>NC_046323.1:7679758-7989400 GCF_009819535.1 Lacerta agilis | reverse complement strand
AGACAGGAAACGTAACTTGATACCCACCTCCCCCCCCCCCGAAGATGTTGGGCTTCGCGCTTACGTTGGCATTGAAGGATTGGGAGGAGGAGGAAAAACTCACTGTCTTTCAACTGGAACTGCTTGATCGAAAACTAAGAGCCTTGAGTGCGATTATAAATGGAAAGAATATGTTTTCCACAGAGGAGGCTTTTCGAAAGTTTTATTCAATGGAAACAGACTTCTGCAAAGAGTTGGAAGATGTGTTGGAACGATGGTTGGAGATGGCTGAGCAAATCCGAATGGAACAGGGACCGATTTCAGGGGGTGACAGTAACCCTGGAACGGAAAGATTTTTAATATCCAGACTCCGAGGTGGCAGCTCGGGGTCGAGAGACATAGAATTAAGATTTCTACAAGAAGAAGAAGCATGGCACAAAGGCACGGAGAAACTCAGAATGGAGAGGTCGAACATCTTGGAGCTCGATGCAGGGTTTGTGGTGGTTGCAACCTGGATCTGTGGATATTTAGAAGAATATAATTGGAGATCTGGTTCTGGTGAAGGACAGGAGAAGATAATGGACAGAAGGGGAGTGGGTTGAATTAATTAATGTATAATACAGATGGTCTGCCATGGTATCCGAAATCGGAGTGTGAAGTTTGTTAATTATAAGTCTATGTTAAATAAGTAAGGAGATATTGAGCTTAAGTTAAAAGCAGCATGATAAATGATAGAAGAAATAAGTTTAGCTGGAAGAATATTTGGTTAAGTTTTAGGTTATAATGTAAAGAATTAGACAAAGGTGTTTTTTCTTTTTTAAGTAAAGGTAAACTTTTATAGAGAAAAGTTGTTAAGGAAATAGTGTATTGTTTTAAAACCGAAGGTGTACAGGCGGGGGAAGTCAAGCGTCAAGATTTGGAACTAGGATTTTTTTTTTAATAAGGTATACAGATAAGAAGAAGAATCCTGACATTATGTGTATTTGTATTTGTTTTGATATTTGTAGGTGTGGGTTGGGTTTGTGTTATTTTGTGAAAATGTCAATAAATTCTGATAAAAAAAAAAATGAATTGCCGTTCTTTTGATTAACTTCGCATGGTGTTCTCAAAATGTCTTGCAGCCTAGAAATAAACCCTCAGAACGTAGATGTGAATGTGCATCCCACAAAGCATGAAGTTCATTTCCTTCATGAAGACAGCATCTTGGAGAGTGTACAGCAGCACATAGAGAGCAAATTGTTGGGCTCTAACTCATCAAGGGTATATTTTACACAGGTGAGTGAATTTCTGAGCATGCCACCAAAAAGGTAAAAGCTAACCAATCTGCTTTGTTGGTGGTTGCGAGAGTGAGTGCTCTGCATTCAGGATTTGCATTTCTTTTGTCCAATGAAATGTTTTGGATAAACTGGACTTAACAATACAAAATGTCATTTTTAAGTGTGTTATTTAATATAGATGGTTTACACAAAAAAGGGCCCAAGGACAGACCAGTGCTTCACACAAACAGATAGAGTGGCCTAGAAATCAGTTGAATCGACAGAGGTTTCATGCCAGGCAAATATGGAATATACTCATGGTGGGACATTTGAAAACCACTGATAAAGGGCATTAACATGATTCTATCTGACAGAAAGGGGATAATGGACAGGATCAATGTTAAGTAGCCAGTTGTGATTCACTTTATATGTGCAAATGGGATAAAGATTTCTGCATGCATTTGGTCTTCAGCTCGAAGGCAGTACTCATAGAATCATACAATTGTAGATTTGGAAGGGACCCCAAAGGTCATCTAGGCCAATCCCCTGCAATGCTTTTGTTAGAGCCTGATCACTTGTAAAGAGCAGGCTGTTACGTTTGGCATAATCTGTAATGTCCACTCCACACAGGTAGATTATGCTATAGTTGCAGCTATGCGATGCCCATGAATTGTGCTTTTCTGGCTCTCCAACTAGCTTAGAAGGAGACTTGTACAGTTCCAGGGATACTGAATTGCTTCTCTTTCATCTCTTCAAGACATTGCTGCCAGGTGTTACTGCCTCTTCCACCGATGTTGTTAAATCAGCAAGTTCTTCAACTAATCAAGGGGGAGATAAGGTCGGTGCCCGTCAGATGGTCCGCACTGATTCCCGGGAACAGAAACTGGATGCTTTTCTTCAGCCAGCAAATAAACCCAGGCCATCTGAACTTTCTGCAGTGACTTCCCAGGATAACAACAACAGGCAAAGTTGCAAGGGAACTGGACTACAAGATGCTGAGATGGAAGACTGCAGTGACTTGAATTCAAGAGATCTAAGAGTAGAAGCTGTGGAGATTGCAGAAGGGTCAACAGAAAGCCAACCAGCACCTCTTGAAGCTCTACCTGCTAGGTATGAGCAATCTCTGTGGAATAGCATTTCTAAGTTAACTACCGTTGATGAGAACTTGGCACCTTCTTCTCCCTCCTCTTTGCTAGGTGATGCTCCTGAATCCGAGCACTTTTCTGTCTTTTATATTCTTTTTGAAAAAAAGGGCTGCCCCTAGGCTGAATTAAGAAATGTTGTCTTTTTATTTCTCTTTAACATTTATCACCTCTTTTTTGGAAATGATAGCACTAAATAAATACCACACAAACTATTCTCTGTAAAACACTTGGAAATGTTAAATCCAATAGCAGAGTGAAACAATAAATACACCTAGTTAATAAAAAGGATCAGCATAATAGTTCACCTTGGCATCCCAGATTAAGACTGGGTCTAGAAGCACTCACTAGCATTTACCGTATTTTTCGCTCCATAAGATGCACCTGAACATAAGACGCCCTTAGTTTTTAGAGGAAGGGGGAAAGCCCTGCTTTTTTTTAGGATCAGCTGAAAGTGGTGCAGCTTCTTTTTCAAAGAGGAAAAGCCCTGTTTTTATGGGGTTCAACTCACAGTTATGCGGCTTCTAGTCCTACAGCCATTTCTACAGTTTCCAGACAGATACTCTAATCAGCCAGTCACATGTCGCCTGGGCAAGGGGGCAGGGCTGAAAAGGGAGCCTTATCTCTCTCCCGATCACTTGCTGAACAGCTCTTCAGCGGCTTCCTTTCAACATCCCCTTCTCTCTTTGTAAAAAAAAGAGCACCATCTGCTTTTGGCACCTAGGCAATTCGGCTCCAGGGACCATGCACTCGCTCCATAAGATGCACAGACATTTCCCCTTACTTTTTAGGAGGAAAAAAGTGCGTCTTATGGAGCGAAAAATACGGTATTTCTGCCTGTGGCCAAATTTTGCTGGCATAGTTTGGCTCCATAAGACTTGGGCAGATTTTCTGGTAAATGTAGCCTTTGAGTGTGAGATGTATTTTCGAATCTACTTAACCAAATAGCTGTTTAATTACTCCAGAGTTTACCACAGTACTCTGCTTTGACTTGTATACACGTCAAATAGAACAAAATGCATTTCCTTTTCATATTCCAGAAAGAGGCAGCGAACAAAAAGTGATGTGGAAATGGAAGAACAGCAAAAACAGGAAATGACTGCTGCCTGCGTTCCAAGAAGGAGAATTGTAAACCTAACTAGCATAGCAACCCTTCAAGAGGAAATTAGTAATCGGGCACATGCAAGTATGCATGTTCTGCTATTGCCATTGTGTTTCATGTGCAAATTTAGACCCACTAACATAGCATATCTTGCATTACAGGATTTATAAAAAAAAACTATCTCCTATGATAGGAATGCTCTTTTTTATTTTTACTATACTATGAAGTATTAAATTGCACTTAAGGCTAATACTCTGCTAAAAATCAGCCTGGAAAATCAAAGCTTTATATCAGGGGTCCCCAAACTAAGGCCCGGGGGCCGGATGCAGCCCAATCACTTTCTAAATGCGGCCTGCGGACAGTCCAGGAATCTGGGTTATTTGTGGGGCCTGCCTGGTGTTTTTACTTGAGTAGAATGTGTGCTTTTATTGAATATGCATCTCTGGGTTATTTGTGGGGCATAGGAATTCATACTTTTTTTCAAAATATAGTCCGGCTCCCCAAAAGGTCTGAGGGACAGTGGACCGGCCCCCTGCTGAAAAAGTTTGCTGACCCCTGCTTTATATACTTCAGCTAGAGATGTAGGGATGGGGAGAGATTCTGAACAGCAGAGAAAGGGTCAGAGTTGGACATGGAGAATAGGCTGTTAAAATTCGTTGAAGTAGTCACTCATAAAGTAGGCATTGATTGAGAACACTGTTGGCAGCTGCTCATGACCCATTACGTAAGCAGTTCAGAAGAATGGAGCCGAATTCTGCTCTCAGGTCCAGTAAATATTTATTTTGAAGGAAACAAAATAGCTTGCAAATTCTTTATGTGGGTGGCTTCCTTTCAGCTGCTGCTTGTATTGTTCAGAGCAAAATTCTTCTGTAATAGGAGCAGCTGAAGTTTAACTGGCCTTAAATTAATTAATAGTTGTATTATGAAGGGGAAGTACTATGGATCCAGTATTCTTTCCTTCATTTTAGTACCTGGATACAGGTAGTTAACACCACTAGGCTACCTATAGTCTGGCAGCAAGGTCTGGCTAAATATGAACTGGCACCAAGTGTTCTAATTTTCCAGCTTAGCTGGTTGGAGACTACTGAGTTTTAAAGAAAGCTTAAATGGATTAATACATTGGTTAAAATGAAGTTTTTGAATTTAAACAATCTTACAAGCTGCTTCAAAGTCAATTCCTGGTTTATGGAATGGGCTTCTTGAGATTTTTGGCAGAGTAGCAAGTTCATTACTCTCAGTAACTGTTAACTATTTGAAGTACTTTGGACCATATTGGCTTGAATTCCAAAAGAGGTCTGATATAACTGCTTTGTAAATTGCCAAAATATTTATTGGAGGAGACTACTAACTTCTAGCACTTGAAAATTAGTGCACACGGGAGCATGTAAGTTTGCTGGAGGAAGCATATTCCAAGGAATTTCACAGAAGGAAAATACATGCAACTTTAAGAACAGCATGGGCAGCGAATAAACCTCTTTCCAAAATGCATTTTTTTCTAAGTAAAAAGGATTAGGCTCCAATTGGATTATATGAAATTGAAGAAGAGTTAATATTTGAAGTCAATAATACTTTACATATTTTAGTAAATTGAATAGTTGAGTTCTTAAAGGGAGGGATATTCTTCTGTTGTACTAAACACAAGTGATTTGGGTTATTTCAGATCTTCAAGAGATGCTACGTGATCATTCCTTTGTTGGATGTGTTAACCCTCAGTGGGCATTGGTGCAGTATCAGACAAAACTGTATCTGCTCAGTACCACAAAACTAAGGTAACAAAACAAACTTAAATATATTTGTGTGTGTGTGTGTATGTGTGTGTGTGTGTGTGTGTGTGTGTATATATATATATATATATATATATAAACAAATAGTATTCAGTAGCTTGAGATAGGTAGAAAATAATCATCAGTGAGTGCATTATTCCAAATGGAGTGTTGTGGGCTGTGCTGTAGTTTTTAACTTTTTAGTACCTGGGTCAGTGCCCAAAAATAACAGAAACACATGAACAGCTGCAGCTGTGGAGGAACAGTGAGTGAAATCATAGGTCATTAGGACCCTGAAGATATTGTCTGGATTCTAGTCATCAGAGGAAAAAGAGTTGATGAACCTCCCAGAAAGGCTGGAGAGAGATAAACACACACACACACACACTCTCACTCACTCTCTATATATATACACACAAAATAAAAAATAATAAAAATCCTTCCAGTAGCACCTTTCAGTAGCACTTGCACACACACACACACACACACACACACACACATGCATACATATAATATATATATATATATATATATGTGTGTGTGTGTGTGTGTGTGTGTGAAGTAGAAAACAGAGAGGGTAATATGAGTAGAATCTGTTCCAAGAAGACCAAAGAGTGGTTGATGTCAGAGGGAGCTGTGGGTGCAGCTGGGTTAAGTTTGCCTCACCCTTTAGTTTGAGGTCATTGCATCTGCTGGCCTAAGAGACAGTAAGATAACTTTATAATATATATTGTGAACTGCTTTGAGTTTTATAAATGGAAATGGGTATAGAAGTTATTAAAGTGATAAACTTTCTAACCTTATTTGTAACATAATTGTGTTTGCCTTTTATGATTACTTAGAGGTATCTTGCTTCTTATACCAGCTCCCCTTTATTAATACCCGTGATGTTCTTAAGTTTCACAAGGCTTGTAGTCAGTGATGTATTCTTGCCCTTTAATTAATATTGGAATACATAGGAAACTGCCTTCTACTGAGTCATTGGTACATTGAGTTCAGTATTGCTTGCATTGAGTGGCAGCAGCACACCAGTCTTTCAGTCTTTCCCAGCTCCTGCCTGGAGATGCCAGGGATTTAACCTGAGATCTTCTGTATAAAAAGCAGCTGCTCTGCCACTGAGCTACAGCCCTTCCCCCTGCATCTCATCCACTACTGGGAAGCTTATCTGTTTTATTTGTTTTTAATGTTGGATATTTTCTCATAACTGCTGTGCTCTAGAAAAATATATATTTCCCACTCGTAGCCAAAACCCATATATTTTGGTTGCCATTGGAATTCCATATTAAGGCTTCCTATTCATTGACAGTATTACAGAGTGGACCATGAGCAAATAGCAAACTCTTTGTTTTTTCTTTCTCAAAGTCAAGAAATGTTCTATCAGATCCTTATCTATGACTTCGGAAACTTTGGAGTTTTAAGATTGTCAGTAAGTATACACTTAAGCTTAAGTTATCTATCTTATATATAACTTACTAAGATATAGAGCAGATATTGGGTAGAGTAATCCTACCCAATATCTGGTGGTGGTGCAGGGAGGTTTGTGGTGCAGCCGCCACTTCTGCATCCAGAGCCCTAATACAGTCCTTATTTTATACCAAAACATTTTAGCTGTCATTGATTTCAAAGATTATCATGGGGCAACAAAATTATTTTGATTAGCCAATGGGAAAAAAATCCTAAGTTGAATGGCTTGGCTGTTGACACGATTGCCCCTGAGCGCCCTCTCCCACTTGGTACAGCCCGCTTGGCTCCTTGGTATACTTCAGAGCTTAGGGCAAGGAAGCAAGTTGGGAGATGGTTTGAATGCAAGTGAAAGAAAACTCCAATGGAATGCAACTGAACACTGGTGAGGGCTCATCATTGCACCTACTTAGTGGCAGTGAAGGCAGCAATACTTTGCTGCTTCCATTGCATTCTCAATATGCTGTCCAGCAGAACCTTTCCAGGTAGTGCGGAGTCTTTTACAGTCTGGTCCGAAGGAGGTGACAGAACCTAAAATAGCTTGCTGTGACTTTGTTTACAAAGCATTTTGAGGATAAAATCGCTTTCATCTGCCAAGACCTTGACTTCACTGTTAAGCAGATGAATCTCAAAAGGTGTCCAGAGCACTATATAGTCCTGTTGCATTGGATGAGTTTCAGTTAGTAAGGCTTGAGGACATGGACAAGGTGCATGGATTGGTCACTTGTCCTCTGGACTCTTGCCTGCTCTTAGCTGCTAAAAGCTAGCAGGGAGGAGACAGCTGGCTGAGCCAGGGAGCTGATCATTGCTTCCATTCAAGAGGGGGTGGTTCCTGCCTGATTGAAGGAGGCAGTGGTTAAACCACTCCTTGTATTTGGAAAATTAATTACTGGCCAGTTGGCAATCTCCTCTACTTGGGCAAGGTTCTTGAGCACATGGTCACGGACCAGATCCAAGTGCTTTGTCTGAGTTACGGGTTGTTGGCTCTGCTTTGCTGTGGTTCCAGTCCTACTTGGGTAGACGTGTCCAGAGGGTGATGCTTGAGGAGCCCCGTGGAACCTTCACAGTAGAGTTCCCCATGGTTTGATTTTATCCCCTTTGCTATTTAACAATGAAACCACTGAGTGGGGTCAGTGGGCTGAATATGTTGTCAGCGATAATGCTGATGACACACGACTCTACTTCTCCTTTACATCTGCAGGCAGTGGATGTGCTGGACTGTTGTCTTGCCTCAGTAATGGACTAGATGAGAACCAACAAACTGAAGCTCAGTCCAAATAAACTAAAACACCATTAGTAGGTGGTTCCCTAGACCGGATGGATGGGAGGTGGCATCCTCTTGATAGGGTTACAGTCCTTTTAAAGAAGCAGATACTGCTCCATCCTCCAAGCTGTATGTAATTGTGAAAAAGTCAGTTGGGTGCATGAATGACAGGTAATGATTTGTGCTATTTTTTTTGGTAAATGTAGGAACCAGCTCCACTCTATGATCTAGCTATGCTAGCCTTGGAGAATGATGAAAGTGGTTGGACAGAAGATGATGGTCCAAAGGAAGGCCTTGCTGAATACATTGTTGACTTTCTAACAAAGAAGAGTGCCATGCTGAAAGACTATTTCTCTCTTGAAATTGATGAAGTAACTCTCTTTTTATCCTGGGGTGGTTTAGTCGTTAGCTGCTGTACTGTGCATTTTACAATATCCATTGAGTACAGAGCAAGATTGAATTATCAGATGATCTTAAGAAGATATGAACAAGCACTCTAATGCACCTACAAGCAACAGCTTCACTCCTCATTTCATGCAAACCAAGAAGTATTCCATTAAATATAGCTTCCTATTAATGTCTGAACCAGGAAACTATGCCTTAATGCTAGGATAACAGTGGTTTAGAGTTGGATGAATATCTTTGTTTTATTGGAAGCCCTTAACCACTGTTTCTCAGTATGGAGGTAACACAGAGCTATTGTTCTGTAAATTCTTTCAGATGTGTTCACTTGTAGCAGATTGGCTGCACATGAGAAAATAAGACTTGATCATATCTTTGATTATTCATCTGAGTAATGATCACCTGAATCCTGTCAATAAATAGGGAAGCTATATAGTAGCAGTTTTGGGCCACTGGGGAGGAGTGGGGATACAAAAGCTACAGGAAAGCAATAAATTTATTATTACCAAACAGAAAGGCAGAAAGTAATAGTATGTCACACGAGCTGAGTCGAAGTCTTTTTTCTTGTATTATGTATGAATTTATACAGATAAATAAAACGGGATACTATGCTAGTTCCAAAGAACAGAAAATACAAAAAAATGTCACAAGCGGACAACAGGTAATTTTGCCAGGTTTGTAGTTCTTGGCATAGGAACAAAATATTTATGTGTACATAGGAGAATAAGCATCAAAATAATGGGGAAACATTCTATTTACAGATGGGAAATCTTACAGGACTACCACTTCTGATAGATAATTACGTCCCTCCACTGGAAGGGCTGCCTATGTTTGTCCTTCGTTTGGCCACAGAGGTATGTCAATATTCAGCATGAATTAGTGAAGCCATATTCACATAGAATTATTTCATTTTGACTAATGCAGTTGGGTCAGTCTTAGGTACTTGCTTAGTCACATTCCTTTTTCTCACAGTTACAGGTGGGTAGCCGTGTTGGTCTGCCATAGTTGAAACAAAATAGAAAATTCTTTCCAGTAGCACCTTAGAGACCAACTGAGTTTGTTCTTGGTATGAGCTTTCGTGTGCATGCAAACTTCTTCAGATACTTCTTCAGGTATGAGCTTTTGTATGCATGCACACTTCTTCAGATACACTGAAACAGAACACTCTGTATCTGAAGAAGTGTGCATGCACACGAAAGCTCATACCAAGAACAAACTCAGTTGGTCTCTAAGGTGCTACTGGAAAGAATTTTCTTTTTCTCACAGAAACTCATTTTTTGTTCAGTCTAAAATGAAACTTAAGTGCTTATGCTAGATGCAAAAAAATTTGAGTAACAGTTCTGCATTAAGGAGATTTTCCGTCCTGATCAATTGAGCCAATACTAGTTGCCTACAGAGTGCTGCTGAAAACTTCCTCCTATGTGACTGATCTTTGCCTGCCCTGTAACATTTAGAATTAGATGTATAATATATGACCATCATATTGTGAGTCTACCCATCCATCTGCAACAGATGCCAGGAAGGTGGTACAAGAACACCACCACAAATCCTTTAAAATATTATGTGCCATGCGAGAATCCGATACCATGGTGTTCCTTTATTAGTGGTGGCTTGTCAGCTTAGGTCAGTGTTCTCTTAAAAAAAAAAAACCATCAAGAATGCTGTACTTTATAAGGTGCTAGAGATTTACAATATATTTGTATTGTGTATGATCCCTCTTCAATGTAAATATCTTAATTTTACTCTACAGAATTCATTGCAAATTCTATATATCTTTGTAAATCTTAAGACTACAGTTTGGATATTTGAGCACTTAACTTTCCCCCAGAAAGGAGAGCAACTCAGTATTTTAGCACACATAAGACACTACTTGGTTCCTGCCAGAATACAATTTTTGTTCCTTAACAAACTACTGTTAAAACTAAAAGCTGTTAAAAACATAGGATGAAATCCAATTACAGAAGCAAAACCTGTTTCTGTGTGTGTAAGTGAACACCCCCCTCCAACTCCACATTAGATTTTCATATGTAGAAATAGCTGCAATTGGATATGTAACTGCTGTAGGATTACTGTTTTTATTGAAGTTACATTTTCTTTTCCAGGTAAACTGGGATGAAGAAAAAGAATGTTTTGATACTTTGAGTAAAGAATGTGCCATGTTCTATTCCATTAGAAAACAGTATATAATGGAAGAATCTGATCTTACTACTCAACAGGTACAGTCTTCATTTGTTATTTTTCACCGTATCAAAACTACATTTAGAAATCTTGCATTTAGGGCTGGGAATGGAAAGAGTGAGTTGAAGAATACTATCTCCCTCATGAAACCAAAGCACCTTAGGCCAACTGAGTGGCACAAGTACAGCCTTAGTGGCAGCCACCTTTCCCCGTCAATGGGGGGATTATAGAAAATGTGGGTGATAGATAAATTAGTGCATCTTTTTAAATATGCTGGATCTCTCACTGCCAGTGCTGGGGTCACTTTGTATGGAGGGATATAAATGCTGCCACTGCAGCTACCAAACCTTGTTAACATTTAGGTTGGATCAGGTTAATAAAAGTAGCATCTCTAATAGGCTTTTTGGGTAGTGGCCAGCATTGACTAAACTGCTTCTGGTGCAACAGGACACCGTGACAAGTGCCAGAGCACACGGAAACACCATTTACCTTCCCACTGCAGTGGTACCTATTTATCTACTCGGGCTGCTATGCTTTCAAACTGCTAGGTTAGCAGGAGCTGGGACAGAGCAACGGGGGCTCACCCTGTCATGCAGACTTGAACTGCCGACCTTCCGATTGGCAAGCCCAAGAAGCTCAGTGGTTTGCGCCACCCGCTCTGTTTTAGAAAGTACAACAAGTACTGTGAATGCCACAGATTTCAGTCTATATTCATCCTCAGTTATAAGCCAAGTGCTACCTGAGGGGATGGAGTTCCTTCACTGAGGCAGTCATTGCTGTTAGAATGATCAAGCAAGGATTCCAAACAGAAAAGTATGGATGTCATCAGGAAGAGTGACGCTCAGAAGTGGCTTATGGAACATCCGTCTCTTGCCAGAATGGTGGCACATAAGAATGAATAATCCTTTCAGAACAATTAGGCCTCATGTTTACAGTGCATGATTCTGATCATTACTTCTTTTGGTAGAAATTTCACAAGCTCAATGAGCAGTAGATAGGGAAACAAATAAATACATAGAACTCTAAAAGGAGGTGATGCATTAGCCACAGAATTATTGAACACAACATTAGTATTTACTAAAACCTAAGTCAAACTGCTTTATTTAAACTTCTTTGCAGGCTGGAGACTCTGGAGCTGGTATGAGATCATGGAAATGGACAGTGGAACATGTGCTTTATAAAGTTCTTCGGACATACCTTTTGCCTCCTAAAAACTTCACAGAAGATGGCAGCGTTTTGCAGCTTGCTAATTTACCAGACTTGTACAAAGTGTTTGAAAGATGCTGAACACAGATATATGTAGATCAGTACCTATTTCACAGCTTTCCCTGCAGTGGTGCTGTTACCACTGAAAATTGTCGAAGTGACTGAATTGCACACCAGGAAGTGTTCAGCTTTACAAGATGCCAGAACACGCAACCTTTGTACAGGATGACTAGCAAATACCAAAAGCTTCCACCTGTGGCTGAAAAGTGGACAAGGTAGAGTTCTGTAGACAATGGTACGGAGCCCTCTTCACTTTATCTTATGAACTAATAATGAATTAGGTAGGTCCATTTGGGAATGGATTGGATAAATATAAAAATCTGACAGCAGCATCCTTAAAAGCTAGTCATCCAGGACTAGAAGAGGTTACCATATTAAAATTGAGGAACTACCATCTTCGCTTCTGAATGCAAGAAACAAGGTGAGGGGGCAGGAAATACTCAAAGCACCTAGGGGCTAGATAAGAGCAGACTAATGTTTCTGTGACTCCAGGGTCCTGGGCAAACAAACTGGTCAATTAATCTATGTGAGCCCAAGAACAGTGTAACAAACCTTAGACATTTGGCAAATCTGCAACTGTTGATTGAACACACTTAGCCTCTTATAAAAAGGTTAGCCACATCCACGGTCAATTGCAAAGTAAGGTAGCTAGCCTGTGTTACAATTTCATAATGTAGTGAAGCTGTTTAAGTTAACATAGCAACTTTTCATTGTGTTAAGTATTTGCAAACTAAAGTAAAAACATACCAGAAACATTCAATGTTCATTTTGTTAAGCAAATTGTCCATTTAATGTTTGTATCCTTCACCACATTTCTCCTACCCACCCAGTGTTCCATTCCACGCTTCAGCAGCTGCCAACACCAGGTTTACAATGTACAGCAAAACGTAAGTCACTACTCTTACATAAAGAGTAGTTACAAATAGTACTTTAGGAAGTCTAAACTCAGGTTGTGCATCACCCATGCAATAAAGCAAATTTTATACAGTCATTTCTATTTTATATAAATTTAAATATTTTACAAAAGTGTTTTCCATCAAAATGTATAAAGTTTAGCAAACATAGAACCCCCAAAGGTATCTTAAAATAAATGTTATGATTCCAAAGGTTATCTTAATCATTGAAGTCTACATTGCACCATATAGAAGGCACTTGTGCCATGTGATGTCTTCAGCACATAATTGGTTAATTTGTAATGCAGCATTCACTTGAATTCATGCAGTTGTCTCCAAGCACCAAGCATTATTAAAGCAGTGGAAGAGAGTTTCAATGAATACATTTTTCTTTCACAATTGTGAAATAACAGCATTGGGCTCCAGCTGACTAGAATTAAGCTGCAAAACTCATTCGCATAAAAATTCAAAGTTTTTTTTCCATCCAATTGTTACAAAATATTTGCCACTTAATTATGAAACTAAAACTCATTGAACAACTCAAATGTTCAAAGTTTGTGCCAAAGAAAGTCTGTATTAAAACAAGCTAGGGACAAGTTTTCAAGGAGCAGTGCAATTTTTTAAACTTTCTTTCTACTGTTGAGATAGGAGTGCAGTTCTGTTTGCCTTCATTTTCTCCAACCGTTTTACTAAGTGACTGTTGGTCATCTCCATCTCTTCTATCCTGTCCAATGCTGTTCTTAACTGAAAAGAAAAAGCCAATACCTTGTAAGTGCAACAGTTTGAGAAGAATAAAGAATTTTAAATCAAGCCGATGCAGTTTCAAAAAACAAAGGAAAAACTAAAACTTTAGTGGAGCTTTGGTGCATTTTAAAAACATGTTTACACAATGAAGGTCGCGAGGCCATGTAGTTACTTGAAAACAACCCCTTCTACAAACAGAATTTCCACTCTGCCAGTTTGACTAAATTAGGTAATTTGATTTTATTTTTTAAAAAAGGTAGGTGGATAAACTGGATCTAAAGCAATTATGTAGAACCTGAAAGGATATTGTCAGGGAGCTGCACTCCAGTGCCAGACAGAGTCTGGGTGGGTACAGGCAGCCCCAGCCCCTGATAGGTCTTCCAGCACCTCCCCTGAGGAGGAGGGGTCATCCTCAGGCAGCCAGGTGGAGCGAGGGCTCCTGGATGTTGCTCAAGGACCCAGTACCGCCCGGCAGACCCGCTCTGAAGGGGAGCTGCCACTTCCATCGCCCGAACTGCGCAGAGGGGTCAAAAGACCAGGAAGGCGGCACTTCCGGATTCATCTAGTGACTGGGCAGTCATGTTTCTCAGTAGCTCTGCACTGTAAATAGCCTTGCACAATTAAATGGTTAAAAGACAAGATGGATTTTGTCTTTACTTGTGAGCAACCACTTGAGGATCCTGACCGATATCTTAACCCCAAAGAGGGGCATAGAGGTAAGTCTTCCATTTGCCTCATCACTTCTCCAAGCTATGAATGATTATGGCATCAAAACCCTAGTAGAGAGGAAAGCTCTAAGAAGGGAAGGGGAGCACAGCCACTTTTTCTATTAACATTGGGACACATTGTCCCAATTTCTCAATTCATTAAAGCACACACAGGTTTAAAAAAGTAATCTGTTGTGATTTTTATTTTTTCTACCAGAGTACTCCCTAGCTATTGTTTGCTAACAAGCCATTGTACATGAGTAAGTATGCAGTAATGACATTCTGGTTTTAAACATAGGGAAGCATACTACAACAGAATATTGATATCTCTCTCTAGTTCCTCAGTAACCTCTAACTTTTTTTTAATGTAACAGTCCAAAAAATCCCACATGACAATCTCTGTGCTCACCATTCCCGAGACAGTCAACAGGAAGAATATTTTTAAGACTTTGATATAAGAATTTAAATATAGGAGGCAATAACATTTAAAGATGGGGTAGTGTTATTTTTATAACTTTTTCACACTGTGTGAAAGAGACAATTACCTCTCGCTGAAGTTTTCTCTTTTCTGCTTTGAGTTCATCTTCTACTTTTTCTGCATTCTCAGCAGCAGTTTTATATCTTACTACTTGTCCTTCAAGTCTTACAACCTAAAAGACCAAACAGGTTTAAAGCAATGATTCACTCATGTTCCCGTATACAAGGAATGCCCCCTTTATCTGTGACCTTCCTTTACGTAGCACTAAAAGGGCATGAAACTTATCACTTTTACTGCCTTCCTTGAGGCAGCCAACTCACATTGCTGTATTCAAACTATTATGTCTCAGCTTTATCAGCTGACTTTTGAACAAGCCTGCTTGATGTCTTCATGCGAATGAACAAGGCAGGAAGTCTTCAGTTAAACTATGGCTCCCTATTGTGTCAAACATGCCAGAATAGTAAGCCAACAGCTTACCGTATTTTTTGCTCCATAAGACGCACCTAGTTTTTAGAGGAGGAAGGTGGGAAAGCCCCCTTTTCTTGAAGATCAGCTCAAAGTTGTGCAGCTTCTTTTGCAAAGGCGGAAAAGCCCTGTTTTTATGGGGTTCAACTCACAGTTCTCTTTAGGAAAGGGAGCCGTTTCTACAGTTTCCAGACAGATAATCTAATCAGCCAGTCACTTCACAGGGCATTAATCATAAAACTTATGAAATGAGGTAGTGGTTGTCTGAATATGGCCAGTATTTGCTGAATGTAATAATGCTTCAAGAATCTTACAGGATACCAATGAATTTATGTGAACAGTGAGACTAGGTTCAACTCTATTAAGCACTTTTATAACAATAATTTTATTATTTGTACCCCACCCATCCATGTGGCTTGTCCCAGCCATTTTGAGCAGCTTCCAACAAATATAAAAGCATCAAACATTAAAAACATCACTTTTACAAGGCTGTAAAAGCATTATTTTTAAAATGTGTACCTATTCCCCACAAATTTTCACATGCACTATATAGCTGTCTTTTCATTTTGTTAGCTTAGAATACAAGTGGCTATTTTCTTGCAAAGTTCACACCCACCAACTCATTTATATACCCAATAGCTCTAGTCCTCTGAAAGGATGACACTCATGTTCAGGGACAAATTCTCTATAGGAGCATGAAGCCCTCAGGATAATTTGCCACACTGGCTCTACGTGGAGGACATCAAGTTGTTTCTGCAGTCTTATTATACAGGTGAAACTCGAAAAATTAGAACATCCTGGAAAAGTCCATTTATGTAAGCAATTGTCTTCATTAGCTACCAGAGTTTAATATATGAGATAGACTCATGACATGCAAAGTGAGATATGTCAAGCCTTTGCTTGTTAGAATTGTGATGATTATGGCGTACAGCTAATGAAAACCCCAAAGTTGAAATTGTTCTCATCAGCTGTAAACCATAATCATCACAATTATAACAAATAAAGGCTTGACATAGCTCGCTTTGCATGTCATGAGTCTATCTCATATATTACGTTTCACCTTTTAAGTTGAATTACTGAAAGAAATGAACTTTTCCACGATATTCTAAGTTTTCAAGTTTCACCTGTATAAGAGCATAATACATGTATGTGGTATCAATAAAAGTTTAGGAAATATGTATAACAAAAAGGTACCTACATTTTGTTCCAGAGTAGTTATGTCTTGCTCAGCTTTTGAAAGCTTAAACTTGAATTCACTTATTTGTCTGTTGGCATCTCCTAGACACAAGAAAATTAACCATTTAATGGCTGTCAACTGAACATTTAAAGGATAGCACATAGTACATAAAATATACTTCTTTGAGGAGTGAATTTCCTATGGGATTTTGAATACAAATAAACATTTTCAAATTCAAATGACTAGATTACACTCCAAATCTACTAAAAGTACCTAGCACTGTATAATTTCACTAGGGTCCAAAGATTACTTTATTCAACAATTCATAGAACTGGAAGGGACCACGAGGCTCATCTAGTCCAACCACCTGCAATACAGAAATCTTGTCCGTTGCCTCCTTGAGTCATGGGACTACAAGCTCTGCAAACCTCTAGACCAGGGGTTGTCAACCTGGTCCCTACTGCCCACTAGTGGGCATTTCAGGATTCTAGGTGGGCAGTAGGGGGTTCTACATCTACAGCAAAAGCTGAAACCTTCCATCGAGCACTGGTGGGTGGTAAGGAAATTTGACCATCAAGAAAGGAAGCATTAGTGGGCGGTAGGAATAAAAAGGTTGACTGCCCCTGCTCTAGATGTTTCTGAAATGCTGTTCTGTACACACAGAGATCCCATTTGTGTAACTGCAGAGAAACCACAAAGACAAACAGGGATTGAACTATGCTACAATCTAAGTGTTCCTATTCTCATTTAATTTTCTCAAAATCTGTGTAGCAGCTTAAGCAAGAAGATTAATCCAACGAATTCCAGGAATTTAAGCCAAGGTCGCCTTATGCTTCTATCTACTGCATTTTATTGTATTCTATATATTTTATGGGATGCGGGTGGCACTGTGGTCTAAACCACAGAGCCTAGGGCTTGCCGATCAGAAGGTCGGTGGTTCAAATCCCTGCAATGGGGTGAGTCCCGTTGCTCGGTCCCTGCTCCTGCCAACCTAGCAGATCGAAAGCACGTCAAAGTGCAAGTAGATAAATAGGTACTGCTCTGGTGGGAAGGTAAACGGCGTTTCTGCGCGCTGCTCTGGTTCACCAGAAGCGGCTTAGTCATGCTAGCCACATGACCCAGAAGCTGTACGCTGGCTCCCTCTGCCAGTAAAGTGAGATGAGCGCCGCAACCCCAGAGTCGTCCGTGACTGGACCTAATGGTCAGGGGTCCCTTTACCTTTAAGTATATATTTTATATTTTGCTATTTATGTGGGAAGTGGCAAAGAAAAACATTCAGGCATGAATGTTCCTACCATGTGCACTCTTCAAAAGTAGAAATGCCATACGGAATTGAAGAATGAAAATATACATACTCTGCATTTCAATAAACTGCAAATCTGAACCGTTTTCCAATCCCGTTAAATTAGTATTTGTGCCATTATTTCCAGAGGATTTCTGCCGTTCTTCCTCCAACTGTAATTTCATTTTTTTAATCTGAAATGAAAATAAGCATTCTGTGAGTAGTTCAATATTACGTCTATTTATACTGAAGGTCTGCAATAAACACGAAGCAATTCAATGTAGTTTAGTTTTTCAGTAGCGGGAAGAGGACAGACACTTTACCTGTGACAATAACTCTTCCTTTTCTCCCGCTAGCTTTCGTAGCCTAACATCTAAAAGAAACAAACAATTCAGTTAGAAAATTCTAATTCCAATTCCTTCCATTCGAAGCTTAGCAAAACAAAAAAGATTAAAAGGAAGAACTCTCTTGGATGAACAGAATTTCATTTGAAATTTCATCAAGAAACAGCAAGGTCAGTAAGAAGAACTTCAAAAAGTGTAAAATTGTGTATTAATTTTTAAACTGAATGATACTTATTTGGAACGAAGAGACTTGCTTTCAAGAATGAAAGATTGGGCATACTACGATGGAATAGCAAATAAACTAACAATTCCATATTTGGTACTTTTCACATGACTGCTGAAAGTATGGCAATGACTCTTTTTTAAGACATAGATCCTAGCACACAGTGCTGTAATGTCCACTGAACTAATATTAAATGGAGTATACTTGTTACTTTTTGCACACATTTTGAATTCAGAGATTCATTTCCACATGATACTGCTTTATTTATCTTTTTAGTAAGCTATATACCGTATTTTACGCTCCATAAGACGCACTTTTTCCCTCCTAAAAAGGAAGGGAAAATCCCTGTGCGCCTTATGGAGCGAAGGCTTCGCTCCCACTGCCTCCCCCCATCCCCCCACCGTGTTCGGCGGGAGGTGGGGGGAGCAGCGGCGATGTTGTTGGATCGTTCCAGCACCTCCGTTCGCAGACAGAATAGTTCAAGACAAGTAAAACTCATTATGACTGTGGAAGGGGGCCTAAGCTACTCATTCTTATCCATACATATTGAAAATGAAACTCAGCATTCTGAAGAAAGTGGTTCTCTGTAAATTTACCTAGTGGTCCTTCTCCTGCGGATTCCAAGACCTGAGCAGCTTCTTGCGATACAACTGTTATTGAACCAACTACTGGTTCATGGTTGACATCACCATTTGGAGTGCCATCTGGGATGATAACTAATCCATGCTTCTGGAAAAAACACAAGATCAACAGTTTTTAAGAGGAAGCTTATGTTTATTGGTGAACACTTTGCTCAATAGACACAGCAAGAAGCAGCAGCACCACTGCTCCTGTTCCTGCTTTAGCTTCAGTGGAAAGGGGGCATGCTGAAGTCATGATATGTCCCTCTCCAACACACTGACTATGGCTTCATCCAGCAGTCGACATTGCCAAGTGCTGCTACAGCTAACGTACCTCTCCTGTCTTCATTGTTTCCTTCAGGTCAGCCAGCTCATCTCTGAGCTCATCCCGCTCAATCCTAATGCAGTCAAAGTACTCTTTCTGTCTCTCTAGGGCCTGGGTGCAGGCAGGTAGCGGAAAGGAACAGCATAGAGAGAGAATGTGCGATAGGTAAGAAAGATTTCTTGCAAATAAAAGATAATTAGCTGAACAAAACGTGAGGCAAAAAGAAAAGAAAGTCGTGCACAGTCCTGTGTTTGCCACAGAAGTTCATGCTTGGCATAAATATCCACCACCACCCCGGCATTACAAAAGACCTGGGAAATGCTAAAAAATTCCATGTTATGTGCTAAACTATAAATACAATTCATGTCTATTTTAATAAAGTAACCTTAGGCTTTCTGCCTAGTGCTTGAGCCAAGCTGAATGAGTCCAACAATCCCATAGTTCCAAAAACATTTGGATTTTGAAAGATAATCAGTGATAAAGCATGTTTGATTTTTGAGATCTATTCAAGCATAACACTTTATGCAAGCAAACACAGCCAATTGTGTTGTAGGAGGATACAGTGAGCTGTACTGATTTTTTTTTTTAAAGGATCTGGGACTTTTGGTAGCAGTCCTAGAAAACCCTATCCATTACACTAGAGATGGGGCACTTGTGGTCCTCCAGCTCTTGCTGGACGCCTTAAACAGCATGCTCAGTGATCAAGGATGGAGGAAATCCAAGAACACCTAAAGGGCCGTGGGCACCCATTCCTGCAATACAATACAACTTTTTCAACAGGAAACTAGCAAGGGCTTTTTATGGGAAGATATTGATATATGAAAGAAGTGAATCTGTATTGTGCCTGCTCAGAGGTTAAGTATCCTCTAGAGAGAAAAAATGGGCATTAGGCCTTCCCTCACCATGAGAAGTTAATAACCAAATGAGAGACTTTCAGTTACTTGAAAGCAGAATTTCCTATAAATTTGGGAGATTGGATCCAAAGTAGATTACTAACAAACAGGATCCTATTTATGGAATCTCTTTTTAAAATATTTTCACATGTGGAAAAGCTAGTTCGCAAGATTTGATCTATGGAAACAATCATAGAGAGAAAATAGTGTCCAACAGACTCTAAATCTATGCCCTGGCAGCTTTCGATTATGCTAAAGGCCAGTTTTTCTACTATAGTTGTACCTTGGTTCTCAAATGCCTCGGTATTCGTATGTTTTGGATCCTGAATGCCGAAAACCTGAAAGTAAGTGTTCCGGCTTGCAAACGTTTTTCGGAAGCCGAATGTCCGATACGGCTTCCGCTTGAGTGCAGGAAGCTCCTGCAGCCAATCAGAAGCTGTGCCTTGGTTTTGGAACGGTTTCGGGAGTCTAACGGACTCCCGTAACGGATCAAGTTCAAAAACCAAGGTTCCACTGTACTAAAAGTCCCTTTTCAAATTTATAGTGTCAGTCTCAGAATCTCTAACACCACACACTCATATACACCCTTTTTGCATATTGTTTGCATAAAGGGGCATCATGGATGTCTGCAGGGAAAGGCCAAAGTGCTCAACATAGGGATGGCAGGGGAAGGACAGTAGTCATGCAGATGCACAACACCCTTTTCTGCACATGATGCCTTCTTACACGATTCATATGTGAATGGGGTACAGTTTAAATTAAATCAGTGGGTATTAAGTTACAAGTCCAATTGACTTCAATGACCTTTAACTTCTTTTGGACTAATACATACGTATGTTTGTGCCCAACCAAGCAAAATTGTTATGTCCTATCTGAATGCTTAAATTTTTAGACAGTAAAAGCTTTTGAGGCTGTCTCAAAGCCCTATTTTTAATCAGTACAGTCATACCTTGGGTTACGGCCACTACAGGTTGCGCGATTTTGGACTGCGCCCTGCGCCAAACCTGGAAGTACCGGAATGGGTTACTTCCGGGTTTTGGTGCTCACGCATGTGCAGAAGCACTAAATCGCACTTTGCAGAAGCGCCAAATCACGACCCGCACGTACGTAGAGCGGCACTGCAGGTTGCGAATGCTGCGGGTCGCAAACGTGCCTCCCGCACAGATCACGTTCGCAACCCGAGCATCCACTGTACAATGCAAGGTCTAGAACAGGCCTATCATCCAAATCCAAAATAAATGTATTAGAATCTAGCTATAACACTGGAATTAAATCACTGCAGTGCTTGAATATGTTTATCTTTATGTTCTAAATCTGCTAATTCATGAAGTTTTAGGTTCAAGCTGCATGCCGTATTTATTTACTCTCAAATATTCAGCATAAAATACTTCTATCTGGAACACCCAATTCAAACACTGGAACCATCAACAATCCCGCTGCCAACTTATACCAGTCTATTCCTAATCACTCTTCACCTCAGTATTCATCTCATACCCCAATTTTTTTATCTTTCCAATTAACTGTTTCCTGGAGGTCAAACACCTCTTTGGTTATAGATTCTATTCTCTGTTGCATGCGTTGGTTCTCCTGCAGTAAACACAGGGGAAAGAATAAAAGAAGGGAAAAGACAAGTAAAGGAAATTACAAGGAGATACAAGGAAGTAAGTAAGGCAGTTAATGAAACACAGGAGATGAAGGTTTTGTGAATAAAGGTTTGGCTAAGAGGTTCTCTCCGCTTTGTTAAATAAAACTATGAATAGCTTTAGGATAAGATCTATATTAAATCGAAGTACACCGTACAGCTGACATTGATTACATTGGAACCACAAGCTTAGGCATAAATCTGTGTTGCCATTCATCTTTAAAACTGGATTTTCGTCCCCCGATTCCGACACTACTAAGCCCAACAAACCCAAGTTAATTTTACTCAAACATATTACGGAAAGGACTTCTGCTTAAATACTAAAACTTTATATTTGCTACCAAGTTCATAACAGCATAGCATACCTAAAACAAAAATACTGTTTAAGCAACAGATGAACAGTACCAAATCATAGGGTTGAAAAGCTCACCGACAAAAGTCATTGATGAGCCGGACTCTGAATATGTGCTCCCAAACAGGGCACATGTGACACTTTGCTTTTTGTCTGATGGTGTCATGACTTCTTTTGATCCCAGCACACTGCTCTAGCTCTTTATAAACCGGCATCCAAGTGCCAGAAACAGCACGTGCTGCAGTCTTTCCTGAATGAAAGCATTTTAGACAACAGAAAAAGCAGATTTTATCTTGAATGCAAGTTATTTGCCAAGTATGAACATGTACCTCTATTAGTTCATCTCTCTGGCGAAGACCCTCTTTAAGTTCATCCATCTTATGCTGCAGAACGGTGCACATATGTTTCTGCCTTTCCAATTCCTGTATTAAGGAAATATAAATTAAGCAGCTGAAAATTAAAGTCCAAGCATATTATATATTAGTTAATGAAATAAGCATGATAGCAAATAATTATACTATTAATGTTCCTATTTAATTGGGCTGATTCACAAAAATGGAATTAGCTTATATGAGTATAGATTTGTTTTAGCTGCTCTGTCTGTTCTCCAACACTACTCTCTTAAGGGGTGGGCTGACTCCTGAAATAGGTGGGCTATTTTAAAATTTATTTATTATTGGTGAATACTCTGGATCCAGAATTTATAAAGCAAGAGTACACATTCAGAATCTCTTTGCAGTAGAATGATCCCAAGCTTAAGAACTTAAGTAGTGCCCTTCTGGCTCAGATTAAGGTTCATATAGGTCCCACAGTGGCCAGCCAGATCTCTGGAAAACCACAAATAGGACATTTGTGACCCTATTACCTACTTCTTCCCAGTAATCAGACAGATCAACTATCAATGTAGAGGTTTCATTTTGAATTATTATAGTTAATAGCCATTAACCTTTGCCTGGCATTTGTATAATCCTTTTTGAAGCCAGAGCATCATGATTTTCTAAATTCCAATTCTTAAGAGGAAACAAAGCAACTTGCCTACAGCTTTGTTCACAGGCATTCTCCATTATGCTTCCTAACCAAAGGAAAGGAAAGCAAAAGCAGTGCACAGTCAAGATAACTTATGCCTACCCTTAACTGGGAGCTTAATAACTTGCAGGAGCTAGATGGTTTACTGGCAGATCTCAGTCTACCTGAGTTGCCTCTACATTCAGGACACCACACTAAACAAAATGGCTTGGATGCCTCTTCAAGAAGATGCTCTAGTGCAGGGGTGGCCAACTCCCAAGAGACTGCAATCTACTTTCAGAATTAAAATCTGGCAGTGATCTACCCCCGTTTTTTAAGGGGGTCAGCTCAAAGTTGTTCAGCTTTTTTGGGGGGGAGGAAAGCCCCGTTTTTTGGGTGTTAAGGTGCAGGCTTTTGGGGGGAAGGCAAGGGAAGTTGGGGTTAAGTCACTCACAAAAACACCGCTATGGATGGAAACAGCCACACAGAGGGAGCTCCGTCTTCCCTTCCTCCGTTCAAACAACAATGGAGGGAGTCAGGTTTACCAATGCAGAAGAAAGGGAGCCAGAGATCGACCGTGATCTACCAAAACATTGCGGGGAGCTACCAGTAGATCACGATCAGACACCCCTGCTCTAGTGAGCCTGTGAAGTCTTCACCAACCTGTTGCCCTCAGGATGTTTTGGAACACAGCTTCCATCTAGTCTAAAACATTTGATGGGTATTTGGCTAGGGAAGTTTGAAGAAAGCATGATAATCAAGTTATGCACGTAGCTGCAAGTAAACCTCTTTACTTATGCAGTTACTACTGCCTTAAGCCTCTGCCTGCAGCTAAGGACCAGAGCAGCTTTCAACTTTGCAGACAACTGGTTGCTGCCTTTTGAAAAGAACCTCTCATTCTGAAAACTTGGTGAATGTAGCCAGTTAGTTTAAAAGAGGCCAGACTGCTGATAGTTGAAAGGGATAGAAAGTAACCAACCTAAGATTAAACAAGCAATGACCTGGATTGCCCCAGGATAAGTGATTGCATAAATAAGCCTGAAAATGGTTGAATGCAAACCAATCTACCGTATATACGCGAGTATAAGCCGACGCAAATATAAGCCGAGGCACCTAATTTGACCACAAAAAACTGGGAAAACTTATTGACTTGCGCATAAGCCGAGGGTGGGAAATGCAGCAACTACTGGTAAATTTCAAAAATAAAAATAAATAAAATTACATTAATTGAGACATCAGTAGATTAAATGTTTTTGAATATTTATTTCAAAGAAAAACAGGGGCAAGGAGTTCCATAGGCTTGACTCTGCACCACAGGAATAAGCGTTTTCTTTTATTTGCCCCCTCCCCTCTTCCAACAGTTAGGCTTTCCTTTTTATTTCTTTGGTGTATTTTATGTCCAATATTTCCATCCCCCTACAACCTCTATCAATAAATGGGACTGATTCCTGAGTGTGAGGGGGTTTATTTTCAGGCCCTTTTCTTCCCTCCCCAAAGAACCCTCCCTTCCCAAACAGCCAAGCTGTGAATGGATCCAAAGGAAGATAAGAGTTGCAGAGCTCCTGTGACCTTGCCTCCTCCTGGGCTTTGCAGAGAGGAGGGGGGCAAGAGCCTCTGTTCCTTGACTTGGGGGTCCTCCCTGCACCCTCCCCTTCATCCCAGGGACCCCCTCTTCTCCCCAATGGACCCTTTGCAAGATGAGCAGAGACTCACTGGATTCAGGAGGCGCCAGGGATGAAGCACATGCAGAAGAGAGAGACAAAGGCCCCCTCCTCCTTTTGTAGGTGGGCTTGGTATTTCCTGACCTCTCTAGGAATCCCACTCAATCCTTTTTAACCCTTGGCAAGCCAGTGCCCCCAGCTTCTCTGATCCTGTCCTGTGCCTTTTGCAGGAAAGAGCTTCTCTCCACTTCTCTCCCCCCCCCAACTGACAGAGGGGGAAGCATTGTGCAGTGCTTCTCCGATCCTCCATTCTGTGCCTTTCTGCTGGTGAGTGGAGGCAGAGGCGTCTTTACCCTTCCAGCTTGTGTCTGGAGGCGCTAGGACCTCGCAGACAGCTGCAAACGCACGGGATGGGATCCTGCGGGACCCGGAGGGATCTGAGAAGAGGCGTCTCAGATCTCCATCCTGCGCATTTCCTGGTGGGGTGGGGGGGGGAAGCGGAGAGAAACTCTTTCTCTCTGCTTTTCCTACCCAACCACCTCGCAGACAGCTGCAAACATACAGGACGGGATCGGAGAAGATGCCCCCGTCCTGCACATTTCCCGGTGGGGTGGGGGGAGGGAGAGGGAAGCGGAGAGAAGCTCTTTCTCTCTGCTTTTCCTTCCCCACCGCCCGCCTCACTTGCGCATAAGCCGGGGGCGACTTTTTCAGCCCCAAAAATGGGCTGAAAAAGTCGGCTTATGCGCAAGTATATACGGTATTTGTAAGTTGCAGAAAAACATTCAATGGTCTTAAGAATCATTACATTTTCCTACTTGTGAGCCCATCAACAAAATTAACTTTGTAAAGTTTTCATCTTCATTAAAATTACAGAGACCAAGTTATTTAACAAATTACAGGCATGCAGAAACATACACTTACGCTTCTTAACATTTAGCTAATAATGCAAATTCTTTATTAGTAATAATACAGAAAATACAAATACCTTTGTCTTATCTTCATTTTCTCTGTAATATTCTGCTAACTGCTCCTCTCTTTCCTCAATGACATCCTTTAGAGTATCCACTTGATAGATTAAGTTATTTTTCTCATTATCCAGTTGGGCATTAGAAACCATTGCTTTTTTAAATTTCTCCTCAACTTCAGCAAGTGACTCCTAGATACATAATATAAGATTTTATTAAACTTAATTTTACTCAACTTACTGTATTAAACATTAGAAATACATAATACAATTTTGCTAAAATAGCAAATAGACTTATGTTTCATATTCCACTGACTCAACTGTCTTTAATAAAACCCAATAATAAATCTGCAGAAGTCAAATAAATAGGTACCTATAGAAAAATGTTAATCACACAACTTATTTTTCTCGCAGAATGCCAGTAACCCATGCAATTTTATTTTATTTTTTTACATATAAAAGCCTGAAGAAGAGCATTTACAGAGAGGTAGTTGTGTTAATCTGTTCAGGAAAACAAAGTCTTGTGGCACTTTAGACTAACAAATGCACTTTGGTGTAAACCTTTATGGGCTAGAGTCTCAGCTTCAATTTAGTTCAGATTACACAGACCTCCCAGCACCAAACTTCCCTTCACAGATAACTAAGGACACTATAGTGTATTTCTAATACTAGATGTACTAGTTAAATAAGACTTCAGCTATTTAACCAAGTGAGTATTCAATATTATCAGAGCTTTACTGTTAGGAAACAACATTATTTGCAGGTGTTTTTCTACACTTTTCTTGTCCACATGAAAAGTTACAATCCCCTCTAAATAAGACATTCAACCAGTCTGCTATCAGTTTGGAGATGAAACAGGGTAACTTTTTTTTTTTAAAAAAAGGAGTTGCTGCTACATACTTTGGATGACCTAGTACACGGAAGTACATAAATTTGTAAATTAAAAGACAATAGTATTTAAACAACCACCTCCAAAACTACCTGTCAGGAACATGTGAATTTACAGTGTTGATGGCAGTGAAGAGGGTAAGGAGTAATGTCTAAAGATGACAGATCAGACAAACAAACTCAAGCATTTTGCCCTCCAAAGGAAAAATGGAGGCTGGGGGGGGGGGGAGTCCCGGGTAGCATGTAGTATCTTGGAGGAAGAGATTGGGAGTTAAGCTTTTCCTAACTTCAAAGCTGTATCTTTCCTGCTACATTGCTATAAAATAGTGAGTTTGGGGCTAACAGCATGGGAAGACTGGGGGGGGGCATTATTTACAACCCTGAGGCCTAAACAGCATTACAGGGCTCCTTTTGCAGGATGGTTGGAGCCCTGAACAGAAGCAACCGACTTGGGGAGTTGAGTTTGCACTTCAACATTATGCTACAGGTCTCACTGGTCATCTGACTATAAATAAGAAGTTTTTAAGGCATTAATAATGTAATTTATGGGTGAAGCACAATTATGCCCAACTGCTAGTGAAATGAAACCCAGATCTGCTTGAGGGTTCCCAATCCACTGGGGCAGATTTTGGGGACACATGTGGTGTTGGAGGAAGGAGAGAATGGAGAAGCACAATTACACTACACTGGATCTTGACTTGTACCTTTATATGAAATATTGTAAGATCCCAAAAATGCAATTCACACCAGCTTAAAAGCAGTCTCAATATAATCAGTTCATGTCTACCTTTATTCACTCTCCAAAAAATGGGGAGGGGGGAAAACTAGCATACACTTCAAAAATCAGTCAATTTTTGAAGATGGTATTTCCTTCTCAAACATACAATTATTTTATTTTTACATGCATGATTTCCTGTGAAGTACAGAACATTAAACTATATTGTGGCGCATTGCAAAGAATCAAATTCTACAGAAGTGCCAAATGTAATGCAGAATAGGGCAAGCCCTGCCCCAAAGCATTTTTGCTCTAAACAGACAAGTAGATAGTGTGGGAAAGCATGAACAATTATGGCTAAAAGCATCATGTTAGTTCTCTGAACTTTCCTCTTTTGCAAGGTGTGTACACACCATAATTATTTAATGGGTGTATCTATTCAGGGATGACATATTTTTACGTGTGGTTAGCTAAAAAGTGGATGGGAAGGTAAGAGAAGAATGCAGATGGGAGGAGAGTAAGGTAGAAAAACTTGCAAAAATACAGTGGGAGGGACTTGCCTGAGTTGGCAAATCAGTGTCATAATTTATTTCAAAACACACAACTAATCAATGCATTTATGAGGATCAAAATGTCTCAAAATTGATATTACTTTTTATACCAAGGTGGTCAATTTATAGTTTCATTTGCTATATCGCCATCTAATTATGGTGGATTTTTCAGAAGCTTGCTACAATTTTGTGACATTTTTGTTGGTCCTAATAAAGGTATTGCCAACTACATTTTCAGGGGGGTTTTCCTTACAGAGGAACATAGTTACATTTGCAATGAAGCTAGTACAGACAAGGGTAAGGTGTAAAAGAAGTTAATTATCTCAACAAGATTAAAAGATAAAAGCAAACAAGTAGATATGCTAGCTATTATATTTACACCTCTTTGGAACCCAACCATTGACTATCAGTTACTCTGCATGGGAGATCATGAAAAACCTTAAGCTGCAATAGGGTTTATATTATAGGCACAATTACCTGCACCTTTTGCTTGAAGTTTCCATAATGGTCCACTTTGCACATCACAGTAAACAACAATTAATTAATTGTGGTGAATGCAGAAATCACTCCCACTTTGCTACTCTCCTAGTGCATATAGGAACAACAAGCCATGATGCCTGGCTCAATGTTACATCCAGATGGGTGAAATGGGGGACTGTAGTTTGTTTTGCCTAGACATACCACAAAGCCCCTTCCGCCCTTAGAAAGGAGGGGGGGTTGCAGTTAGCACGAGCCCGCCACATGCACAAGGGATGGCTTCATCCCCTGGCACTATTGGCTTAGCCCTGGGTGTGGTTCCTGCCCAACCGGCCAACCGGCGCGGTTGGCAGGGGCGTGCCTACTGCATTTAACTGGGCTCGGCCTCTTCTCCTGGGCTCCCAGCTGATCCAGTTTTCACAGGGTAAGTTCCTATATCGGTGATCACAGGGTGAGTTCCTAGCTGATTTGCAGCAGCAGAGCTCTCCCATCAGTGGTTAACCCTTGCCGGACTGCCAGCACGACGTACTGGAGTCGGATATAGTCAGTTAGGTCCAATGCCTAAAGCCAATACTGCTCAACATCCGTAACCAATAAAGTTGTGGCCTTCTCTTGCCCATTTAACCTTACTTATGGTGTCTTGTGTTTTATTTATCATGGGAGGGGTCGGGATATTGACATGCAAACAGTTAGCCAAGGACAAATCCTGGCTTTACGTCATGGTATATTTTGACCTAAACTACAGTCCCTGGTTCAGATGTAATGCTAAGTCAGGATTTATGGTTGTTGCTCCTGCTAGGGAAGGAACACAGCAGAAGCCAGCAGTATGTTCATGATAAAATTGTGATATGTGACTGTTGCCGTTTATTATCAAGCCCTGCAGTAGAGAGGTTCCCATGTATAAAGTGGTAACTGGGATGATTAGTTAAAATGGAAAACAGATTTTTACACAAAGTAGTTGTTAAGGTTCACAGAACCAGGGAAAGGACTCACATTCTATACCAGCTTGTAGAAACATCTTTAACTTGAGCCAATTGGCTAGGTTACCAAAAATTCTTTGGGAGTATAGTAAGCATTCTAAGAAGACACTTAGGTTTGACCTTTGTATGTTTTCTAGTGAAAAGGAATTCCATGACTGAGAGGAGCTTCTATAAATGTTTGAATAGGAGTTGCCTCTGCAGTTTTTAATCCAAGCTGGTAATACATGTGAGGCAAAAAGATATATAGATTATACTTGTCTCAAATGGATTATACCAAAGTTTTCTGTGTTTGTTTTTAGCATGCCAAAAAATAAAATAATAAATTTTATGTTTTTACAGTCTATGAAAGTGGGAGTTTAAATAATTATTTCTTGGAATAAATTTCTGGTCCAATATTATTATTTTGAAACTCAGCTGTGCCCCCCATCCCTAATCATACTATTGGTAATATCCAGTTGCTAATTAAAAAAATAAAATGGAACTGCGAACAATACAAAAGCATCTGCTAAACTTCCTATATTAACGGAAAGTTCACTGCCCTTTTCACATACACATTAAACACTTAAACATAAGAAAAAAAATTAATTGGCAGATATATATATTAAAATATGAACCAATTTTTAGTTTGTATGTTAGGCAAGATCTTTTAAAAAGTGAGGTGTTAGTAAAGCTCTGTTAGTGAAACTGGCAAAAACTTATTTGCTGACATATTACCATAGAGAATGCATGCTTGGGAGAAACCCTGCTATACCTTTAGTTCTTTAAGTCCCTGCATGTATCTCCCTTCTACATCTTGTATCTGGTCCTTAAGATCATAGATATCCTGCAGGACATAGGAATGAACCATTGCATAAGAACATTGCAAAGAATTTACTATTGAACTCTGTGATTAAAGCCCAGGAATTTAGATTAGTGTGTTTTTCACTTGAACAAATTAAATTACTGTTGTATTCTTAATTTTCTAACTTGACTGACATATGTGGATTTTTAATTCAGTGCTTTCTATAAGGCTAAAAAAAGGGAAATAATGTATAATGTTTGTAAATTGAAATGTTTTATTACCTAAATCTCATGCCCTCAAAGTATCACACAATCTAATTTCATAAACGGCATCACAATCTTATCTTTGATACTTTACTGAAAAGATATACCCATTAATATGAACTAAAATCTTTAAAGCTAAACAATTACAGCTGGTTCTAAACAGTACAAATAATTCCTTACTTCTTTCACAGACTGCTAAGGGATGGTTAAGAATAAGAAGCCTGATCAACAGGTGATGTTTTAAATGCTAAACTGCTACATCTAGCACTAATTAGACAGATGAAATCTCCACAAGCCTGAGCAATGTGCTGGACATGCTCCTCCTTGCCTCCCCCTCTTCTTTTCCCATGAAACCAAGAGTAAGACTGCTGCGGAGTTTAGTTTCTTTTTCAAATGGCATTGGCATTGTGTTATGTAGAAACAAACTTGCCTAGTATGCTATTAATTTTATATCCCACACAGTCCCGCAGCAAGTATTTTGTAATCCAAGGAAAATTTAAAAACCCAAACCCCTGATTGCTTTTACAAAGGTGCTTTGATTCTGTCTTGTAGTCTTATTCAATGTCTATTTCTTCCTCTCCAAATGAAGGAGGATAACCTTTTATTTTTAGCCAATGAAAGTCTGCTCACCCGCAATTCACTTAAGGAGGTATCAGGATCCACTAGGCTGCTAGTATCGCCACTTCCTCGTCTAGATGAGTTTCCACTCAAAGGAGTTGCTGAATTGCGAGACGCTGGCTAAAGAAAGAAAAACATGGCATGAAAACTAGCATACATTTCAAGAGCTTTCCCCAACACACTATGAAGTTCAGATTTCAACATTCAAGTGTCTCCCCACTTATGCATGTTTGAGTTGTGTGTGACCGTGTCTATGTGTGGCACCAGGAAATAATTAAATAAATCAAATTAAACTCTGAAAAGGCGCAAAAATGGCCCCCAAAGAAGAGGAAAAATGCAAAAATGGCGTGAAAAGAGCAGGAAAAGTTAGCAATCCCAAGAGCTTTTGCAACTGCAAGCCAGATACTTTCAGGTACTGGTTTATCCCCCTTATCGTTGTTTCTACATCATCCTCCAGTAATGAGGAAGATTGAGAGCCATCACTGCCACCATTCATGCCAGTCTGAGAAGTGCTGTTCGTTTTTTCAAGGGTTTCCAGAGGTTTAGAAGGTGTTTACAGGTGTTTTAGATGGCATTCCCCACTATACACGATTTCACGTATAGGGTGCAGTACATGGGAACGTAACCCCTGTGTAAATGGGGAGATGCCTATACTAAAAACTTCCAAATAAGTTTATCAATCTTTTCAAGGAAACGTACCAGTATTTTCTAAGTTCCCATATAGTTCAATCTATCCAAATGTCCTTTTTCATCAAATAGCTCTTACAGGAGCAGAACATATTTTAAAATTATCTTCTTACAAGATACGGCAAATGGGTTATAGATCTGGCACAACATTATTTGTAATCTTCTCCAGTCTGGTGCCCTCTAGATATTTTGAACTGCAAATCCCATCAGACCCAATGATCACAGCTGATGTAGATGATCTACAACACCGTATTCTGTCAAACGAATAGTTGAAAAAATATAATGAAGACAATCAGCAACACACGGGAGGCTGGAGAATCTCCCGATATCCTACCATGCTTTTTTGAATTGGCATCAATATGCAGACTTTGATATGTTTTAAAGTTGTCCAAATCTCTTTAAACACTCACCCTTGAATACAAGTCAGAATATGGCCTGTCACTCTTTTCTTCCAGCTGAAAAAAAGAAGTGTTAATATTAAATTTGAACCATTTCTTTGAATTAGAAATCTGAATTACTGGGATCCCTTTTTCATCCATGTCAACACAAAGCTGAAACAGTATTCTACAATGAAAGTTTCCTTCTTCCTTTTCCTCCACCTGAATATTGCATTTGCATTTAACAAAACTTCAGCATCAACAGCTCCGCACAAGGTATCAGTCCTACAAATTAACACAATGCCTTATTGACAATAAGTTGCTTCTTGGGCTAGCCTTTTGTCAAGCCAAGCACAGAAAGTAAATTCAATGAAGGTAATTTCAGTAATGGTTGTGTGTTTTTTAAATGAAGTGCATTAACTACTGGAAATTCACTAAGTAATATATTTTAAACATGTAAGCTTTACTTATCTATGAACATTTTTCTCCATTTCTGCTTTCCAAAATGAAAGTTTAGTAGTAAATGGGTTGAGAAAAGTTTTTCATTATTTGCAATTGCCACCAAGACAGACAATATAAACAATGCTATTTCATTAGTAATCTGTTGTATGCATTATAAACAGGAAGCATAATTTATGAAAAACTGTTTTGTGTATATATGGTTTTAATTTGTGATCCTCTAGTTCAAGGATCACTAACTCAGCACCCAGAGGCACAATGGCACCTGCAAAAGCTTTCCTTAGTGCCCCTCAAACAGAGGCCTCAGAACTCTGAGCTTTTGTTTTTAAAAATGGTTTTAACCATCTTAGAAAGTTATGAAGCAAAACATTACGATTTAGCTCCACAAATTTTCTTCACATGTTCAAATTTTTATTATCATTATCAAAAGTTCATTTTTTCCCTGCTTTCTAAAGGAGCCCAGGGCAGCAAATACTATCAGGCAAGTTAACTGAACTATCAAGGCTAGCAGGTATTAATGGCAGGCTGCAAGAATATGTCATTTTCTTGTAATGCTGAGCTGGTCAGGTTGGAATGTTTATTTCTCCACGTCTAGCATGCTATGATGCATTTTGAATGACTGTAGTGACTGCATCTCCAGTTTCTATAGCCAACAGAATGTTAACAGCATCTCAAAGTATTTATCCAATTTCTTGAATCTCTAGGTGCTGGAAACATAGGGAACCAAGCTACTAGCTAGCAATTATAACCAACCACTCAATGTCACTTCATCTCTAAAAATGGCATTTGCAATCAAACTTTCAGTTGTGGCACAAAATCTCCAGAAGAATCAGAATGTGATTTATAGCTTTTGTAAATATCTTTCCAGTGAGCTTACACAATAGTCAGTCTAATAAAAACAAAGAAATTGGGGTTTTCTTTTTACAGTGGTGGACATCTTGGTGAGGTCATTATGGCTGAAAGAGTGGCTGAAGATAACCAACCAAATGAATTTATCCGTATATACTTATCACTAAATTTGCAGCTAATTCCCAAAATTAGATATACATTACATTCTGAACAAATGAAAATATATTTATTTGCCTTTACAAACCATCATTTAGCACAAGAGTTTGAATCATTCGCCCAAAAGCCAGTGTACCTATTATAGCTGCCTTGGATATTTTATGCAAAGACAGACCAGGATTTAAGCAGGGATGGTACTACAACTCCCATCATTCTTGACCATTGCCCTTGCTGTCTGGGAATGATGGGAGCTACAGCGTAACATTTGGGGAACCATTGTTCCACATCCGTGATCTGAAGGACCACACACACACACAAGCCCTCTTAAGCCTCCCACTTCAGTGCTTTCTAAAAACCTGTCACTGGCTAAAAACCTGGCCATTTTATGAATTTCAACTGCTACCAGAAAAGCAGGAGGAGAGGGCGAGGGAGGGAGGGGGAGAAGGATGAGAGAGATAGAAAGTGAAAGAGAATCAGAAGCACAGTACACAAAGCTCTCTTGATCCTAGCCAGGGTTTACAATTATGTATGAGCAACAGCAGATGCTAGGCCATGACTGGTGAACAATTTATCATTATCTCACTTTATCGCAGGTATCATGAATCTAACTGATTTATGTCTGTCATTTTCTTTGGGGGGAGGTGCTAGCAGACGTTCTCTTGGACCATCTGGTTTGCTATGCCAGCTTGATTAAATTAGTCAGAGGATCTGGTTTTTCACTTTCTCAGACAGTATCAGTCTTCTCCCAGCTCCTTTAAGAGGCAGTTTATAAACAAGAGGAAGAACTGGGATTCTTGAGATCAGAAGCAGATCAGAGAATGTCCTTTCCCATTCTAGTCATTCCCTTCTCATGCACAAATTTGCCCTACCAACCTAGCCTTAATCATCATTAAGGAATTAAGCACTGAGCTCAACTACAATCAATGCTAATCAGGTTTCATTAACAACAATCAGAGTTTCAAGTGCCAAAGTATGGAGTAAACATGGGAGTAAATTATCAGAGTGTTGTGTCAACATTTGCCCCATATATATTATTTTATTCATTCTAAGTACTTTTATGACACCTTTCAGAGCAAAGCCTTCCTAAGGCATCTTAGAAAAGATAACTAGTTTTAAATACGTAACAGGATAATTTAGCTTCATGTACATAGTAGGGGTTCACTGCAGTAGCTGTATCTAGGCATGATGAAGGGGTACCTAAGTGCTATTTGCCCTTCCTTTGATGGCAGTTGGTCTAGGAGGAGGAAGGCTCAGCTGAAGTCACACCTGAGAAGCATAGCTCGAACTGATGCCTTTATCAATTTTTGGCTATGATTCACTCCATTAAATAAAATGTCATGTACTTTCTTCCCTACAGAAACCTGTCAAGGGGAGGAGCATGTACCATAATAAATTAAAACCAGGATGCATAGAAGTCTGAATGTATAGAAATCTCTTTAGAGATATTTTTGTGATCCAAATGCAAATGAACTTACAAGCAGGAACCATACTCTGAACACTATAGTTCAAACTTTTTCTGTTTTTAAACCATGCAGTCATTTATAGGGTTGTAATGAATATCATGCATGTCTGTAACATAGCATCAGACAACTTGTTATTGGAATTTGAGTACATACAATTATATTCAGTGCCATTAAAAAAATTATAGCACTATTTACAAAGTCTTCAAAATGTGTGTAAATAAGACAGTCTACAATTAATAACAGTTTTGCATGCAGATTTAGACATTGGTATACAAATATTAAAGTTAAACACTCTGCAACATTGTCAAGTTAGCTGGAGGTTTCTTTTTAAAAGACTAAGACCATGCAAGTTGGATTCTATATTTTAAATAAGTCTTATATATGTAATATTCTGCACTGCTAGCAACATTTTATACTAAAACTAGCAAGCATTACTAGAATATTAATACATTTCCCAAAGAAAAAGGACAGTCATTAGTAAACCTACAGTGATGACATCAGCACATTATCAAACACTCACACTGTTCATGTCTGGAATGCTGACATCATCCAAGTCAGAAACAATGCTTCCCCTACGATTAGAGCGGCTAAAATAATCAGCTGCAGTTTCACTATGATCAGAAAAATCAGTTGACTTTGATGACAAACACAACAGATGGAGAGAGAAATGATAGAATAATACATTTCAGATACATGAAATAAAATGTGGGCATGTTAGTTAATCTTATTTGCCAAAATTGTTTTAGACGAGATTTTCCTTTGAAGAGTGAGATCTCTCTCCTTTCTGACTGGAAAAACAGCTTAATCACAATCACCAACCTTCTCACAACTCCATGCATTCAGATATATTTGTTTCACATAAGATTAACTCCTTATGCAGTTTCAAGCAGATGGCAACCTGAGGACATTTGGGACGAGAACATGATGGAATTTGATGGTACTATCACATGTAATAATTAATTTTCAATCTCATCAGCTTCAGAGTTTTAAAGAATAAAAAGAGAATGGTATCATTACTGAATCTGGACAGGGTCATAAGCCATCTTTCTCATACACCCTAATAGCTTTTATCCTTTCTTTGGCATCAAACCTATGCCCTTACAAACCTAACCAACTCACATTGGACCTATTGGTCCTCCCTACTGGTTTTCAAAACACCTTCCTAGCCCGAAAGCGTAGGGTGGAAGAAGAATATATTTCTCATTGGAGCAATACATTTAAAGCTGGTATCTCATTGTCACATTCAGCTGCATTTTAAGAATGCTGCTGAGTATCAAGCTATTGTTTTTTGTAAGTAAAATCAACAGCAAGATATTTATAAAGAGTTCATGTTGAGATATTCAGGATTCTAAATTTTATCCTTAAACTAAACATTTATTTGCCTAGGGAAATCAAGTTTTGATTTATCATGTTTGTCCGCCCTATGCCCTATTAGGTAAAGATAAAGGGACCCCTGACCATTAGGTCCAGTTATGAATGACTCTGGGGTTGCGGCGCTCATCTCGCTTTATTGGCCGAGGGAGCCAGCATACAGCTTCCAGGTCATATGGCCAGCATGACTAAGCCGCTTCTGGCAAACCAGAGCAGCGCACAGAAACGCTGTTTACCTTCCTGCCAGAGCAGTACCTATTTATCTACTTGCACTTTGCCATGCTTTCGAACTGCTAGGTTGGCAGGAGCTGGGACCGAGCAACGGGAGCTCACGCAGTCGCAGGGATTTGAACCGCCAACCTAGGCTAATACAACTCTCCAGGTTACATCTCCCTTCCCATAATAATTCTTTTTACCCTTGCTCAATGAATAATTTTTAAGCCATACACATACAAACAATAATTTAGTTTGAATTTACTATCACACTTATGTGTGCCTTGAATGGTATTTTTTCAGATTTAGCTACTGCAGACAAACTGAAGAAAAGGTACTAACTCACACATTTACCTTCACTACAAAAAGCCTCTTCTTGATGGAGAACTAATTATAAGACACATTACAAAAAATGCAGATTTTGAATCATGTGTTTCCACATTACAGGAATAGTATATTGAATCCAGTGTATCAAGAGAGTTCCAAGTTATTATGGGCAATGCCACTGCCATATCAGACACAATCAATTTTTTAGATGGATATCACTTTGGTATAGGAAGCCTCATGACCCTTTGAGTACACAGTTTTATACTCTAGCGAAAAAAGACCAGCTCGCAATTAGAAAAGCTCTCTCTCTCCAAAATATTTAAAGTGTTAGATTATGAAAAGAAAATTAAATTTAAATAAAATTGTGTGGAATATCATATTTTCTTACTAATATATTGAATAGTATAAAAATCTTAGGGAGAATAACATTAAGACTGTGTATCGGTGGGACTTGATACCTCTCATATTAAATATACAACTATTCAAGAAATATGCCAGCATTGCACAGAATTCAGTTCTGTTTGGATGGAGGCCTTGGTCACTATTTAGTAAACAATCTACTACACTCAATGATATCCAACTGAGTTATCTTCAGAGTTGACTCTTTAATATTAATAGACTTCAGTAACTAAAATCTATTAATTTCAAAGGGTCTGCTTTGAGTACAACTGTGGATATAAGCGATTATATCCAGTCATCTTTGAGACAGGATATTTAAATGACAAGAAATCTACAACTCAGCAAAACTTAACCAACTTATTGCTGTTCAAAAGAAATCATTTAAAAATGGAAGCGAATTGAGCTGCTTCTTAAAGCCTGAGTAGAGAGAATTTGGAATACTCTAGGTAAAACTGATGCCTTTAGTGAAGTTTATAGGAGGTTGTGAAGGAGTGGTCAATATTAATAATTTTTACTTCAACTTTAATCAGTTTATCCAGTACTGAGAAAGGCATCTTAACCAAAAAATTCCCTTGGGAAATTTATTACTTTAAGATATAGAAGGAAAGTAAATTCATTTATTAATGAACACAGGGGTAACTAGTGTGACACCTCAGATGTTGTGAAACTACAGTTCCCATTATCCCTGACCACAGGCATTGGTGGCTGAGGCTGTGGGATTTATAGTTAAACAGCATCTGAAGGGTAGCACATTGGCCAGCTGCAAGCTAATTATTTTCATTCATATCTCACTTCCCATAAAATATCTCAAAGTCATTTCACAATAAACCTCTTTAAGTTTTTGTAAACCACTTTTGAGGGTTTTGCTTTGTTTTTCTTGTTGAACAATTAAACAGTATATAAATTTTAATAAAAATAAAATTAAAAATCATTACAGAGATGGGGTTCCAGCCTGGGTTCAATAGGATTCTGCAGGTTCTAGAACAGTGGTGGGGAACCCCCAGCCAACAGGCCTAATTAGGGCCACCAAGTTTCCCTATTTGGCCCATGACACCTGTGACTTGGACATGCCTTGGCCCAAATAGCAGCATGCAATTCGGCCTTAAGAGATAATAAAGCAGAACATGATTACTTCCAGCTGGTATAAGCACACAACGTGAAGAATGACACCTAGCTAACTCATCTCACTCTAGGACCTGTGGTACTTCATGCAACAGAGTTCATAAAAGCAGAACAAAAAGCACAACCAGACAGCCGTGCTCACCACACTATCCCTCCTGCCTCGAACAGCACGATCAGAGGATGCAATGCTCCCTGCTTCATCATCTGTAAACTATAAAGTTCAAAGACAAGTAATTAACTAACTTACTGTTGGATAAACGTTTGTTCGGATTAAGTAACATTCAATGTTAATGACTCATATGCATACTAAAAATGTGCAAATCAATGCAACATGCTGAGGGGGAAAAAGTATTTTCATGCTGCCTTGAGGACACCGCTATGGATAGCGAAATGCTCATCTTTGGGACAAGTGGGAAGGCATGTGGAGGGTAGCATAAGGATCCAAGGGGGCAAATACATTTGGCCCCCAGCAGAATCACAGTGGGAGCTGAACTACACAATTTTCAGGTAAAGCACACATTTTGTCCATGTGCTTTTATTTTCACTGATAGGAATACAGCATATGAAAAATATTTGCTTAGAACACAAATAAAAAGTGGAAGGGTTAATTTGGGGACATGTTTTGCTAATCCTGTTCCCTACTTCTATGGCCCAAGTCACCGAGAATTAAGTACAATGTCATAAAGATTAAAACTAATTCACATTGTAAATATAAGTAATTTGTCTTTTGGATGTCAAATCCAAAGCAGGAGTCATAAAGCTCTCAGAATCATGAACTCCAAAGATCATCAAGCTTGACACAGTAATTTGAAATGACCAAAATACTGGAGGGCCCCAGTGATTCACTTCTGCCTGACAAAGTGGAAAGTCATAGATAGTGTAAATTGTTGACACTTTGGTCATGATCTTTCCCTGCACAGATGCTGCATCCAGGCATAGATAGATTCCAATTAGATATAATGGGAAGCCAGAGCATTAGAAGGATTATGAAGCCCTAACACGCTTTCCATATTCTAATCTAGTCCTCCCTACACAAGGGGTGGGGAACCACTGGCCATTGAGCCTGCTAAGATCCACCCCATTTTGGCCATGCCACAGCCACCTGTACTACACTTGACATCATATATTACATCAGTTGTGGGGCAGGTAAGTTATAAGATGGGGGGTGGTTTGCAGGCACATGCTGATTGTCAGGGCTTCAAAAGTACAGCCCAGAGCTTTCTGCAAGCATCAACAATCGGCTGTTTGTCAGTGACTGAAGACAGTTCAGCATCAGCAACTATCAGCTGATTTTTGGGGCCTTCAAAGTACAGTCTAGAAAATAAGCTTGGGTCAGATTCACTAAGCCAAACTTTGAATCCATTTCTCTGCAAAGAGTAGCATTCCCCCCTCTGTAGATTTCAGAAGGGGTGTCTCCATGTAAGTCTGATCAGTAGGTACAACAGCCGCTTCAAATTTTGACATCAATCACCTGACATTATGTCAAAGGTGGTGGTCCCACTCAACTGTCAAAGCTGGCCTACAGAGGAGAGGGCCTGGCAGGATCTAATTTCTTATTCCTGCCCTACACTGAAAAAGGGACAGTGCTGAAAAGCTGAAATGCTCTTTCTGGTCACCATAGATCTAGCAAACAGACTCAAGAACTAAGAGGATACAGGTAAGAAGAAGACATGGTAGGCTGTGTCTGCTTCAACAATTGTACTGAAACACATGCTCCCCCCCCATAGCATTATGGTAATTAAGATAGGCATCCTGCTGAGGTATATGAATTTTTCATATTCCACATTCAAAGACATAATATACAGAACTAAATAACAACATAAAATCACTGAATGACAGCCAAAAAAAAGATTATATTTCTGATTAACCTTTTAATATATTGCTTCTGTTGAGTCAGTTAAACTCCACAACCCATACATTTATGAGTAAGGTGATTCACACAAATGGTTAAAGAGAAGAGCATTAGTTAAAGTTGAAAAACTTGAATGCGTGCAGAAAACAGCTCACCACTGGACTACTTCGAGCTGAACTTGCTCTTGAAGAGTAACAACTGTATTCTGAAGGCTAAAAACAAGGTTGCAAAGGGAAGGAAAATACTTGGTTTTTCAGCTACTTATCTTCACAGAAAAGTATTTTGTAAAAACCAAAAGAAAGCCCTGCAGACTTACTGTACGATAACTATATGGGTTATAGAATCCATCACCACTTAACGATGCCTAAAGAACAGAGAAAATAGTGTTTGTATTTACAGTATTGCAGAATCATGAAGAGTATTTATGTGGCTTGTAAGCATTGCTGCTATGCAGACAAACATCACCATTAGCAGAAGTACACATGCTTCCTTCACTAAAAACTGTATTTTTCTGAAGCACAGTGTTATTAAATTCTAACCCTGCAGGCACATTTAAAATACTGCTTGGAATATTTACTATATGGTAGCAATAATATTCCCATGTTCTTTGACATATACAATGGAATAGGTTACAGTATTTCAACTTCCATTTTTCAAGGGCTCTTGCCAGCCCAAAGCTATAAAGTTCTAAGCACTGCAAACATAGGAATTGGTTGTTTTAAGCAAGAAATCTAGCCATGTGGTTGAGTTTTTATTCCAGTTATGCCACCTTCAGGGATGCAATTGTTCTAACCTAACCCACCATTGTAAAACAGCACAAATACCTAAAGCATCCACTGAAAACCTCTGAAGATTCTGCAGCCAAAAGCAGCTTTTTCTAGAAAGTTTGTGAATTTAATACACGAGCTCAAGCACTAGCAATTTGTTTATTTTCCATGCAATGCTAACAAGTTTACCAATAACCCGAAGCTTGTCTGATTTTTAAGAAGCAGAAACACTGTAGATTTCATGCCACATTGCAGAAAAATAGCAATAAGGTTTGATCTTTTCTTCTGTGGTTCCTTCACAACCGTAGGCAACTCTCAACTTACATGGAGTTAGGTTCCAGAGATAGCACATAAAGCCAAAACACATTGGGTTCAATGGCAGATAGGACTGCCAAAGTCTTTTCCCCTGGGTGCCTGTCTCCTTTCTGCCCCTTTTATTTTTATTTTTTGCCACATGCATAAAGCTAAATGTGCACAAGTTAAATGCACACAAGTTGCAAGTTACCTGTACTAGTCTTTAAATGAGAGGAATATTCCTCATTACAATCAGCGCAGCTTAATTTTCTCTATCACCTTCCTATTATCTTCAGTTTACTACTTGCCTCCAGAAAGGCAGGCAGTACAGCAGAGGTTTTATACTCCAGAATTCCATGACCAATGTCACTGCTTGTTTTAAGCAATATACTCCACGTGGTTTAGATGCAGCCACATGGAGCAAGTGGGTGTAAGTTGACAGAAGCAAATTTTCTGGCAATGATTTGCAGAAATACATTTTTCAGCATATCGCACCCACTTAAGTCAACTACCTTAGACCATACAAGATTTTTCCCAGTTGTTTGCGCCTCTCCTTTCTTCATCATCCTGTTTCTCATGTTGCACATTTTTATTACTTTCCCTACTCCTCTGGCAGCAACCAGGTACACAAGTGAAGCATTTTCCATTCATTTTCATCCCCAGGAAGCCATCACTTCTTACATTTATGAATAACAGGTTTCCTTTAGAGGCACTGGAGAGGTCCAGCTGAAAAAACTTTTGGCAATTCTGCTAGTTGTATAATATTTTTATCAGATACTTATTTTTCAGTCTATTTTCTCCTCTCTCTCTTTTTGGTTACCCTGCATTCCTAACTCTTAATCCTGAAACTTACTGGCGAGCTTTACAGTCCTCGGTCTTTTGACCTTATCCATACAGTTTCTCAAAGGCCTGTGTGAAGGATATTAACCTGACTGATCTTGAGTTTCAGCTCAAAAGCAGGATTGATGCTGACAATTATCCATAGCAGACAGAATGTTAGTAAATGCTCCACGTAACAGCAGATAATTACTAGGGAAGGGTTGTTCACTGTTTCAGCCACAATATATTTTAGTGTTTTTCCAAAACATACATTGAACCTTCTAAAATAAATTCTTGGTGGATAGAACTCTTTGCTTTGTACTTTGTAAGATACAAAATTTCACTTTGTTTTAATACAATGTCCAGGATTGATGTCTATGTCATGGTTGTCTAGAGTTAACTTTTTTGATGATCCCAAATGAACTGAAGTGGCTGGTATACAGGTGAAACTCGAAAAATTTGAATATTGTGGAAAAGTTCATTTATTTCAGTAATTCAACTGAAAAGGTGAAACTAATATTTGAGATAGACTCATGACATGCAAAGCGAGATATGTCAAGCCTTTATTTGTTATAATTGTGATGATTATGGCATACAGCTGATGAAAATCCCCAAATTCACGATCTCAGAAAATTAGAATATTAAATGAAATCAACAAAACAAGGATTGCAAATAGAACAATATTGGACCTCTGAAAAGTAGAAGCATGCATATGTACTCAGTACTTGGTTTAGGCCCCTTTTGCATCAATTACTGCCTCAATGCGGTGTGGCATGGATGCTATCAGCCTGTGGCACTACTGAGGATGCTTCAATAGCACCTTCAGCTCTTCTGCATTGCTCAGTCTCATACCTCTCATCTTTCTCTTGCCAATGCCCCATAGATTCTCTATGGGGTTCAGGTCAGGCGTGTTTGTTGGCCAATCAAGCACAGTAATCCCATGGGCATTGAACCAGGTTTTGGTACTTTTGGCAGTGTGGGTGGGTGCCAAGTCCTGCTGGAAAATGAATCCCCATAAAGCTCGTCTGTGGAAGGAAGCATGAAGTGCTCCAAAATCTCCTGGTAGACAGCTGCGTTGACCCTGGACTTAATGAAGCACAGTGAACCAACACCAGCAGATGACATGGCTCCCCAAATCAACACAGACTGTGGAAACTTCACACTGGACTTCAATCATCTGGCATTGTGTGCCTCCCCATTCTTCCTCCAGACTCTGGGTCCTTGGTTTTCAAATGAGATGCAAAAGTTGCTCTCGTCAGAAGAGGACTTGGGACCACTGAACAACAGACCAGTTGTTTTTTTCTTTAGCCCAGGTAAGATGCTTCTGACGTTGTTTCTTCTTCAGGAGCAGCTTGACAAGAGGAATATGACATTTGAAGCCCATCTCCAGGATCCGTCTGTGTGTGGTGGCCCTTGATGCACTAACTCCAGCCTCAGTCCACTCCTTGTGAAAGTCCCCAACACGTTTGAATGGTCTTTTCCTGACAATCCTCTCCAGGCTGCGGTCATCCCTGCTGCTTGTGCACCTTTTACTTCCACACTTTTCCCTTCCGCATAACTTTCCATTAATGTGCTTTGATACAGCACTTTGGGAACACCCAACTTCTTCTGCAATTACCTTTTAAGACTTTCCCTCCTTATGGAGGGTCTCAATGATGGTTTTCTGCACAACTGTCAGGTCAGCAGCCTTTCCCATGGTTGTGATTCCTACTGAAGCAGACTGAGAGACCATTTAAAGGCTCAAGATTGAGTAGCTACTGCAACCTTTTCACAATATTCTAATTTTCTGAGATTGTGAATTTGGGGTTTTTATCAGCTGTACGCCATAATCATCACAATTATAACAAAGGCTTGACATCTCGCTTTGCATGTCATGAGTCTATTTCATATATTAGTTTCACCTTTTAAGTTGAATTACTGAAATAAATGAACTTTTCCACGATTTTCTAATTTTTCCAGTTTGACCCGTATATGCACTGATCATAGCTGAGACCTCTGTGTATTTGCAGGACTACTATTATGTACAATTTGCCACTGACATAAAAGCATGATCTGAGATTTGAAAACCTACACTGCACACAAGCTTTCCCTTCCTTCAATATGATTTTCAGATATTCTCCAGATGGGTGGAGTATAAATAATAAATATTATTATTATTATTATTATTATTATTATTATTATTATTATTCTTGCATGCTTAACCTAATGTTTTCTGGAATAGAACACACAATGTTTTCTAGCCAAAGTACCCACAGAATGCAAGCTTAAGACAACCATGCAGATCTGCATACGAACCAAACTGGCACTTCTTATCAAACCAGTGTTTACATCTGGAGACACCTATAGAGGAGAGCATTGTTTTTAGATTTACAGAACCTTATAATTCCTAAATGTAGACTATTCTATCACACACTACTAACCCTGTAATTCTTAGTTGTTGCCAAAGGATCACTGTATAGAGAAGATGACTGTGACAAAAATAAGACATTGTATTACATTTAATACCATACAAATGAAACATATTGTTCATAAAATGCATGTTAGTATTTTCATAAAGTGACAACATAAAGTGAAAGGGGATTCAAAACTAGCAGGATGTCATCAGACCCAACACTCCGTTAGTCTCCACTTAATTCAACCACCTAGCATTACTTCTAACTCATAATTTGATTCTCATAGCAGTAATGTATGTAAAACAAAAGAGAGCAGTTGATTTGGAAATCACATGAGTCCTCAAAATTGAGTTGTTAATCCAAACACCAAAAATCAAGCAAGGCTTTTCTGTTAGATTAGAGCATGGCAGCTAACATTGCAATGACTCTTGTCTAAATAAGATTGTTTAGTAAAATAAAATAAAATAAGTCACACAAACCCGAGGATGGTAGGTAGAAAGTGGTTTGCTATGCCTAAGGCTGCTGTAGTTTCGTTGGTCATGGTAAAATCCACTCTGTCAAAAATATATTACAAAGTTGCAAAAAGTATTCAAACTCAAACATGCAAGGAAAGATTGATGTTTACTGTAGTATTCAAGTCATATGACAAGTTGTGGTGCTCTGAAGCACCAATATATACTGAATTTTGCATGAGCAAGCAGTTGTTTATATATCAATGTGCTCTATGTCACACAATGATCCTCATACTGTACACAGTTTTTAGGGCCAGATGCCTTTACCAAATCAAAGCAGCTAAATGTTTATATTGAACTGTTCTATTATTATTCCTTTTTTAAAAGAGTTTACAGGAATGGTATCCACTGGTCTCCCTTCCAGAAAAGTTAGGCATCTGACAGAAAAATGGAGAAGCTGGCAATTTCCCCTTCCCCTAATGCTCAATCACCATATCTCCCTAAATCTGTTCTGGAGGGGTTTGGGAACTTGTCAAAAACTGCCTCCCTCTTCATTTGCTGATGGACGTCTTATTTTTTTAAATTATTATTAAATTTCTATTCTGCCCTTCATTCAAGGATCACAGAGCAGTTTGTAACTATAGGTTTTTGTTTGTTTGTTTCTATATTGCAAACAAAAACAGTACCCAGTTTAAAAGGTCATAGACTGTTTAAATAGCCAAAGGCCTTGGGAGAAGAGGAATATTTCTGCTTTACACCTAAAGGTATGTTATAAAGGGAGCAGGAGAGCCTCCCTGAGAAGAGCATTCCATAAACAGGAAGCCACTGCAGAAAAGGCCCATTTTTGTGTTGCCATCCTCTGGACCTCTCACGATGATGATCACACTAAACCACGATTTAGTACAATGCATGAATGTAGCCGGAAAGCACTGAAAACATAATTTAATTTAGAATGAAAGTAGAACTACTTATTGCAAGGTTCTTATAAGACTAAATAGCAACTTATGCCTGCTCCATGAGAAGCCAAGCTTTATAATCAGTGACCATCCATAAAACAAGTTGTCCTAAAAGTCTACAAACGTGTTTGTCCCAAAAGTCTACAAACTTGTCCTAAAAGTCTACAAACTTAAATGCTCTCAAACTGTGTACAAAGGTTTTCTAGAAATCCAGACATTTAAACTGTTTTGCAATAATTCATTTAAGTGGTTTCATATGTTTACTTCAATTCAAATATCTAACCATATATAGGCTGTTCCTCAATGGAATCTGAAGCACTCATTACTGGGGGGCTTAACAGATTCCTGTGCCCACTGAGAACAGATACAGAACTAGAAACAAAACTTTACTTTCATGAGGGCAACATGAAGGTCAATAATTCAAAACATTTCAGAAAAACCTCAAACAGAAAAAAATCCAAGTGGAGAGAAATTAACTTAGTAGGTAAACTTCTTTACCATTCCCGATGTCAACCACCCTGTCACTTCTGACTTTTCATGCTTCCATTGCATAATGCTGGAAAAAGAGTCTGCACAGTGAGCAATATCTCTTTTTAACTTAGATGAAGTACCTTATGCAACCAATAAACCAAATATATGTGGGGGAATATTGTAGAGAGAAACCATGAAGAGGTAAAATTATAGCAATCCCTAATTGAAAACACTAACCAAAAGATCTTTATTAGAGCTAGAAGACTTCTTCGCACCATAAGAGTCTCCATGAGCATGGCTCTGTTGAGTAAAGATTTAGAAAGTTACCATCAAGGAGCGGTAGTATCCACAGAAACAATTCTAAACCACCATGTGATAGTTCAAAAACAATGTAAAATTAAACTTTATTAACCATTGATCTATCCAATGAGAAAAAAGAAAAGGAAATTGAACAAAATGGTTTGGCAGAAACAGCAGATAGATTAGACTTGTACTCTGCAACATACTGAATTTACTTATTTTACTATTTTTGCACTGCTCAGAACTTTGCTTTGACATGCATTTACATGATTCACCACAGGGTGTAAACACAGAAATCACAGATGACATTAGTTTTCATTCTTTTTAATGATATGCAGAAAGTCACTGGCAGAAGTGATACAAGTTTGAAAACAAACGCAAGAAATGAAACAAAAGAACCTCTCACAAATACAAACCATTAAGCGTAATTAAAATTAGTAGGCAGAGATAAAGATATGTTCCTACTTCTATTATCCCTCACACTCTGCTATTTTACAGATGTTCTATACATAATGCAATTTGCAATATGCCTCCAAAAATGTGGTGAAATTTAGACAAAAATATGTGGTTTTGTGTAACACTGGCTTTAAGCTAGTGGAAGTACTACTACTTGCAAAGGGCTCTCTGGAATAGTATGGGAAATGTCATGGAGGGCTGCAATTGGTAGAAGAATTGCAAAAATGGGGTGTCTTGCCCTGTACAAATGGAAGTGTTTCACCTAGCCTAAAGCCATCTTACGTTTTTGTCTCCCATTTCTCTTGCCTTCGCCCAGGGCTCACTTAAATGCTCAAGTTAAATGTCATGAACTTCAAAGTTCAAATATTTTATTAAAACTGAAATATTGAAGGGGGGGTGCTCCAACATTGTACTAGGGTTTTCCCTTCTCTGCTCCCCTCCCTTCCCCCCTGCAGTTCCCAGCAACCTCTTCATGTCATCTGGAAGGTTGGGGTCCTCCGAAAGTGATTGGGGTGAGGGCCTTCAGGGAGAGTCAAGGAAGGGGGAGATTTGTTTGTGACAACAGAAGTCCACTGCACAAATGACTGGCAACAATCAGGTAACATCCTTTGCCACCAGTATTCCTCCTCAGTATGCACAAAGTACTATGTGAACAAACCATAGCATGCTCATCAATACTACGCACCACAAGATCTCTTCGCCTGGAAGTACTTGCTCTGCTCCTGTGTGACCCAGTGGCATCCAAGGAGGTGCTCTTAAGAACCAAATTATAAAAGAAAGTTTGTGTGCAGTTTTCTTTCCTTAGCTATTAATAACTTAGTCATTTAACATTGACTGTATTAATTTTAAACTGACAAAAAGGAAACATTTGTTCAACTTTGACATTTATGTTCTAACCCTTAGAATACTAGCATTCAGTGTTCTTCTGACCAAAGGATTCAGGTTCTGTTCCCATCCAGAGTTACAAATCTATAGGGATACAGATCCAATGTTGAGTTTATGATGACAACCCAGGTAGGCACAAATGCAGATATAACACTTCACCACATTTAAAGCAAGTTACCTTGATTGAAGAATCCACTGAAATCAATGGGCTTAAGTTAGTCATGACTAATGCAAGTCCTTCCATTTCAATGGGTCTACTCAGACTATGACTTAGTAAGATACCACCAGTTATCTTTGCAGCTTTAAAATATTCTGTATCAATTCCATAAAAATTAAAATTTTGGTTGAAATGATAAATCAAATAAACAATCTGCATGAGCATAAAAAAATCCGTTATGAACTTGACTGAAGGCAAAATATGAGTACTAACCCTGTGGCTACCAGTAGTTCGAGTGGACACCAAGTCATCAGCACCCTAATTACAAAATTAAATAAAAAATGAAGTGCTACATTTAAAAATGAACAAAAATGAAAAAAGAAAGGAAGGAAGAAAAACAGATATGATAGGTTAGTACAAACCAGGTATGACCGCCGGCTGGACCTGTGTGAATCCCTAGCCTTCTCTGAATCTTCCTAAGAAAGGAAACACCAGATGATGTTACTTAAGAAAAGGAGGAAAAGAAAGAACAAAAACAACACAGCTAAAAAAAAATATCCACAAAAATTACTCAGAAATAGAAGAAAGTACTGATCTACTGTTCACATCAGACAGATACCTATTCTTTCATGTAAACATCATAGGAGCTTGTCGTAATTTTCAATGTGTTATTAGTTCACCTAAATATCTAAGATTATTGAATAAATTACAGTAACAAAACAGTTATCATTAGGGTTGCAACCAGATCTTTTTTTAATATAAAAACTATGCATGTAAATATTTATGAAGCAAAAAATTTAATTTGTTTATAGAGGGTGTACATGTAAGTCACACCAGACATCTTGGAAGAGGTATTCTTCTAAGACACAGCTTTCCAAACTGTGTGTCGCGATATGTTAGTGCGTCGGCTGCAGTGTTTAGGTGCATCACCCAAATGCTCTCTGCACTCCCAGGGCTGGAAAGAAGGGGTTAGTTTAACCTTCAGTTTGCTAGTTACAGGTAGGTAGCTGTGTTGGTCTGCCATAGTCAAAACAAAATATAAAATCAAAAATCAAAAAATCCTTCCAGTAGCACCTTAACAGACCAACTACCGTATTTTTCGCTCCATAGGACGCACTGGACCATAGGGCGCACCTCATTTTTAGAGGAGGAAACAAGAAAAAAAATATTTTTCTGGTTTTCCTCCTCTAAAAGCCCTGTTTTGTTTTGTTTTGCTTTTTTTTGAGGATCAGCTAAAAGTTTTGCAGCTTTTTTGCAAAGGGAAAAGCCCTTTTTTAAGGATCAGCTAAAAGTTTTGCAGCTTTTTTTGCAAAGGGAAAAGCCCTGGGGGGTTTTTTTGGGGGGGGGTTGAGGATCAGCTAAAGGTTTTGCAGCTTTTTTTTGCAAAGGGGGAAAAGCAAAGCTCCTTTTGCAAAGGGGGAAAAGCAAAGAGGAAAAGCCCCATTTTTATGGGGTTTAACTCACATTTCTGAAAAATCTTAAGGAAAGGGAGCCTTTCTACTGTTGCCAGACAGATAATCTAATCAGCCAGTCACATGTCCTGGGGGAAAAAACAACCTCCCTCTGCAGCACATTCAACAAAGGAGGGCGGGGCTGAAAGGGAGCCGGGACTTATCTCTCTCCCAATCTCTTGCTGATCAGCTGCTGAGCGGGGTCCTTTCAACACTCCCTTTTCTCTTTGTAAATTAAATAGCACAATCTGCTTTTGGCCCCTGGGCAATTCAGCTCCAGGGACCACCATTCGCTCCATAAGACGCACAGGTATTTCCCCTTACTTTTTAGGAGGAAAAAAGTGCGTCTTATGGAGCGAAAAATACGGTAAGTTTGTTCTTGGTACGAGCTTTTGTGTGCATGCACACTTACTGTGTCATGAAATGATGCATATCTAAAAAGTGTGTCACCAACATAAAAAGTTTGGAAAGCTCTGTTCTAAGAGAATGGAAATATTATTTAAGATTGTGTATGCCGTTTGTGTAGGCACCGGTTTTAATATTTTTTATAAAGCTTTGTTGTCCAATTCTCAATCCCATTTTTAGCCGTTAAAAAACCAATTAATCCAACTGATTTATCCATAAAGTGATTTAATCCAACTTGCATGATAGTCTTAATTGCTGGTGTGCAATAGTCACCTACGCAACTAGAAAAGGTGAACATACACTTTGCACAGGTAGGTAGCCGTGTTGGTCTGCTGTAGTCGAAAAAAAATAAAAAAAAAATCTTCAGATGAAGAAGTGTGCATGCACACGAAAGCTCATACCGATAACAAACTTAGTTGGTCTCTAAGGTGCTACTGAAAGGAATTTTTAAAATTTTGTTTCATATACTTTGCACATTTGGCAGTCTGCAGTTAACCAGGAGATGGGCCTCTCCATATGTTGTTGGATTCAATCTTCCAAGCCAACATAGTCAATGGTTGCGACTATAGTTCAAAAACATCTGGAACACTCACCATCCCTTCAGTAAGCCATTGCAAGTACTCCACCATTTCCCATAGAGAAATAACTGAAGACTGCTTTTTTGCACAATAATAATGTGTTTATTTTTTTACATTTTTATCTGGCTAATTCTCCAAAGATATTGGGGTAGTGTCCATGGTTCTCCATCCATTCACCCCCCTCCCCTTTTATCACCAACCCATTGTGATATAGGTTGCATTGACATAGTGTGACCGGCTTAAGGTCACCTGGTGAGTGAGAATTTGAACCTGGGTCTCCACAGTCCTAGTTAGTGTTAACTTAGAAGTGTAGTGCAATAGTTATTATATAAAAGTATATAATACATGCATCAACAAGATTGTATGGTTGTTCAACAGCAATAAAAGCAAGATTCACAATCACAGCAACAACATTGCTCAATTCAAAAAACTACAAATATAATGTGCCAAAAACAGATTTCTATACCACTATAACAGCAGAAGAGACACCACAAGACACATTCTATCAGTGGATTAGTTTTAAAAACCCTCTAACTGGTTATAGGGAAAATTAGACTTAAAAAAAATTAAGCCTCTAATTTTTTTCAGTGTGTATGCTTATACAGATACATACCAGCTTTCCCCCATAATAGGACAACGAAACAAGTGTCTTCTTAGTGCACTTATTACATGATAATGGTAGCGGTTCTGAACTTAATATCATTTAGCCTTTATAAAGACTTTCTCTTTCAGATTAATACTTAAATAGCTTCTGTAGATATCTATGCACTACTTTATTTTGGGACACAGGAACAGCCAAAAATGTTTGTATGTTACATATTTGCAAACACTTTTGACCAGTGAAGAGCAACAAGTATTACTGACAGATATTTGCCATCTACATGGAGAAAATAACTTACAATTAGAAGTTCAAAATGCAACACGGTACAATTTGGAAAACAATATGAATTGAGAGTGATAGTAAGGGGAAAGCTTATCTATGCCCATACTGTACTTGTTCAGGAGATTTCCCAACCCCCAACAAAGACTGTTTAGGGTGCTGGACACTGAGTGCAGGACACAGAATTTTTTTTTGCACAAGAGGTCTTTGGCCTGCACAATCTTTGGATCTAAACCATAATATCCAGACAAATGGATTTTGTATTTCAGGTACTGAGAATATGTGTTTCTCAAAAAAAAAAAAAAAAATCATTCTAAGTTTAGCTCAGTCGGTAGAGCATGAGACTCTTAATCTCATGGCCGTGGTTTTGAGCCCCTTCTTAGGCAAAAAGATTCCTGCATTGCAGAGGCTTGGACTAGCTGACCTTCGTGGTCCCTTGTAACTCTACAATTCTACTTATTGATAAATTTTGGGAAGAATCCTCAAATGAAGAAAGGCCAAGGAAATGCTGGGACCTCATTGTCTTGTATTAATTCACATGAAATAGACAGTGTTGTTAGTGATATGAAGTTATTTCCCTTAGGTTTCCATTTATTCTAAGGTTACCAGATTTTTTTCAATGAATCTGGGGACACTTTTCAACTTCAATGGATTTTGTATGGGGACTGATTTGCAAATCCAGGGACTGTCCCTGGGAAATGGGGACATCTGGTAACCTTAATTCATTCAGTACTGGAATGATAAAAATAACTAAGGACACAACCAAGCCAAAGTTAAATACCGTATATACCCGAGTATAAGCCGACCCGAATATAAACCGAGGCACCTAATTTTCCTACAAAAACCTGGGAAAGCTTATTGACTCGAGTATAAGCCGGTTCACCTTTGCCGCTGTGGAGGAGGAGGAGGAACGAGCAGCCCGAAAGCAGCCCTTTGGGCTGCTCCTTCCTCTTCTTCCTTTGCCAAGTTTGCATTTATGCAAGCAGTTCAGGAATGGAACAAACTGCCTAGGGAGAGTAAAGAACCGCCATTCTTGTACACTTAAGGAGTGGTTGACTGGGGAGAGCGGGTGGCGGCACGAGCGGAGAGAAAGGGCTTCTTTCTCGCCACCCCCACCGCGTGCCTCACTCGAGTATAAGCCGAGGGCAGCTTTTTTAGCACAAAAAATGTGCTGAAAAACTAGGCTTATACTCAAGTATATATGGTATGTGTAAATCCCACAGTTGGGAGACACGTCATTTAGATACTTGAATTTCACACACTGTACAAAATATTAGTAAATAAACACACCAATCATGTTAGTTTTCCAAGTGCAAAATACCACACAACAGGCAATCCTGGCCTACCATCCACCTTTGGATATGTCCCCATTTTCTATCATAAGAACGTCGAGAAAGCTACAAAAAGGTAAAGATCATCTTATTTCTTTGCAAGAATAAACAATTTCCAAAAAGAAAATTTGCTTTCCCGAAGAGTTTGCTTTAAAAAAAATAAAGTGTAATCAAAATTCAAATATGAAAATGCTCTCTTTAAAACGTGTGTTGCATTTTCTCATTTCACCTCTACAGCTATATCAAGTACTATTCACAAACTAATATTACTTCCATTTAAATGCACATCAGGAAAAGCCAAAGGCAGTATGATTGAATTTCTTGTCAAATACATTAGCAATGATCCATCTATAACAATTAAGGTCTCAGAACTACATACAGTGGACGCTCAGGTTGCAAACACTCGGGTTGCGATTTAGTGCTTCTGCGCATGCGCGAGTGGTGAAACCCGGAAGTAACCTGTTCCGGTACGTCCAGGTTCGGCGCATTCGTATCCCGCAGTGAGCGCAACCCGAGGTATCACTATACATCATATACGAACGTATCATTACATGTGTTTTCTTTTGTTTCTACCTTAACTGTTTATTTTATTTATATTTTGGATTTTTAAAAATATCTCTCTTTTTCGCATTTGTCTTTTACTGACAATGTTATATATATTTCTTTTTTATAGAATGCTTACAGGTTCTACTTACAATCAAGCAGAATAGAATAGAATAGAATAGAGCTTAAAAACACCAAAGAAACCCTGAATCAGGGCCTAACTTTTATTCTACCCATGGTCGTTTTGCATAGTTTCTATCTACAGGTAAATGTGATGGTAGAATAGTCACTATTTTCACCCAAGATTCTTTAAAATCACTGATGTAATTAATTATACTGTAATCAATTATCTTAAGAAACACTGCCTACACTTCACATGTTTCTTCACTCAAGTTCTGAAAGCTTATTACACAAAAGTATTTGCAACCGAGGACTCTGTTGTCTTTTTGGTGTCTACTGAATACACTCCTCTTCCAACAAGTGTTATAAGTAGAGACCTTTCTCTATAAATCACATTAGATTTACTGAAAAGTACCAGTATCTGTTGCAATAAAAGTTCCCTTTGAAATCATTTTACATTAAGTTTTTCAAGTTGAAGACAGTAAAAATGTTTAGGGGCAATATTTATTAAAGATTTTTGCATATGTGTGCAGGTTTCCCCATTTTGCCAAATTATAACTGAAATTAAAACTGTTCACTATCCATTATTCATCCAGAGTCACTTTCATTCACTAAGAATACATTTTGCAATTTATCTGAAGAAATCTGGCCTCACTCCAAGCATATGCCATGATACAGTGCTGAATACAGAAGTATAAAAATATTTTAAAATCATCTGAGGTAGGAACAAATATAGACAATTGTAGAAGTTAGCCAAACCAAACCAAAAACAAAAATTGCAGTTGATGGCCACATTCCCTTTTCTCTTTCTAACTCGGTGCCTGGAAAACTGGCAAGTGTAACAAGCTGCGTGACTGATAATTACACAACAAATTTTATTCTTAAATGTAAAGATTCTGAAACCTAAAACAGAACTCTTTAGTTTCCCACAGTATTATGAAGTCAGACATATGGCAGATGGCTGTATGATGAAAACCTGGCCAAAATAAAGGAATGCCTCTGCCTGAATTTTGCTGATTCCATATGCCCACTGCAGTACTGTATCACATCCTAGGCCCCAGCCTGCAAAATGGGGGAAAGAAGAGCCTGAACTGTCTTCTGCTCATGGAAAATTTGAGTTCAAAGCAGCTTGACTTTGCCACTTTTCTTGCTATTCTGCAACAGCATAACTCCCAAGAATTTAAGAGACTCAACATTGTTTCAGTTTTGACAGAAACACAATCCTATTTTTTGAAAGATGATCCTAGCTGCTTAGAGGCTTGTTGCAAGTCTGGTTTATGTGTTAAGTTTTCCAACTCCTAGGCAATAGTTGTCGATATTCCTAGTCCATCGAAAACCTTTCTTTGTATAAACCCAAGTAGTACTCAGACACCAAATTTCATGCTCACTGGGCATTGAGTCTGACACATATACAACATCTTATGTTTTCTTTTACAAGTGCAATACAACTTTAATATTCAAGCTGAGCTTGAGGTCTGAATGGTGTTCTACCAACTGAAAAGAAAATCACCCCAGCTTTCAGAGTGATGCTCAAGATGTGTAACAATGTCAAAGTAAGGGATTAGTTAATGTTATTTACTCTGATACACTGTTCTGAATTTAAGATTACCAGAATTTTGTTCTACATTTAACTGCTCCATTACCTCTTTCTGTTGTCGTTCCAATTCTCTCATGCGTATATCCCTTGCTTCTGCTCGTGCTGCACGTTTGGCTGCAAGCCGTGCTTCTGCCTGTTAAATTGAAAGAAATTTCATTTAAAAATGAAGTAGTCAAATTTGATTCAATAATACTTTTATTAAATGTGAGCAGACTACATTTTAAGTGACTAATGGTCCAAGATATCATTATCAAAATAATATACTTGATACAGAACTGCAAACACAGTTTAAGAAATAACTTTACAACAATGAACATAAGGTGTGCCTACTAAGCAAAATGTGAATATGTGAATTCTTGTTTTGAAGATGCTTACAGTAAGATAGCAGTTTTACTAACCTCTCTAGCAATATGACCCAAAGCCTCATCTTCTGCAGAAAACCTATCTTTCACAGGAGTTCTTTTCCTTCCTGATCCAGGAGTTCCCATGATTAAATATGCTCTCAGTAATTTTCTTGCAAGATTTGGTTAGATCCAAGTGCTCAGATCTGAAATAAAGTGAAAAGATTATAAGGATCAATGTTTAAAATACATACATACTTTCATACCTTGAAATTACTTGCCAATAATTAGTTTATTCTGCTTATTGGTAGTAATCATAGAAAAATGAGGTTGGGAGAATCACTACAATGTTTCACAATCTTATTTTCATGACAAGAACTGACTTGATTTTGTGAATGGATTGGCTGCATTCACTTTGTAATACTTAGGTTTTCTAAAATGAAGAAAAATCAAGAGATATATGGGGTGCTGTGGAAAAAAAAATCAAGAGATTTGGACAATTCTCTTCTTCACTAGCAGACACTCAATATTTTACTTATCTAGCCCAATGTCATTTCTCTGCCTGACCCAATTCCTCCTCCATAAATATTTTCTTAATTTTTGAACTTATTAATCACAATTTTCTGCCTTTTTTGCTTCGATGTCTGAGACTAAATGTTGTCACATTTAAACTGTCCTAAATCACACTGAATTCAATATTTATTTCAAGTCTGCAAGCCTAAAATATACGTGATATGGAACAAATAACATTTGCCATGTTCCAAAGAAAGCAAACAAATAGCAACATGGAAATTTCTTTGAAACAACTGTGTTCTAGGCTATGTGTTGTGCTCAGATGAGAAACTGTTCAATGATTAAAATTACCATTGCTTTTTAATTAAGCTGTAGCAGAAATTAAATAAAGCTTAACAATATTTTGTACTATAATGCTCTAGAGTTCACTGGGAAACAACAAAACTAAAAATGTTTGTTTTTGAAGCACACCTACTGATACAAGGGGGCATACCTACTGACCTACTGATGGAAGAAAAGCATTACTAGTCTTGACATCAGAACCAATATTTCCAATATATGACACATTCAGGGCAGTATCCCATCTCTCACCATGTTCTTCCATCCCCCTCATGAATACCCTGCTCCAAATGAACACTTTTGTCCCTCTGCTACCCCCTCCTGCTTAACTGCAGGAGCACATTTCTAATTTTAAAGTATTACTTAATTACTTGTTAACAACTAATTAATTAATACTTATTACCGTTATATACCACCTTTATCTACCAAGGATCTCAAGGTGGTTACATGGCTCTCCTCCTTCCCATTTCATCCTCACAACCACACTGTGAGGCAGGTTAGCCTAAGAAAGATATTAAGGACAGCTCCTAGTGAATTAGGCTGCAATCCTAATCCCATTTACCTGGGAATAAACCTCATCTTCAAGGATAGACCCACATACAGCATGCTGTAGTAATCTGGGAAACTTTACTGAGAAATGGTTACTGAAACCAAGCTAGCCTGGTTGAGAGATGGTTGTAGGTGGCAAAGGCTGTCGCTACTTGAGCCACCAGTGGCAAGTTAGACTCAAGGAACACCACTCAGAATAGGCCTACACACCTGCTCCTTCAAGAGAAGTGCTATTCCATCCAGAACAGGCCACCTCCCTAATTCCCAGACATTAGAAACTAAAGACACACAGCTTCGGTTTCCTGGCCCTCACCCAGCCCTTCACTGCCTCTGGACACCATTCCAGCATTTGCACAGCCACTCCTGACTCAGATAGATAGAGAGACTGAGCCGGGTATCATTTGCATATTGGCTGACACTGTACTCCAGATGACGTCCCCTCAGTCACGTCATACAGATGTTAATTGGTATAGGAGGCAATGCATTGAGGACAGGTGGTTTCCTTAGCCATGGTTGGCACACAGGACTCATCATAATAATCACAAAAATAATAGCATCTGACAAAGTCTGTATTTCTGGCATACAATAACAATGACATTTTTTTTATTTATATGCCACCCATCTGACTGGGTTGCCCTAGCCAAGCTGGGCAGCTCCCAACAAAATATTTATTGAAGATAAAATCAAATATCTAGGTTGCCACTTCTTCCACCTTTAATACTGCTATGACCCACAGAGTCATTACTGATGTCTTAGCTGTATGAGATCATAACACAAATGCTATCTCATAGCACAAAACAATTGTTTTATCGACTTCTTCAGACACAAAGCATCTATTATTTGTGGGAAGGGAAAGATGAGAATGAAAGTAAGAGATCAATAGCAGTCAAACTACGGTTTGCATGAAACACCAGGATCAAACTCTGCAAGCTCATGCAAAATGTATCTTAACCCAGAGGGTTTCTACTTTTTTTATTCCACAGCTCCCTTAACCAACTACATTCTTTCTGCGGCACCCTTGTGGGGCTCAGGAGCCCAGTTATGTCACCCCTTGCCAGTAGAGCCGGAAGCCTCTCACCCTTGTTTGAACACCCTCCCTAGTGGAGTGTTCCCTCAGCCTTCTCTCTGCTCCCCTCTCCTTGGGAGTCCTCTGGGCAGCCTCAACTGCCGCCCCTGATCTCTGAGCTGCCCACCCCCCGCCCCAGAGAGGTTCCTCCTCACACTGCCCCACAGAGGAAACCCCCCTTGTCCAGCCCCAGAGGCACCTGGGGAGCTTGTAGCCAGGGCTGCTGCAACGAACAGCTGTGCAAGCCTTTGGAAAGCAGAGACGCGAGAAGGCATCAGAGGAAGGGAAGAAAGGAGGAACAGTGGACAGTGCTGCCCATGGCACCCCAGGGTACCAAGACATGCTGGTTGGAAACCACCGTCTTAACCATTCAGATACTGAGGCAAATTATGCTGTCTCAAACTAGCAGCAGGACATCACTACTTGCAAGGGACAGGAGTGTGTAAGCCCAAGGCTCGTTCACATCTGAACACATGGCTTCTACAAATTAGCACATAAATCAAATATATCAACTCAGTTTCGTGTTTTTCCTCAACTTCAGCTTCCAAACATGCTTCCTTTGTGAAGATCTTCTAATCACCCACAGGCAGAGAGCAATACTTTAGGACACATCACTCTCAACCTCATCTAGTACCATCTGCTCTGATGCCTGAGCCTGTGCCAACAGAATGTGTATCAAGTGCATGCAACACATTGAAGTATCTTGGTTAAGAATGTACTATAAATATACAAGACATAACTTTGCTTTTTTTAAAGCCACACATGGTCTTTAAAATCCACCTAGACAGGAATAAAGTGATATAGTACGTGCAGCTTCTCCTTCAAAGAAGCTTGGGACCAAATTATGTTACCATACAGCTACACGTAACACTAATTCAACACAGTCCTGTCCTTTGAAAAGTTTCCTCTGCCAAAGGGCCAGAACTGAACCAATGTTGCATGCCACTGTAAATGCAGTTTGGGCTTTAAACAGCATAACCAAAATATGATGATTGCAATGTTAGAAACAGTTTTTAAAATAAATTACTACAACAAGAATAGGGTCGATCCTAAAAATATGCCTCCTGAGTGTCAAATGTCAGGGTAAAGAGATGCATCTTCAGCCTATGACTAAAACTGTCTAATGATGGTGCTAGTCACACCTCTGCGGGAAGGGAATTCCACAACATAGAATGTCCTTTCCCAAGCTACCATGTCCCATCTTTTGAAGATGGTGGAACTTCAAAAAGCCCTCTACTTATTATCTCAATACCTGAGAGGGTCTGTACAGAAGGTGGCCTTTTAGGTATTTGAGGCCTAAGTGGTTTAGGGCTGTAAACACTAATGTGAGCACCTTAAACTGGGTCCAAATTCACTTGCAATGACGGATTTCTATGTAAGATCATGAGATCAGCTGCCTTTGGCCCTCCCTCAACTGTCATTTACCTGATGACTGTTATAAAAACTAGCCTGCTTTGTTCCTTCTTCCCCTTTTTAGATTATAAACTGAGAGCTAGGACTGTCTCGTTGCTGACCTTGTAAGTCATGCTGGAAACCTTTTTTTGAATAAAGACTGGGGCAGAAAATAAAAAGGTAAAAGAAATAAACAGGCACTACCCAGAATAGTATCAGCCAGCAGGGAACAGCCACTCAGCTTCCAATTTTAAAAAAAGATATATAATATCTGGGTCCTCAGGCAGGTGGCTTTAGGGAAGAAAAGTCTAACTAAAAACATTATTTACACAACAGATTTTCACAGCAGTGAGATATATCAACAAGTGAGTCAGACCACTAGTCCATCTAGTCAAGAGGGGGGGAACCTTTTCCAACCAAAGAATCACATTCCATCAGAGATAACCTTTTAGGGGCTGCATGCCAAGGGTGGGCTGTGCTAGAGGCAAAAGCAGATGAGACAATTAATGTGGCTCTTTTTTCTATAGGCTACATTCCAGCCATACAAAAGCAGTTTCTACATCTCCACCCCAATCGCTCCAACCCCCAAGCTTTATCACAATTCAAGAACACATTCCAGTCAGGCAAACACACTCAAGGAGGGCGTGTAATGGGACTGGTGAGAGTTGTAGGGGGGAATCCCAAGGGCCATATAGAGGTGGGCTGCATTTGGGGCCCAGCCTGAGCATCCCTATCCCCAATACAGCTCAATATTATCTGCTCTGTTTAGCAGTGACTCTCCAAATCCTGGTATTTCCCAACCCTGGTACTTTTTAAGAGGAGATGACAGGAGCTGTACTTGGGACGTTAAGTTTGCAATGCATACTGTCTACCACTGAAATAAGAATGCTGCAAAATGTTTGGAAATTCAGAAAGATTACTGAATAATAAAAAAATCTGATGTTTGGCTGATTAACATTCTTTGGCTTTTTAAATATATTTATGGGAGGGTTATTGATTTGCTTTTGTTTTGTTTTGTATTTTCATTTTATATTCTTCTGCTGTGAACCATCCTGAGATCTTTGGATGAAGAGCGGTATACAAATTTAAATTAAATAATTAATGATAATGATGATAATGGAAAGAAAAAGGGGGGAAAACACAAAAGCACCTCTGTATTGATACCAATAATATATAAATAGGCTATAAACTTGTTGCCTATATCTGGTTTCGCCTGCCTCCAATGTTTCCCTCTGCCAGAATGGATGAATGCTGAGATGTTTGTGAAACATCTAGTTTCTCTAGATAAATTAGAATGTTGATGTAACTTACATAAGGGAAAGATCAATAGATATGGAGATAGCTTTAGAGAGCAAGTATTTCCACTGCTGTAGCATTTTCATTCTTGTAACATTTATTTCCTTTCTTGGTGCAATGTAATGAGCTGTTAATTAATTTTAAACTCCTAGAAGTGGAACAGCTAAACCTTTTTGGCCTTAGGACCACACTGATGGTTGACTAACTCTCTAAAGACTGCATGTCAGTGATGGGCATATTCAGAATGATCAATGCACACTTCCCATCCCACACTCACATACACAGACAGGTAGGTACACATTCAGAGTGCAGTAACATACAGAGGAAAGAGCATTTCCCCGCTTTCCATCACAACACTGAACTAAGAGAGGAAGTTCTCTTTCCTCCACATACCTTGTAAAGGAGTGCCTTCTCTCTCTGGTGCAGTGTCACTGCAACAAGGACTTCGAGCTCAGAGCTCAGAAAACAGGAAGCTGAGCTCCAAAGGATTCTTGCAACAGCACAGCACCAGAGGGAGAAAAAGCTCCTTTGCAAAGCAGATTGAAGCAGAAGCATCCAATATTTTTAGGGCTGGAAGCCCCACTGTATACCAGTGAAATAGGAGCAGAAAGGGGCACAGAGCTGAAGGAAGAAGGGAACAAAGGGAAAGTCCTCACAATACTTGAGAAAAGGGGAGAAAACTCAATGGCACTTCAGAGGGAGGAGGCATAGGCCAATAAGCCTGAAAAGGCAATGGGACAGAATGAATTTTATGTACCAATTTTACTAACCAGTCAAATCTTTGGTTAGTTACAATTGATTACAGAACCATATATATTCCTAATCCAAAGTGTTGCACCACATCTCTTCTTCTACCCAACTGAACAAAGTTTGATTGGCATATAATGGGGGGGGCTATTGTTATGCCAATTATGAACAATATGGCTAGTTGGCAAATGAACGGCCATGAGCTCAATGGCTAGTGCTCCAGGCTGCCTTTTCACCAGGCCAAGGTCTAGGCCAGCTGCAATTCTCCCACCCCCAAGGACACAATCTAAAGCAGGCATGTCCAAAGTCCGTTTTGGGGGCCTAATCCGGCCTGCTGGTCAATTTAATCTGGCCCCTGTGGCAGTGTATGTCCTGGGGTAAAATCCTAAAAAAATCTCAACAACTTGGGGGTAAAATTGTAAAGCTCAATAACTTCAATCCTAAAATAAGCTCAATGACTTTGGTCAGCTCTCACGCATGTTCACTTCATCAAATCTGGCCCTCTTTGAAAAAAGTTTGGACACCCCGATCTAAAGTCACTGTAGTACTTATAGTAATGGAAGGTAGTCTCTACATTACCAGAGGCCAGGTCTCTATATTCTGCTCCACCCTCCCAGCTGCAGGGCTGTAAATTTTAATTCTAAACTTTCACTAGGCCTTTTAACTCTCTCCTGCAGCATCTATGAAGGCCATTAATAATACAACTTTAAAGCTCCAACATTTCTAGCTATTGGTCTTACATGCCACTGACACAATGCAGGGGTGGCCTTAAGCTTTAACCAAGTTCTCATCTGGGTCACTGCTGTTGCACCCGGCTCTGCCCACTCTGCCTAACATTAAAAAGGCATGCAGGTAGAGGTGAGAAATAATAAGTAAGAAGTGCACAGCCAGATGAACTTTCATCCAAGTGCAAAAAGTCAGGGGTGTGAGAAGGGATTAAATAGCCACAATGGCCCAATGAGAACTGGTGAACTGGCTGCCCCAAAGCAATATTTTGTGCCATAGGAATGGAATCAGCAACTGAATTGTCTATTATAAGATAACTTGGGCATCCTTCTATGTAATAAGATGGGTTAGAAATCAATTAAGTGACAAAATAGCCACATAATACAAGTTAAAATGCCAAACCTTTAGAGTTTGGCAGAAAAACGTAACTTCTATGCCTCCTGATTATTAGTATTATTTTTTTACCATATAACAAAAATGAACATATACATCTTGCATTCTGTGGTACATTAAATGAATATTCTCAAAGTCTAGTCATAGTCCACCATTACAGACATTGCTTTTCATTCTATAACTTACTGAAATATTTTTAAATAACCATAGCACCAAGATTAGTTTCTTGGGCTTCTTCCTGAATCATAGGCATGTAACAGTAGCATAGCATCCTGTTACAGTACTTTGTATACACTAACTAGAGAAAAAGTCATAATGAAAATCAAATCATTTGCTTGCAGTGCTGCCAAAGATTGTTCTACAACTGGAAACTACCACAACTCCAGTCATCTTGCATGACTCACAATGAGCTGACTCAATATGCTCAGAAGTTCTTGACTTTAGAACACTCTGTGACTTAAAGAGAAAAAAATTCAGTCTCCGTGTTATCTCAAGTCTCATTAGATAAGAAAAATACCACCACCTATTTCAGTAAGTTTGTATTTACATCATGAATTTCATTTAAATATCATACAGCTGAAGTTACTGGAACTATCTGTGGAATTATTCTGAACCAGACAGAAAGTATTGCTCCTGAGGAAAACTTCCCAAGCATTTTTTCAAAAAGTGGAACTATAATTAATACACAGACTGAGAACCAGAAGAGTGATGTATTTGGTATCTGAAGTGTTTTTGATTGTTGGAAACGCTTCAAACCAATTTCTGCACACTAACGGAGCCCGGCACACTTCCTCTGCGCGTACCTGCTGAAGCGCTTTTCCTTGATGCCGTCTCCTGTGCTATTCAGCAGAGTTATCTTCTCTTATCTTCTCTCACGCAACGGGGTGTGTGCATGCCAGCATATTACAGACAACAGAGTCCGGCTTCTTTCTAATCTAGAAGTTTTATTTTACAAGGCATAAATCTACATTCCTGGAGAGACGCAAGCCATGTTGGTGGCTTCTCCCTTCTCTCCGTTCTCCGGACAACAGAAACAGAAAGTATCACATTACACAGTACAACAGTACACAGAGCATCCGGTGACGCTCTTCCTCCTGTGGGTGGGACAATCTGGTTGAGCTTGTTAACTCTAAAAGCTCCAAACCTCTACACCCCCTCTTGTCCCGCACACAGGGGCGTTGTAAGCTTGCAGCTTACCTCACACAAACCCTCACAGAACTCCCCATGACATTGGAAGCTCAGGGGCGTCGTGAACCCAACCTTTGGTTCACCTGACCAGGACAGTACTTCAGCTTCTCCAAGCCGGTCTGAACGCACACGTCTCGAAAGAGAACGTCTAGGTGTTTGGGTCTGGCCTTGACTTGTCCAGACTCTGCCGCCAACAAACAGAGTTGGTTGTCCTCCCAAACCATCACGGGCAGGCAACTCTGAACGCAGATCACTTGGACCAAACACCTATTGAACTCCAGTTCCCTGCAAAGCACTGACAACGCACTGTACCTGGCTTCTGCGCGAGAACGAGCAATGATGCTCTGGCACCGGGACTTCAGCCCGCCTAGAGCTCCTCCACACTGTACAACCATTTCAGACACAGATTTCCTGTCCTCGGAATTTGCCCAACCGCCGTCGCACCAGCGCGTGAGCTGGGGCTCACCGGTAGCTGACAACTCCGGGCAAAACTCCTTAGTCTCCTGCAAACTCTGGAGCACTCTCACCATGCCATTCCAGGCATGCACGCTGGGATTTGCAGCCACCTTGCTGAACAGATCCACAGCAACTGCTATGTCAGGTTTGCTCAACCATGGAGGAAACAACAGCCTCCCAGGAGCTGACCTAAACACCTCGGGGCTCTCGAACTCAGAGCGTTCCCCGGTCTGACTGTCCTCACCTAGACACGTCTCCATGGGTGTTCTGACACTAGCACATTCAGACACTCTGCACTTCTTCAACAACTGCACTACCTTGCCAGTCTGATTGAGCAAGACACTACCGTCTTCGACTCTGTCTACCTGCACACCTAGGTAAACACCAACAGGGCTTAGGTTCCTGAGCTGGAAAGACTGACCAAGCTCCTCTGCGAACCGTTGCACCTGTCCCCTGGACTCCACCAGGTAAAGCATGTCCGCACTGGACTGCAGAACTAGCTCCTGTTCTGGGCTTACTCCTGCCAGAAACAGGCAGCTATCAGCACAACTCTGGCTGACACCTAGCTTTCTCAAAGCTTCTTGCACGCCTGAGGACCAATCTCTGGCTGACTCCTTCAAGCCAGTGATTGCCTCGTGCAAACTCCACACCTGATTTGGCCCGTTGTCCTCGAACCCTGGCGGAGGTACCTCGTACCTCTCCTCATCCAGGTCGGAATCCAAACAGGCATCCAAACCAAAGTGGCTTGCCTCAAAGCTGCTTTGAGTTGCGACCGCTAACAGCATGCACGTGGTTTCGCTTCTGAGAGAGGGCGCGTCCAGTACCTCGTAACAATGGACCCCCTCCTCCCGAGTGAAACCTCTGGCTACTGACCTAGCCTCGCACTGCAACTCGCCAGTTGCTGCCGTCTTGAGTCTGCACACCCAACGACCTTCTGACAGCGTCGTGGTTGTGCACACACCCAAAGACCTCATTGAGCTTACCTGCTCTACCATGGCATCCTGCCATTTCTGGGCCTCACCTTGAGATACCCATTGAACCTTCACAAGGCTCTCCGGTTCACACTGAACCAAACAAGCACTCACGCTAGTGGCCGTGAACCTTTCGGGCAGAATCCCTTCAGTGGATCGTGCAGACTGCTGTGATACCACTTCAGGTTCTCCCTCTGCTCCAGTTGCACTGGACTCCACCTGCACGTCCGTGACGTCAGGCATCTCACCTACAGACTTGCTGCGCCTGTGCATCCTAACTGAACCACCCAAGGATGACGTTGGCGCGCCTTTGGGCTCCTGCTTCACTGCCAAAGAACCCTGCTCTTGCTCCGGGATGAGACCTGCGCCAGGCTCTCCTGGAGAAGAGTTACCACACAAAGAGTCGCCAAACGTAGCCTGCCTCCTAGTCCGTGACATAGGAGTTGCGGGTGCACTCCCAGACTGCTGCCTTGGAGTCACCCCTAGCTGTGCTGCACCCTGGTGATGACTGGGAACTCGGCCCAAGCCACCAGCAGGTGCCAAAGCCACAGCAATACCCCCTCTTGGGGCTGATCCACCTGGACCACTGCCACCAGCAGGTGGCGCATTGGCCTGTCCAGCACTGACAGGACCATCCAGAACATCAGGGCTTCTAGGGATGTGTTCCAATCCATTCTGCTCACAAAATTCAGCACTCCTGCTGACTAGAACCTGGGTCTGGTCACTATCTGGGTTAACTAACCTCCAGCTATGCAAGCTGGGTTCGTACCCACAGAAAGACACTTTCAGAACCTTGGTACCACCCAGTTCCACCCGGAACCCTTGTGGAAGCTCTGCATCCAAGAGCATGTCTTCAGTGGCAGCATGCAGCATCCTTTGCTGCCTCTCTGCAAGACCACATACCTGTGAAGAAAACAGGTTAGTCACACTGTGCTTACTCCCCCTCTCACTGAGGACTTGGGAACAGCCTACTCCAGTAGAAACCTGCTGTTCCACTGCAACCAGTGGTGCTGCCTCAGTTGCCTCCTTGAGCAACGCAGACCACATGTGGTGAGAGAAAGCATCAGCCAAACACACAGAACAACACGCTCCCCCCAGGTTAGCTTCTGGCATCCCTTCAGAAACAGCCACATGAACCAGGGAAAAGGGACGCGTGGTTTCCCTTTCAGACGCGGGGTAGCTAGATGTCGACTCCTTGACCTTGCAAACCCTGCAATCAAGAAAGCTGTTACATGCCCTTAACTTGCACCCTTCAGAGAACTCAGGCTGCTTCAGCACACTGTCCCAGTGGCGATTTGCCAGCCTTTGGTACCACTGACACAAACATAAGTGGTGCACGGGCACACTGGTGCGCTGAGCAAACATTCCATCAGCGCCACCTCCCCCTGTTCTGGATTGAGGCTTCTTAACAGCAAACAGCCCGTCCTGGCTGCATTCCATGCGTAGAAGCATCTTCTGGCCCCTGCAAGCAGAACAGGTGATTATCACAACACAAACAGCAAAAACATTGGACAGAAGGTTTGACAACCAATACACAGTTATGTCAACAATCACAGAAAACGCCAGTTCTGTCCCTTGGATCTGTCCCTTGACTGTTAGCAAAAAGTCAAGCCTTTTCTTGCCTCCAACAGTCAGTTCTCCAAACTGCTCTATAGGAGACTCGCAGTTCCTCACAAGTCCACCAGGAGGAACGATGACGATGACGACGGCAACCATCACACGCAGCCCACCAGGGTTGGCCTTCGTTGCCACGGCAACTGCACGACAACAGTAGGCATCCTCTTCCGCCTGGGCTGTGGTAGAGCTGTTGCGATTCTCATGGCCAGTACCACACGTCATGTCCTTGGCCTTATCTTCAGCCATGCACGTCAACAAAAGACCAGGTGCAGGCTACGTGCCAAAACACAGCTCCACAGTCAAAACTTTTACGCTGGCTTCAGACTTGGAAACAGCCCCTCCCTTTCTGGGAGCAAAGCCCACGGCGATCTGGCCCCCCTCCTGCTTTCCATGGCACTGTTGCTGCACAACAGCCATAAGCCGAGCTGGGGGCGAGCTTTCCAAAGCCACTTCAGCCAGTCCCTCCGCCCCGTGAAACTGGGCTAGGGTCTTCTTCCAGGCTTCACAAGCACTGGCCAGACCTTCCTCCTCACAGGCGTTGGCCAAAACATCAACGCTCTCAGGGAACAGCCCTCTGCATTGAAGCTGTGAGGCTGGAGGTGCTTGCAAACAAAAGCTTCCCTCCTCCTTGCTGGGAATGCTATGGCTCCCTCCATCTTGCCCAGGGGTAGCGTACTTACGAATCTGTAGCTTCTTACCCGGCTCCACAGATGGGGGTTTCACCAGAGAGGGCACACTGCTTTTGCAGCCCTCGATCTGGGCTTCCCTGCTGCCTTCCAACCTCTGGCAGCAGGTTTTAGGCTCCTGAGCCATTCAGCAGACTGCTGAATGCTCCTGCTGGCAAAGCAAACTTCCCTGGATGCTCCATCACAGTCCAAACCAGGGAGGCACTTCTCAGCTTGGCACACACGTTCTGGATCCTTGGAACTGCTCCAGAATCAGTCCAGAATCGGGAAAAGCTTGGATCCATAACCTGAAGTGTTTTTGATTGTTGGAAACGCTTCAAACCAATTTCTGCACACTAACGGAGCCCGGCACACTTCCTCTGCGCGTACCTGCTGAAGCGCTTTTCCTTGATGCCGTCTCCTGTGCTATTCAGCAGAGTTATCTTCTCTTATCTTCTCTCACGCAACGGGGTGTGTGCATGCCAGCATATTACAGACAACAGAGTCCGGCTTCTTTCTAATCTAGAAGTTTTATTTTACAAGGCATAAATCTACATTCCTGGAGAGACGCAAGCCATGTTGGTGGCTTCTCCCTTCTCTCCGTTCTCCGGACAACAGAAACAGAAAGTATCACATTACACAGTACAACAGTACACAGAGCATCCGGTGACGCTCTTCCTCCTGTGGGTGGGACAATCTGGTTGAGCTTGTTAACTCTAAAAGCTCCAAACCTCTACATGTACCATGATCCGCACAACAATTCTTAAACCACAGGTAGACACATTTTTATAAAAGTTAACTCTTCAGTCATATTATAAGGCTCAAGATACAGCATGGTGAAAATTACGGAAATTTGCAGTTTTAGCAAGACAGGAATTTAATTTCCAGGATAAAAATTAGCATCTAATTAAATTAATATGGAAGTTCACAGTGCTGAACATAATTATGTGCTGGACATCTACTTTGTTGGCTGTATGTGTGGTAACAAGTGCTTTTCTGCGTAACCTTGAGTACCTCCAGAAAAAAAGCACTGCTGGTAACCATGAAGCACTTTGGATCATTGATAAACATACCACAAATAATTCAATTTCAACTAAATAGTTATAGCTGACTATTTCCCCTCTTATTATACAAATTCATATATCACTTAATATAAAACTACTAAAGTAATATACAGCTTAAGAATACAATATATCATAAAAGCAATGTACAAATAAAAGAAATAAATATTGATCAATGGAACATATAGCTGGAGTCACACTTTAGAAAAGCCTATGTGAACAAAAAGACCTCTTTGACCAATAGCACTAATTTTCCCAAGGAAAGGGGTACTTGACTCTTTCTCCCCATAGCATAAGAATAATGTAGAAAAAGAAGACAACAGTAGACAGTGCCTTCCTCACACTCTTGAGGAAAATAATTTTTATCTACAGTTGCATAGCATGTAGAACACTACACTGTAGTCCAAAGAGATTTATGTCAGAATAAACACAACTGAAAACATTTAATGCTTCTCCACTTTCCCTTCTTTAATAGCAGGCCTCCATAAACAGAGAAACAAGAGAGATAAGACTACAGTACATACAATGTAAGGAGTAGGATAAACACACAATGTGAGGGCAGGAGACACCTCTGCCCAGCTCTTTACAAGAGTTTCAGGGCACTTGAGGCCATTCTGACGTCACACAAGCACACTCTTGATAGTCCCAACTCATTAATCTGAAAGAAATACTCAGTTCTCTACTCACTGTCACTATTACAGAATGCAGCTCCCATTTCAGCTATCAGCACATCCATCTTACTGAAATCTTGTATTTGTACAACATGCATGTATACCTAGTGTATAAACTGTAGGCCCTGTGTTACAACAAAACCCATCTACTCAAAGGGTGGAAAAATCCCAGTCCCTTTCCCACCACAACAGAGTAGAACTGGGGATTAAAAACAATTGAAGGGTAATTAATCTTCGTTAAGTGATCTTGAATATACGCCCTGACAAGGTATTTAAACAATGCACAAAAGGGTAATGAACATGGATTAACTGACAAGTCCATACTTCAATATTATCACTGTGCCAGCACACTTAAAGTACTTTCTAAAATGTTAAGAGACAGAATCAAGTCCTACAGTGTGAAACTTTAGCTGGGACGTAAGCGCAACTAACCTACTCTGCATCCAACCCACTGAGATTATCGGGATTTGCCTCTGGATAACCAGTTTAAGATCGCAAAAGCAAGGAAATTTCCCTTTGTAAAGCTGCGTTCACAGATCTCAAGAACTCTTACAGCGCAATCATAGACATCTGTACCGAGTGTAATTTAGATGCTATACTCAGCAGGAGCTGGGATCTATTTTTTGCCTATGGAAGGTTGCAAATGATAAATCTCAATAGTTACTCAGCACTACTTACTCCCCAGCCCCTTCCTGCCCCAGGCTTCAGTGGATCTAATTTGCAAGTGCAAGATGTTGAGGGTTGCAGCCCTGAAGTTGGCAAGATTCCTCTCGGGATACAGAACTGGCAACCCAACCCTTTAAATGATCTGCAGCAGAGACCCAGAAATTTCATTCACCACGATGGAGGGGGAAGCTCCTCCTTTGCCTGCAGGGCCACAAACAGCTGAGGCTGTACCACCTGGAAGGTACACCCAGGTTCATCTAGTCTAACCCCCTACAATGCAGGAACCTTTCGCCCAACGTGGGGCTCGAACCTGCCACAATAAGATTAAGAGTCTCATCCAGTGCTTCTCAAACCTGGGTTGTTGGCTGTTGTTGGACTACAGCTCCCATCATCCCTAGGTAGCAGCACCAGCGGTCAGGGGTGATGCGAATTGTAGTCCAACCATAGCCAGGAGACCCATGGGTGAGACGCTTAGGGCGGGTTCGAGGTCCACGTTGGGCTAAAGGTCGCTGCGTAAGGGGGTCGGACTAGATGACCCTGGGTGTGCCTTTCCAACCGGAGCCCGCAACAAATCCACCTCACGGCCTCGCCTAGTCAGAAACGCCGGGAGTTCCCTGCGCAGCGGCGAGCCTTCTTCCCTTCCCCGCCCCGCCGCCTTCCGGCATGCCCAGGGCCACCGTCAGGATCCCCACCCATCCCCTCGGGCAACGGAGACCGTCCGGCCGCCCCCAAAGCTCCCGGATTCCCTCACCAGAAGTCGTCCGGAAGGGAAAGCGAGGGCGACGACGGGCCGCCAAGCCAAGCCAAGCCGGCAAGGGCGGGGCAGCCAAGGAGGGCCCGCAGCTACCGAAAGCGGAGAGGCACGGGACGGGACGCCCGCCGGAGCCCAGCTCAGCCTGAGGGAACCCTTGGGCGCGCGACGCCGACTCGGAACGGCGGTTGCTGGGCGGCGGTTGGGCTCCTTCGCCTCGCGCCGGCGGTTGGGTTCGAATGGCCCTCAGGATTCCGAGGAGGGCGCGAGCGGCCGCTCTCTTAAGCCCCGCCCCCTCGCGGCTGTTTCTTCTTCTTCTTCTTCCTCCTATTGGTTTTGTTTTTTGTTACGGCCGCCGTCGCCGCGCGCTCTGAGTGTCACCGCCGGCGATCCGACAGCTCGGGCAGCTGCAAGCGCGGAGGGCTTTCGCCACACACAGGCGGCGACGCGCATGCGTTACTCCCTGAGCCGATCAGGAGGAGGAGCTTCAGGAGGCAAAGGCATGCGCAGAAGTGGCGGCGGCGAGAGGCGTGGCTTGCTGCTGCTTTGTAGAGATTGATTGCGACTCCGCGGGAGGGAGGGAGTCAAGGTCTCTGCTGGCCGCTGGTTACTGCGAGCCTTACGGCAGGGGCACGCGCAGCAGCTGACACACCATCATTATTCTTACTGTTACATGTTTTTTATACCCCGTCTTTTATCCTGGTGGGGAATCAAGGCGGCTTACAGATAATATAAGAACAGCTAAAATCATGGGTGGGATCATAAAAAAAATAATTAAACATTTATAGCAGTGTGTGTCTGTGGCTTTAATTCTATTGAAACCCAGCCAGATGGGTGGGATATAAACAATCATAATAAAATTATTATGATTAATACATGTGTGTACATGTATATGTAAAGTGTTAATTCTTGACTACATGTTATATACTGATATATACCTATCAGTACATACATGTACGTACTACATATATATACTGATATAATAGCAATATATAAGTAAATAAAAGTATATATGATCATAATATCTAGTAAAAACATACTGACTGTCGCAATAAAATCAGCTTTGCCAATCATGTTGTTAGAAAAAAAATTAGGATATGGGGGGGGGGGACCTATTAGAAAACAAAACACCAGGGTGGTTATCCCCAATAGAAGCGGAGACAATGAAAAATATTAATATGAGGGATGATTGGGGTACTTGTAGAAGTGTTAGACTTCTCAGAAGGAGAACAAAAAATGATTTTTTGAAGAGATTAAAGAATATGTATTGGACTAGCTAAATTATCAAATCAATTCAAAATTTAAGGAAGACAAGAAATTGGGATTTGCAGAAAAACCATCACAATTCGAAAAAGAAATATTAAGATCTAGAGTTAAAAATTTATCCAAAATGTATAGAATACTACTTGATTGGGAAACAAAGAACTTGTGAAATCATCTATGATTAAATGGGCACAAGATGTGGGTCATAATATTGATTTGAACCTGTGGGAACAATTGTGGAAAATAAACTTAAAATTCACAGTTATGCCCTAAAAGATAATTACTTAAAAATGATCCACAGGTGGTAGTTGACACCAAGCAAACTAGCCAAAATGTCTAAAGATGACCTATGCTGGAAGTGCAAAGAAACAACTGGCACATTTTATCATTCATGGTGGTCTTGTAGAATAATACTGTAAAAGAATTTTGGGAGATGGTATATAACAAACTTAAGAAAACATTTAGTAGTAGAACGTCTCCCAAAAAACCCAGAAGCCTTCCTTCTGGGAATAATAACAACAGAAATCCCCCCAAAATGTACATGACCACAGCTGCCTGTGAGGAAACCAAAGTGAGAGAAGGGACTCATTCAAGAATGGATCAAACATATTCAGCCAGCCAGCATTTAATTAGGAATGCTGTCTTGCAAATAATTATTAGCATTTAAGCCACGGGTGGGGAACCTCAGGCTCCAGGGCCAAGCGCTGTCCTGCACTGCTCTTCAAGCACACCTCTCCCCAGACCATGTTCTTCCATGGCCCCCGTCTTGTACCCTCTGTGAATGTTTTGCCTGCCTGGTACAAAGTACTAAGCAACCGTACAAGTGTAACATTTAAAATATGTTGCTTATGTCATTGTCATTAGAGCCAGTCTCACACATCAGATCACCCAAGGTGAGAGATGGAACCAGAGTGGGGGAAAGTATAATAAGCAGTGCTTTTTTCTGGGGGTACACATACCCATAAACATTTTGTGAATCTTTGTACTTTTGTCCATTTACTGTGTTTAGTTTTCCCAATTTGAACTATAAAATGGTGAATTTCTTGAGTCAAAATGAGAGTGCCCCTAAACATTTTTCCAAGGGGGAAAAAAAGCATGCATAATTTAAGTTGGTCTGTGACCGTAAAAATAAATTCATTCATTCATTCAGCATGGATAATAAGGCAGGGGTGGAATAAATACTTCAACCTGAGGGGAAGCTACCAGGGGCCAAAGCGGGTGAAACAACTGGTACAACTCTTACCTTTGCACAATCACAGTCCACTCAAAAGTCAAGAGCTTTAAGCAATGAGAGACAGTTCACAGCTCAAGGAGGCACTCCAACCACAAGGAGTGAGGCTGGTGAGGGGAGAAGGGGTGTGGCCGAGGGAGAATTCCTAGGGTCAGATCCAGAGGCTGGGAGGGGTGCATTCAGCCCCAAGCTTCAGGTTCCTCACTACTGGTATGTCTCAGAATCATTTTGGTGGAAATGTATGGCAGTGTTTGGCACAGGAGGATGTGTGCAAAAGGAAGGCCATTGGGGGCTTGGACTGGAAACCCAGCAAGCAGATTGTACAGTAAATCATTTGTAAGCGCGATGTACCTGTTTTGTATTTTAATCTTATTATGTCTATGAAACTAATGGTCTTTTGCAAGGTGGCATAAGAGCATATAAATAAATATGCTCTCACCAGCAGAAACTGAGCCAATAAATGGCATCACTCAGCCAATATGTGTCTTTGCCAGAAACGTGATATTTGAAGCCGGCAGCCAGCCTGTCAGTGTGTCATCTTCACAATTTGGTGATATGATATTTCTTCCAATTCCCTGGAAGTGAATAAAGATCCAAGAACATAGGATTACCCTGTTAAACTCCAGGTGACCTGGGAAATACCAGGACAAATCGCCAAGCTGTATCATTTGCTCATCTATACCACAAGATGGACGGAGTCAAAACAGCTGGACAGAAAAGCAGGTCTGTAAGTGCTTCTGTTTATAGAAACTTATCTATGTTTAACAGAGTGGTCTGATTATGAAAGTATTTGGCCCAGGCATTATAACTCCTGCATCTTTCTCATTGACTTTATTTTTCCCATTTGATGGTGGTGAGTGGTGTTGTGAGATGGCACTCATTGTCCCCTCCTTCCTGGATCCCTTTATGGAGGGCAGTTGGTGGCAGATGGCCTGGTGGCAGTGGTAAAATGTTTAGACACAGACAACCACAGTTTGAAAGCACACCAGTGCAAGTAGATAAATAGGCACCGCTGTGGCGGGAAGGTAAATGGCGTTTCTGTGCGCTCTGGCACTCGTCACGGTCCTCCATGCGCCAGTAGCGGTTTAGTCATGCTGGCCACATGACCCGGAAAACTGTCTGTGGACAAACACTGGCTCGCTGTGTGGAGCCAGTGTGGTGTAGTGATCAAGAGCGGTGGACTCATAATCTGGTGAACCGGGTTCGCGTCCCCGCTCCTCCACATGCAGCTGGTGGGTGACCTTGGGCTAGTCACACTTCTCTGAAGTCTCTCAGCCCCACTCACCTCACAGAGTGTTTGTTGTGGGGGAGGAAGGGAAAGGAGAATGTTAGCCGCTTTGAGACTCCTTCGGGTAGTGATAAAGCGGGATCTCAAATCCAAACTCTTCTTCTTCTTCTCCCTTGGCCTGAAAGCGAGATGAGTGCTGCAACACCATAGTTGCCTTTGACTGGACTTACCGTATTTTTCCATGTATAAGACTAGGTTTTATAATATATAAAATAAATGTAAAAAATTAGGGTGCATCTTATACTCTGGGCCATCTCCCCCCATTTTCTTAAATCTGAGCCCCCCAAAATAGGGGGCATCTTATACATGGGGGCGTCTTATAGACGGAAAAATAGAGTAATCGTCCAGGGGTCCTTTACCTTACCCTTTTTTATATTGGATACTGCATGCAACTTTCTGAAAGCAAGACTTTACTGTGCAATCTACAGAAAATTATGCTGCCAGACCCTAGTTAGCAGGGCCTTTAATGAGCAGAGGGAAGTTGGGAGATAACAGCAAATTTTCTTCAATGCTGGGAGCATGAACCATTCAAAGAAAATAGGCAGTCACTGTTTGCAAAGAGCTCTGTTTTTTTAACATCAAAGTCTAATAGAACTATTGGCCGCCTGTTTTAATACTATAAGCTGCCTAGATATTTTTTGTTGCTATGGGGCGCTGTACATTTTCTTGTTTGTTATTTTTTATACAATTTAAACCCCGTTTTTCAGCCAAAAAAGGCTAAGAGTGTCTTGCAGATCACTACAGGCAAGACTGTTCCTGCCCTCAGGCTTACAATTTAAAAGATGTTACACAAAAGGAAGATTGATTGGGAGGAAGGAGTGAACTCAAGTGCCAGCTCTTAGTTACAAGGTCTTCCAATGATCACTTGGAAAGGAAACAGCTAAAGGAGAGTCAGAACCAAAAGGTGCTGAAGGGCTGCTCATATTGTAAACATGATGGCATTTTGAGCTTCTGTTAGGCATTTCACAACCATTTTTACTTGTGGTAAAGGAAAGAGCAAGCTGCTACTCTGCTCATTGTGCAATATTATCAGTGCACATTGTTTACAACACCCAGAGGTGTAGGAAGGTCAGGTGGTACCCCGTGCAGAAAATTTCTTGCCACCCCCCATTGATTCCCCCTCCTGCAAAAATGGTTTTACGTTATTTCATATTTTCTTACAAAGGAATAATAACTAATAATAATAATAATAATAATAATAATAATAATAATAAACTTTTATTTATATCCCGCCCTCCCCGGCCGAAGTCGGGCTCAGGGTGGTTAACATCAGATACATAACATTGGTATAAAATCAAACAATAATTAAATTACCTCCTAAAAACATCTCAAAATCAAATTAAAGACTAATTAGATGGCTTTCCACAGGGTTAGGGTTGGGAACAGTAAGTGCTCCACTGAACTGAAATTTCAGCCTTCACGACATAGGAAAACAGCCAAGTAAACAGCTATTTTGGTGGAGGAGGGTCAAGATATTAACCGATATGCAGAAATTTCATATATAGCTATATAATCCCTAGTATAGTGAGATAAGACCTTTGGAGCAGGCATTTTAAAAAAAAGTTTTTTTTATGAACTGCCCTAGTAGGGCAGTAATTGTTCCTTGATAATTTGTCACCCCCTCCATTATGGAACATGGGGCGGTCTGCCCCCTATGCCCCCCTTGCTACGCCCCTGACAACACCATTTGCTTTTCTGTGGAAAGAGACTAGAATGAATGACTCATTCACAGTATTAAGCAAGAGGAACAGCTGCATCACAAAACCAAAGAGCCCTTTCAAGTTTAAGTGGTTAAAGCAAGAGAATCTGCACCAAAAATTTGGTTATTCTTTATGTTTCAGATATACTTCAGAGAGATGTAAAGACCAGTCCAGAAAACTTTGAGGCTTTGATTATTGCTGAGAAGGTCTCTCTTTCTTTCTGAGTTGGCTTAAAGCAGGCATGGCCAAACTTGGCCCTCCAGATGTTTTGGGAATACAATTCCCATCATCCCTGACCTCTGGTCCTGTTATTTAGGGATGATGGGAGTTGTAGTCCCAAAACATCTGGAGGGCCAAGTTTAAAGCATGACTTCTTCAAGGATGCAAAGTATGGTATCTCTGGGGACTTACAACAAAATCACAGAGGAAATGTTTTTAGTTACCGTATATACTCGAGTATAAGTCGACCCAAATATAAGCCGAGGCACCTAATTTCCCTACAAAAATGTGGGAAAGCTTATTGACTCAAGTATAAGCCGGTTCACCTTTGCCACTGTGGTAGAGGAGGAACGAGCAGCCCAAAGTAGCCCTTTGGGCTGCTCCTTCCTCTTCCTCCTTTGCTGCTGTGGAGCTCACCCCGTTGCAGGGTTTCGAACCGCCATTCTTCTGATCAGCAAGCCCTAGGGCTCTGTGGTTTAACCCACAGCGCAATGTTCCCTTGTGTTATACAGAGAAGACTGGGATCCTGTCCTGTTTAAGCAGGAGCCAGGGAAAGTGAGCACCTGTGGGGTTTTAATACTTCCTTAACTGATAGGCTTTCTGCCTTCTGGGGTCTAATGTTTGCATTTATGTGAGCAGTTCAGGAATGGAACAAGCTGCCTGGGGAGAGTAAAGAACCACCGTTCTTGTACACTTCTTAAGGAATGGTTGACTTGAGTATAAGCCGAGGGCAGCTTTTAAAGCACAAAAAGTGTGCTGAAAAACTAGGCTTATACTCAAGTATATACGGTAAGTTTGTACCTATCTCCAATGAAGTGGCACAGCTTGCCAAATTGTGTTTGTCCCATATTATATGTGGCAATGTTCTTTTTTAATGATACAGCAAAAATGTTCCTCAATTCAGAGCACACAGGAGGAGTGTTTGTGTGTGTGTGTAAGTAAGAATTAAAAGAACACTTGTTTAAGTCCCTGGGAAGCAATACACAGTAACTTAAGAATCCCTAATACAGTGATATTGTCTTATGCAATATATTAAAGCTGTTTAGTTGAGATGTGTGTGGGATTTTTAATGCTGTCTAGACAATATGGGAATATTGAGGCTGGAAATTTAAGCAAATTAAGAAGGGTTTATTAAATCAGAGAAATGTAAAGAAAACATAAAGGTGTTTTCATTTGCTTTGGTTGATTTAATTAGGTGGTACTCAACTGAGTCATACTCTGAGTAGAGACACTCAAATCAGTGGACTACCAATGAGTATGACTAATGTTGGATGATGACTAATGTTGGAAATGATCCATTGGGATTTTAATTTGCTGTAAGGCACCCTTAAGAATGTGCGTACATTAGAAGAACAGGGTAAGAACGTATAAACAAAGAAACTTGCACAATACAAATATGTTTGGAAATCAAAATTACAATTAAAACGACAGTGTGACTGTGTAATCTTATGGGCACAATTCAAAAGTTGCAAACACATTTGGGAAGTGGGAAGTACAGTTAGGAAATGCCCGTGAGGCTGTAAAGTCTATGGGCATAGTTCAAAGTTCAAATATCAGAGGGATTTCTCTGTTCACTGAAGAGAGATAGGAATGTCCCTCAAATGCAGAGTGCTTCACAGATGCGTTGAAAGCACACCTACACCATACATTTAAAGCACATGGTTTCAACCAGATAATTCTGGGAACTGTAGTTTATGTTTTGCAGTACTATAACTCCCAGCACCCTTGACAAGCTATAGTTTCCAGAATTCTTTGGGGGAAGTCATGTGCTTTAAATGTATTGTGTGGATGTTACTATGGAAACCTAACTTATTTTGTTTTACATTACAGCCAGAGGGAAGCAATTGTTTTAGACCAGGGTTTCCCAAACTTGTGTCTCCAGCTGCTTTGGGACTACAATTCCCATCATCCCTGACAGCTACGGATGATGGGAGTTGTAGTCCAAAAACAGCTAGAGACCCAAGTTTGGGAAACCCTGTTTTAGACTGTAAGTTATTCAGGACAGGAACTTGCCACTGTATTTTCACCTTACACAGCATACAAATGCACCATAGACATATGTGGTGTTATAGGCCGGGATCTTAAAAAAAAGCAACTGATTCTGCAGGCCAAGACATGAACAGCATAGATCCCATGCCACACAGCAAGTTATTTCTGAAAATGACAGAAGTTTCAAAAGCAATTTTAATAGGGCATGGGACTTTGCTCAAAGAAAACAAAGGAAGGAAGGGGGAACCCCACTTGGTGTGAACAACCCTTGTGGTGTTCCCAAATAATCTAGATTGGATCCAATTCAAATTTGTTTTCTATTCATACATTTACAGGTAAAATATTATTCCCGGTTACATTTTACAGGGTTGGGCATCATTTGTTTTTATCCTCAAGAGCAACAGTGGTTGTATCACTACTATAAGTTGTTTACAACTGCTGCTATTATTTTTGAAGGGTAAGCAAATCGTTTTATTTCCTTCTCTACCTAAAGTATAGCTGCAGCTCTTCACATTCTGATTTTCTATAGGCAAATTGTAAGTCATTGGGTTTGTATGTTTCTTTGTGTGTGTGGGGGGGGGTTATTTGGGATGGAATATTTACAGTGGTGCATATATTTTCAAAAAGCTGATTCATAAATGCTAGGGCTATCCCGAGCAAGCCTGCCTGCCTACCTGCCTTCCTCTCTCTCTCTCTCTCTCATGTGCAGCTTGGCTGCATTTGGCAATGGAGTGCATTCATTCTGATGATTTTATGGAAGCTTGCTCAATGTGGCTCACAACAGGGCCGGCTCTGATGAATCCTACTTTGTTGAGATACCTGTGTCCTTTACAATCAGTAACAATCTGGCTTAACTTTTAATGGACTTTTGAATGAAATCCTAAATCCACTAAACAGGGAATAAGCCCATGGGACAAACGAAGACCAACTTTCGAATAAACATGAATTGTATCTGAAGAAGTGTGCATGCACACGAAAGCTCATACCAAGAACAAACTTAGTTGGTCTCTAAGGTGCTACTGGAAGGAATTTATTTTATTTTTTTATTTTGTCATGAATTGCACTGTAAGACACACAGGCAAATAGAAACCAGCGTTGATAGAAGGAAAGTTGCTTGTCTTGTTAATGAATGAGTAGCTGGGTTGAATTTAGAAGCGCTGACTGTGTGTAAGTATCTCACAAACAAGGCTGGACTATTTTATGCAGTCTCACAGTCAACCAACAAATTCTTTTCCCCCAGTAGCTGCCGTAACCCAATCAATGATGCTGATGCACAAACAGAAAGCACGCTGCTGGCAATGAACAAAAAAAGCCACGCTCTTCTATTATTCCAAACACAATGGATAGGGGAATCAATGTTAGTTGTTCTAGCAAGTGTAGAAAGATCAATGGGCTAGGTTTTTTTTTTTTTTTTTCTCTTAATAAGTACTGAAAAGAGAATACCAGTTGCAACAACCGCAGAAGTGACTTCTACACATTCCTCTTGAGAGATATTTGAGCTGGATTGATTGTTGGAGCAAACTCATAGGATATTATATGTTGTGATACGTTAATTTTGAAAGTTGTATGCAGATAGAGATGTGTGATAATCCTTTGGTCTACATTTTTTGTGTTTCTGCCCTCCATTATCTCCTTCTCCTCCTCTTCAGTCTGGCTGAACTCAACGTGGCTCACATCAGTGGGTACATTTATAGGACTGTACTGTCAGTAGAGTAAGAGCATAATTCTAATCATGTCTTGTCAGAATTAAGTCATATTTAATTTGATGGGGTCTACTCCAGGTAAATGGGTTTAGGATTCATCCTAAATTACTTAGCATTGATATTCCTCCTTCCTCAATACGGCACAACCTGCTGATACTAAGCCACTTCATATGAACATTCAAAGGAAACTCATAAAAAAGAGAAACGATCTCAAGGGATATGCTTGCTTCTCTCAAGCACCAATTTTATAGTTCACCTCACCCTCTGGGCTGCATGTTGCTGCTTGCCACTTTCGTGAGCTTCCCTTCCTTTCTCACAGTGAATGTTTGACATTCACTCTAATCAGACTCCCCAAAGGAAGGGTGGCGGTTTCACTGGCTCATCAGCTACAAAGCTATGGGGACGTGATGTCACTGGGATATATGAATCTCAAAATTATTTGGGAACAAATGGTTTGCCCATTGTGCAGAACAGGAGGGAAAGGCCCCAAAGGCCAGATATTTTTGTTCCGTTAATTCCCATAATGCAGTCTGAGGCTCCTCACATACTATATATTCAATGTATGCAAAAAAAAACCCCGCACCCTTGAAAAAAATAATCCTGGGAACTGTAGTTTACCCCCAACATGGCTGCACCTTAACAAACTACAGTTCCCAAGATGCTCTGGAAGGGAGATGTGCTGTAAATGCAAGGTGTATTTACTCCAAATGGGTGTGATGGCTCCATCATTTCCATTCAGGTAACAAAGTTTTTAGAGGCTTGGGGTGCTATTGTACATGTGTACAGGCTTCTTAGCATCATAGGAAAGCAAGGAGGACATGTGACTGGGGTCCCCCTTGTTCCCCTCATGATTCCTGCTCTCCTCATTGTGATATTCTTTGGTCTGCTTTGAGGTTTCTAAGACACAGTGCACACTAATTTGGGGGAGACTCCAGGATACTGCTCCTTGCAGCTGTTTCAGCAGAGAAAGTGCTTCCCTTGCAGAGGAAGAATGTGCTGGATAACAGCACACAAACACTTTCCTCTGGCTCAGTTCCTAGCTACCCTGTCGCTGGAATATTGTTATTTGGGCTGTTTGGGGAGAGTTGCTTGCCTCAGCCTAGCCGTGGGCAGTTGTTAGCAGGACCAAGTCCTCTAGAAATCTCAACTGTGGAGGTCATCTAGTTGGAGTTTCCAGGTGATTATTAAGCAACTTAGTTTAGGGCCAGATACTTGAACTGTCACCATCCCTGACTACTGCACAAGTTGTCTGGGATTGATGAGATTCAGAGTCCAGCATCTGGAGGGCCACCATTTCCACTACCGCCCTAGGGTGTAGGACATGGGCCATTTAACATCTGGTGATGTTAGATTTACATTGCAATTCTACCTGCCATCCTTCTTCTTTAACCATTTTATCTGCTGTTTTTTGTGTTAATAAATTTATTGTTTGGGTATTGTTAGCCACCCTGGAACTATACACATTGAAAATATTTTAAGTACAGCTGCAATTCTAACCCCATTTACCTAGGAGGTAAGCCCAAGATCAAACCTATTCATTCTCAAGGAAATCGGCCCTGAGTGCTCACTAGAAGGACAGATCCTGAAGTTGAGGCTCCAGTACTTTGGCCACCTCATGAGAAGAGAAGACTCCCTGGAAAAGACCCCGATGTTGGGAAAGATGGAGGGCACAAGGAGAAGGGGACGACAGAGGATGAGATGGTTGGACAGTGTTCTCGAAGCTACTAACATGAGTTTGGCCAAACTACGAGAGGCAGTGAAGGATAGGCGTGCCTGGCGTGCTCTGGTCCATGGGGTCACGAAGAGTCGGACACGACTGAACGACTGAACAACAACAAAGCCCAACTGAATTCAGCAGAACTTAATTCTGAGAAGACATGATTAGGACTGTGCTGTAAGTAAGTACTGTAAATGGAGAACTCCAGGACTGTGTGAGAATAATTTAAAAGGAAAGGGTTGCACAAGGCAGGATAGTTTGATTGACATAAACTTTATTGCAAGTGATGATGCAAGAACCCTGTTTCATTTTCACATCAGGGCTCTTTGCAGGCTGACTGGCTGAAGACAGAATGCCTTATTAGTTGTTAAACTGGATCTTGCTCATAGATGCAACCCCCATTCTTTTTCCATTCCAGCTGCAGGAGCAGCAAGGGCAGGAAATATCTCATCAGGGATAATTATGGAATTAACCAGCAACAGTTATGACGGTCTTTTTCTGGAAGGGCTGCAGTGCATTTAGGCACAACCTCCAGACCCAGTTAGACGCACTAGGCCTCCCTATTTGATGCACAATGTGGGTTGTCCCAAACCACAACGTGTCATATGACCTCAGGCGCCAACTTCAACAGGAAGAAACAGGAGTTCACTCTTAAGTGTGCCCTTGTTTCTTCCCTGCCAGTCACTACTGGAATTTGATGGCCTTTTCCTGTCACCCTGAACTGCTGCAGAAAACGGTGCAGAATTCAAGCAGGAAAGAATCAGCAGAATGGACTAGCTTTGCCTTTAATTCTTCCTTTGCAGATGCAGGCTTAAATCTGAATCAATTGACATCATACAAGGTCAGCTGACTGAAAGGTGAGCAGCCCCATCCACCTGTCAGAGTGGCCGTTGGATGGTGTGATGGACTGGTTGGGTGTAGAGGAATGGAGAGGAACCAGCTGGGGAACCACCAAGGGAAGAAGGCTCAGAGACCAGGGAGTGGTGGGGAGAAAACAGTGAGTGGGCAGAGGGAGAAGACTGGGCAGAGGTAACAGAGCTTAGTGAGCTGGGAGAGTTGGTGGCAGAGAGAAGTCCAGAATCAGGGGCGGAGGGTGAAGCAGGTCAAGAGGCAGAGATGACTCGGGCTGTGAAAAGTCACGAGTGTCTCCCCTCCTGCTGCAACAAGCTCACCTCCCAGAACCAGAGCTAGAACAGGCAGAGCAATCGCAGGCAACATGCAGGCATGGCCTCCAAATGCTTGGAAAAAGCCCAGGGGTGGAGGGGACTTTCAGTCTTGGCAACTGTTTTCACAAGGCAAGACTTACTGGGGATGACCTGCTGTGCTCATTAGGCCTGACATTCCATCAAGTATATGAAGACTGTCTTCTTGCTAACAAAGAGTTAACTCCGACTCTGAATGGTGTGATTTACTGCTGGCTGACTCTTTGACAGGATTGTCCAGTTATGTTGTTGTTGTTGGTGGTGGTGGTCCAGTTATGTTGTTCTTGTTGTTGTTGTTGGTGGTGGTGGTCCAGTTATGTTGTTGTTGTTGTTGGTGGTGGTGGTGGTCCAGTTATGTTGTTGTTGTTGTTTGTTGTTGTTGTTGGTGGTGGTGGTCCAGTTATGTTGTTGTTGTTGTTGTTGTTGTTGTTGTTGTTGTTTGTTGTTCAGTCGTTCAGTCGTATCCGACTCTTCGTGACCCCATGAACCAGAGCACGCCAGGCACGCCTATCCTTCACTGCCTCTCGCAGTTTGGCCAAACTCATGTTAGTAGCTTCAAGAACACTGTCCAACCATCTCATCCTCTGTCGTCCCCTTCTCCTTGTGCCCTCCATCTTTCCCAACATCAGGGTCTTTTCAAGGAGTCTTCCCTTCTCATGAGGTGGCCAAAGTACTGGAGCCTCAACTTCGGGATCTGTCCTTCTAGTGAGTACTCAGGGCTGATTTCTTTAAGAATGGATAGGTTTGATCTTCTTGCAGTCCATGGGACTCTCAAGAGTCTCCTCCAGCACCATAATTCAAAAGCATCAATTCTTCGGCGATCAGCCTCCTTTATGGTCCAGCTCTCACTTCCGTACATTACTACTGGGAAAACCATAGCTTTAACTATACGGACCTTTGTCGGCAAGGTGATGTCTTTGCTTTTTAAGATGCTGTCTAGGTTTGTCATTGCTTTTCTCCCAAGAAGCAGGCGTCTTCTAATTTCGTGACTGCTGTCACCATCTGCAGTGATCATGGAACCCAAGAAAGTGAAATCTCTCACTGCCTCCATGTATTATGGATGTAGCTAAACAAGAGGGCGAAGTTGTACAGGCACAGCCTTCCATGACTTTGTTGGATATATGCCTTTCAGACATCTCTTAAAAATACAAGAAACCCCCCTCTCACAAACAGTAGCTTTAACAATAGAGGAGATAATTGCCTATCCATCATTTCCCCTCTTCTAGCTTGGCGTAAGAAGCTACTGTGCTGCACTTAGTGACAATTCCTAAATAGTCATTACATGCTGCATAGTTACAGTCTCACTTAAAATGATAGGGCTTCTTGGGTCCTGAACGTTCATTACTGCTTTCCGTATTTTAAAACTTGCAGGAAGTGATTTGCATTGCCAATCCCTCAACCTTCAGAAATAAGCAAGATTAAAGTGTTGCCTCTGAATATTTCTGACATTTCCTAGCAGCAAAACCATAGCGGTTGTTTTTCTTTTTTAAAAAAGATGAAAGATTACTAGTTTCCATTCTTTAAATAACAACCTATTTCAGAAAGCCCAACCCTGAGAACATTTCAGAAGCTAGAGTCTGAGCTTTGGGGAGGGTTCCCAGTTCTGCTCAGTGGGAGAGCACATGCCTTGAATGCATAAGGAGTCCCAAATCAATCCCTGGCATGTCCAGTTAAAAGATCTCAGGTAACAGAGCTGGGAAATATACCAGTACCTTCCCTGAGCTGGCAGTTCTAGGCTAAGGGTTTGTTCAGATTTAGTGCAAGACAGTTTTGTATGTTTCAAAAGGGGTGTTCACATGTTACATTCCATGGATGTACCATCTGTGTTCCTATGTACAAAAATAGTTGAGCTGCACACTTGTGCCGTTATTCTCATGTAATATTCAATCAGTGTACAGTCTGTGTACCCATGTCTACACAGTAGATGAGCTGTTTCAAATCCTTCACGCAAACACTTTTACATGTGCATAGACAGCTTGTTGTTGTTGTTGTTCAGTCATTTAGTCGTGTCCGACTCTTCGTGACCCCATGGACCAGAGCACGCCAGGCACGCCTATCCTTCACTGCCTCTCGCAGTTTGGCCAAACTCATGTTAGTAGCTTCGAGAACACTGTCCAACCATCTCATCCTCTGTCGCCCCCTTCTCCTTGTGCCCTCCATCTTTCCCAACATCAGGGTCTTTTCTAAGGAGTCTTCTCTTCTCATGAGGTGGCCAAAGTACTGGAGCCTCAACTTCAGGATCTGTCCTTCTAGTGAGCACTCAGGGCTGATTTCTTTAAGAATGGATAGGTTTGATCTTCTTGCAGTCAATGGGACTCTCAAGAGTCTCCTCCAGCACGTACCTGTGTCCATTGTAACATATGAACAAACCTTACATGGCAGTGCAGTCCTCTGCATGTCAGGGAGAAGTAAGTCCCATTTAACTCAGTGGGTATCTGATGAAAGCCTTACATTGTTCTATATGTTCCTACTCAGAAGTAAGCCACACTGACTCAGAAGTAAGCCCCACAGCTCAATAGCGTCTGGAGGGCCTCATCCCTGCCATAAACACAAGGGGCCAAGAAGTCTGTGCTGTTTTTAGGATCCATATAATTCTCTTCCTTGAACTGTATGTGGTTTTTTTGTGTGTCTGAGGATGGCGATCCAGATTCTTGTTTCTCTTTGATGGGCAGCACAAGTAAACAAATTTAGATTTTGTCAATTCACTGCCGTCAAAAACTTAAATAGAAAAAAATAAACAAACCAAAACCCACAGTAGGGTAACACTAAAATACTGCGTTCCGATGTGGCAGAAAGTTCAGGGCAGCTGTTACAGACTTTTATTTGCAGGACAGAACACTTGGAAGTATGTTTGTAATTCCTTTGGAGCAGTTATGCACCCACTGAGACCACTTTTCCTCAGGAATTACCGTACCACTTTGTGTACTCACCTACCTGTATGTGTGTATGCATGTGTTTTATATATTCTCATTGGCATGCAAATTATTATTGTTTTTGTTATTAAGTCAACCAGGATCAGTTGATCTCTCTCTCTCTCTCTCTCTCTCTCTCTCTCTCTCTCTCTCTCTCTCCTGGTCGATAATAATGCTATCAAGTCATTAATGATATTTGTTAGCTGTCTGACATTGGGCAGTCTCTAAGTGACTTACAACCAAATATTTTAAAATTACATTTCTCTAATCAATCATCAACATCAACATCTTATTTGTACCCTGCTCATTTGGCTGGGTTTCACCAGCCACTCTGGGCGGCTTACAGCATATATCAAAACATAATAAAACATCAAACAATAAAAACTTCCCAGTACAGGGCTGCCTTCAGGTGTCTTCTAAAAGTTGTATAGTCTGACATCTGAAGGGAGGGTGTTTCACAGAGAGGGTGGCACTACCAAGAAGGTCCTCTGCCTGGTTCCCTGTAACTTTGCTTCTGGCAGTGAGGGAACCAGTAGAGGACCCTCAGAATTGGACCTCAGTGTCCAGGCTGAGCGATGGGGGTGGAGACGCTCCTTCAGGTATACTGGGCTTTAAAGGTCAGCACCCACACTTTGAATTGTGCTCGGAAATATACTGGAAGCCAACGAAGATCCTTTAGGACTGGTGTTATATGGTCGCAGTGGCCACTCCCGGTCACCAGTCTAGCTCCAAGTCACCTTGAAAGGTAGCCCTACATAGACCACATTGCAGTAGTCCAAGTTGGAGATAACCAGAGCATGCACCACTCTGGCGAGACAGTCTGCGGGCAGGTAGAGTCTCAGCCTGTGTACCAGGTGGTAGACAGCTGCCCTGGACACAGAATTGACTTGCGCCTCCATGGACAGCTGTGAGTCCAAAATGATTCCCAGGCTGCGCACCTCTGCATTGTCAAAAACTACCCAGAAGTGTATTTTGCAGCACAATCTGATGGTGCTTTCATAGGTGGTGGTGAGGATGATTAAAGATGGCCCACATTGTGTGTATGAGTTTGGCCTCTTCCAGAGCAGAGGTAATATCCTACCTTTAAAAACCATTTCTCTGTCAAGTAAAGCTGTGGACAAGAAAGTTTGTCACCCCTTGTTTAAAAGTTAGAAGTGCAGATTGCGCTCAGCGCCTGCCAGGCTGGATTCAAGCCATGATTGCTTTGAAAATTGTACATTTATTTAATGAGATTTATTAGCCACCCTTCACCCAGGGTGGGTTTAAGCAATAAAATAAGCAATTACAAGACAAACAGAATATCTACAACCATAAAACAAGGACCAAAACAATATATAAATCGATTAAAAGCAATGCCATATATAAAAACAATACAAGCATTTAAAAACAATCCCACACGTTAAAAATTGTACATGCCCACACCCCTGATAGAGATGTTGTGTTACAAGGTTGAATCCTTTGCAAGGGGAAAAAAGACATCGTTTAGTGAGTTTCTGTGTTTCTGATGTTGCAATATTATTCCACAAACAGCAGGTTTTGCTGCTGCTGCTAAACTACTAACTATTCTGTATTTTGCAACAAGTCATGCATTTAAATACACGGCTTTCTAATCTCTGATCCAGATCATCCACTGTGCTACTTTACTAGTCTAGCTGCACAGATGGAAACCAATCAGATTTCCTCCCAGACAGCTGGCAGAAAGCTATAAAATGGGGTGGCGTTTTTTTCTCTCTCTGGGGTCTTCTGATGCCAGCAACGTGAGGGAGGAGAGGAGGAAAGGATGTGGCTTGCTGTACACTGTCCTGGAGCTATTTTGGGCCTGTCAGTCATCTCCTGGGAGCTGTGGCAGCTTGGCATATATTACAGCATGTTGGAAAACTGGTTAGCAGCAGAAGCCAGGAAACAGAAGGGCTGAAAGGATTGTATGGGAAACGGGCTGGGGCCATGCCGCGCCGATTGGCAGAAACTCAAGGGTGAAGGGATTAGGCTAGTAATCTGGTTTTTCTTCTTCAGGGAAATGTATTTCTAAACTTTTGTGTCATCCATGCAGGGGACCATTGTGAGGAGTTTGAGGGTGAATTGTCTTCAATTTGGAAGATTTTATTTTTATTTTTAAAGTAGACACATGCAATGCTAAGGGGTGGGGAATGGAAATGTCATTGACAATCCTTTAAATAACTAAAATTGGGACTCGGAATAAAATGTTGCAGTACCGAGCTCTCCTATTCACTTTGCCAGCCATGCCCACTTCTACAGTGCTCCATTCCATCAACTCTCCCAAACCCAGGTTCCTATCCCCCTTCTCACAGATAGGTAGCATGTTGTGCCCACTGAGCGGGCTCAGTCCTCAGTGCAATGTTTTTGGGGTTCCCCTTTAGACCACCCCCCCAAATATTTTGTGTACTTCTGCTGATTTCCCCCTCATGCATGGGTGGTGCTGTTTTGACTACATAAACAAAGGGTCAGCATTTGCCCAGGAACTCTGGCAATAAAGGGAACAAGAGGGACCTGCAACAAAGGGTTGCAGTGTGGAATGCTCTTGTTCAGCATGGTCTAGTCCATTCCCCTTCCTTCCTGGTTTTCCTCCCCGTGACCTGATCAGTTAGCATTCTGTACCCACTCAGCATGCTCAGTCCTATGTCCGTCCGTCCCCCAGTACATTTTCAAAAAATAATAATCCGTACTTCTGCAAACCTTTCCCCGACCATGCTGATACCACCCCCTGGTGTATGGATGATGTGATTTTGCCTGCATAAATATCTACTCAGTTAATTAAATTATCTACTAATGCACATAATGATTTTATATAATCTGGGAGGGATGCATTTGAGGGGAATTCCTCCACATTTGTCTCCACAAGTGGACTCTCCCCTCATGAATTTCGGTAAAAAAAATCTGTTGACAAACAGCCCCAAGGTAAAATTTTACCACGAGAGATTCTGGGGTTTGGGATTGTGCTCCCCCTCCCTCCATAATTATTGGTTGATAAACTATAACTGTGCCAAATTTCATCCTTCTAGCCTGTCTGGAAGATTAGCAGGATACTATTCCCTCCTCTTAGCAGTTCAAAAGCACGAAGTGCAAGTAGATAAATAGGTACCACGCTGGCAGGAAGGCAAATGGCGTTTCCGTGCACTGCTCTGGTTTGCCAGAAGCAGCTTAGTCATGCTGGCCCCATGACCTGGAAGCTGTACACCGGCTCTCTTGGCCAATAAAGTGAGATGAGCGCCACAACCCCAGTCATCCGTGACTGGACCTAATGGTCAGGGGTCCCTTTACCTTTACCTATTCCCTCCTCTAGTAGTAAATGAATATTCTTAGACAAGTGGCAACTGCAGGGAATTCTCGGCAGGCTTAGAATCAGGGGGTGGGAAACAGTCTAATTCTTTTTCTCCCTGACACAGTTCTCTATGCCCCCCCCCTGCAAAACCACCCCCCCAAAAAAACAAAAAAACCAGGACTCTGTAGCTGCTATTTGCATTTCAAGGAAAGCTCCCATGGGCACTAATGGAGGCTTCCTCTGAATGCAAATAGTAGCTTCTTGGGGGACTGTGGCAGTGGTGTAGCGTGGGTTGCCAGCATCCGCGACTGTGCAGAGAAGTGGATGAGTGGGATGGAAAAAGGCAGTTGAATGCGCATGCATACTCCGTCCAACAGGAGACCACAGCCACAGAGATAAGAAGAGTCCTTCTGTCATCTAGAGAGGTCACTTCCTGGTTTGCATGGAGAAGCAGTTTTCAACGGAGCCCAGTGACATAAGTGTGCAGAGGTGTACTGAGTCAGCACCAGGTGTTGAAATGTGGAGCCCTTAACAATTTTGAACCCGGGGCAACCGCCCCTGTGGCTCCCCCATGCTATGCCACTGTACTGTGGTAGGACCAATAAACAAATCAGGAATCAGGACCAGAAGATAAGCAGACCAGAAAATAAGTCAGGACCGGAAGATAAGCCAGGAAGCTGGCTCAAATAATCAGTCAGGATCACACCCAGGCAGACTTTGGCTGTGTACACATTACCATTTAATCTGACTTCAGTGCACCGCTCCCACTGATGGTGTTTGAAGATTTGTATGCATGACATTGGCCGCAATCCGTATCTGTCTCACATTTCCTTCAGAAATACTGCTGTTTGGTGCATGTTCCTTCAAAGCAGCTGCACATGCGCAGATGACAGCTTGTTGAACAGGAAGTGTGTGTGTGTGTGCGCATGCACATGAACAGGGAAACCAAACAGATAAATTGCATCAACTGAAGACATCTTGCATCAACTGAAGACATCCCAATCCCATCTCCGCTATGTGCCTCAAGGGCCAAAAAGGGAGGTCCTATTATCACCACCAATCAGCTATAATATAATACTTCTTAATTACAACAATTCATCATGCCACTGGCCAGATTTTGACCCCAAAGATTTCTGCCCCCAAAAGACAACACCCAAGATATTATGCCCGAGTGGTTCAGCTTGCAGAGGAGAGGCTCCCCCCTCATTGCTGTATCTCGACCCCATGCAACATGACCTGACTCTTTCTTTCGCCCCACAAACTTCACAAAGGCCAGTGTTGCTGAGTCCATTCCCCCAAAGAAGAAGAAGAAGAGAAGAAGAGTTTGGATTTGATATCCCGCTTTTCACTACCCGAAGGAGTCTCAAAGCGGCTAACATTCTCCTTTCCCTTCCTTCCCCACAACAAACACTCTGTGAGGTGAGTGGGGCTGAGAGACTTCAAAGAAGTGTGACTAGCCCAAGGTCACCCAGCAGCTGCATGTGGAGGAGTGGAGACACGAACCCGGTTCCCCAGATTACAAGTCTACCGCTGTTAACCACTACACCACACTGGCACAGTACCCTGTCAAAATCCCAAAGAAACCAACTTCCAATTTCCATAATGAAAGATGTGGAAATCTCCCAGAGTGGGACACATATAAAATAACCCCCCCCTATGGGTGAGCAGAATCCTTCTAGACTCCTTCCCACACAGAAATATCCAGTGGTCAGGCCAGATGGGTGAAGTCGGCACATTAAGAATTTGCTACCTGCAGGTCAGCTGTTCTCACAGATTCCTCCAGGTCCTGACACATGGCCTGTTTATTTTTGTCAGCAAAATGGCTAAGGTCATCCCTGGACATTTAGTATAAATGGAATGACTAGGAATAGCTCGTCGTTATGGGCTTTAAATATGGTGTGCTCCAATCAGTATGCATTAGGGACTATGGAAGATAACAGTTGCACCCTTTAAACAACAGAATTCAAGTAGCGCTTGCCAGTAGTAACACGCTTTCATAAATGTTTCTTATCTAGTTCAGTGAATTATCTGTTGACCGGTAAATAACACATGTGGGGAACCTTTGGCCCTCCACATGCTGCTGAACTACAATTCCCACCACCCCCTGGCTGTTGGCTATGCTTTCTGGAGGCGAGAAGTGTAGTTTAGCAACATCAGGCTGGGGGTGGGGGTGATGAAAGCTTCTCCACACCTGCACTATAACATCGCGTCTAGACACCCTGTTCACTGAGCATTCATCCTGATTTGTTTGCAGGGAGGTTAGATAATGTCAAATCAAGCATATGTCAGTATTGTCATAAAATTCTGGTTTTTGGGAGGGGTGAAGCCTAAAAGTTTCAAACCAACTTAGTGGAAGAAGGAGAGCCAAGAGCAGAGACTCATTCAGAGACGTAAAAGGCAGCCTCTGCTGAAGGCAGGTTCGTCTGCCGCATCTTTGCATATGGAGAGTCCCACAAAGCTTTGTCTGCTGTTGGCAGAAGCTGCTGGATCTGGGTGCTGCCGCCGCTAGTGGTGAACCACCAAACTGCAAGAACATTGACAGCTGCACTGAGCCAAAAAGGAAGTGGTGTGCCCTCCTTGCAGAAACGATAAAGCCATGCAACCTTACTGTTTGTGTTATTTCCCCCTGAGCTGCAACTTGTTTTATTCCACTCGGCCAGCCAGGGGTGACTAGTGAAAACTAAAATTAGAATTCTGCCCAAGGCATACAGAAATACAGTTAACTTAATATTTTCCATTATGCACCAGGATGAATCATCTAAACTGGATAGGCAATTGGCAACCCAGGACTAAATCAAGCTCTCTGGCCCTTAGCATAGTCCCCTTCCCTGCTGTTATGGACCAAAGAGCAACTTGTGCCCAGCAGACACTTTGGCAAAACTTTCCCATTAATAATTCTTATCAAAATTTAGGTGATCCAGCTTGAAGCCAGTCTTTCCACTGAGCAATAGGTCAAACGTAGAAGGAATGTCTCCTAAAGCCTTTCTAGCTATCCAGCCTAGTGGGAGGTTGATGATAGCAGATAGGCAGGAAATAAATCTCTGATGTCAGTATGAGAGATTATGAAGTGGATAAAGCTGTAATTAGAGCCCCCAAGCAAAAGCAAGGAAAAGCAGCGCTGCAATGAACCTTGCAGAAGGGCTGAACGCCAGCAACTTAAGTGGAAATTCCCAATCTGTCAAGCTTTTTAGCTAAATCATTTTGAGATTTTAAGCAAGAATCACACTAAGTGACGCAAACTTTTCACTTAATCTGCTTTGCATTCTGATTCCCACCCCTTTCAATGCACTTTTTTTTTTGGCAAGCTGCAAAACTAGATGCACAGGAAATTTTAAAATAATGTTCTGTTTCCTCACTGCACTTTGTAGTTTAATCTGGCCTTCTTACTTTGCAGTGATGTTGGCATCTCAGCTCTTTCAATAGACTGCCATGCCCTGAAATAAGATAAACTTACTTTGTCAGTGCCAGAGGTTTATGACACCATAAACATATATTTGACACGTGTGACACATTCTGTTTAAACAGTGAGGATGAACCTGGGAGGAGAACCATAAACACCACCCTGAGATCCTTGGAAGAAAAAGGTGGCATATAAATGTAAGTATTATTATTTTTTAAATAAAACCATCCCTAACTATTGGCCACCCTGGATGGGGTTGATGGAAGCTGGAGTCCAGCAATGTCTTCTGTTAGGTGCCCTGTGTCGTAAACCGTGCTGTGGTCTCTAGATGTAGGGCAGACTGGGCAGTATATAAATTTAATAAATAATAAACAACATCTATAGGGACACAGGCTCCTAATCTCTGCTACATATCTTGAGCTTTAGTCATGGGCACGAAGGTATTTCACCAGGAAACGGAAACAACTTTGTACAATATTTTAAGGCTTGGACTTTTGACATATTCAGAATAAGCAGGACCTACTGTTAACGTGTTTCAATATGTAGTGTTCCTGTTCACACGCCTAGCTAGCCATACCCTAGGATGCTTCATACATTCCCCCCACAAGTTTGCTTGTTTTGGTTCAGTCCTCGTTGGGCAGTTTTTTGGCCCTCCCCTTGCATTAGGGTATTCCCCATAACCTTTCTTTTTTACCTCTGCAAATGTTGGGGTTCCCTCAAGCTTGCTGATACCTCCTGCTTGTGTGTTGCTGGTCCCACAGTGGTGACTTAAAATGAACCCCCTGAGAATACGATGTGGTTTAAAATGTGGGGTTTTTTGGGGGGGACATGTTATTGGGTTGTTGTTTTTATTTTGATTATTTATTTTGTGGTTTTATATTTTGATTTTGCTCTGTGAACCACCCTGAGACCTCTGGGTATAAGGTGGTATATGTCCGGACATGTTGTTTCCAACCCCTGAAAAGTTGGCGGCTGAGATACGTATCTTTAAATATTGCATTAGAGTTGGAAGGTACTCTAAGAGTCATCTAGTCTAACCCTCTGCAATGCAGGAATCCTGCCTTTATTTATTATATGAAGGATCATATGCTGCAGCAAACATACCAAGAAGCTACCGGTAAGTCTTGCTAATTTACAAAAGACTCCATCGATCAGATGGCACTTTGTAAAAATAAAAAATTACAAAAAGACAAGAGGACCCAAAGCTGAATCATTGCTGCAAACACCAATGTTCTACTCACACTGTGCCATCTAGTGGTCATTGTCACTAATAGCACCAGTCCTATAACCCTGAGTATGGGCAGAATTGCCTTCTAAATCCTCCCCAGAATCAGCATGTTTTTGTTCAGTCGTGTCCGACTCTTTGTGACCCCATGGACCAGAGTATGCCAGGCACGCCTATCCTTCACTGCCTCTCGCAGTTTGGCCAAACTCATGTTAGTAGCTTCGAGAACACTGTCCAACCATCTCATCCTGTCGTCCCCTTCTCCTTGTGCCCTCCATCTTTCCCAACATCAGGGTCTTTTCTAGGGAGTCTTCTCTTCTCATGATGTGGCCAAAGTACTGGAGCCTCAACTTCAGGATCTGTCCTTCTAGTGAGCATTCTGGGCTGATTTCTTTAAGAATGGATAGGTTTGATATTCTTGCAGTCTTTGGGACTCTCAAGAGTCTCCTCCAGCACCGTAATTCAAAAGCATCAATTCTTCAGCGATCAGCCTTCTTTATGGTCCAGCTCTCACTTCCGTACATTACTACTGGGAAAACCATAGCTTTAACTATACAGACCTTTGTCAGCAAGATGATGTCTCTGCTTTTTAAGATTAAGATGCTGTCTAGGTTTGTCATTGCTTTTCTCCCAAGAAGCAGGCGTCTTCTAATTTTGTGACTGCTGTCACCATCTGCAGTGATCATGGAACCTAAGAAAGTGAAATCTCTCACTGCCTCCATTTCTTCCCCTTCTATTTGCCAGGAGGTGATGGGACCAGTGGCCATGATCTTTGTTTTTTTATGTTGAGCTTCAGACCATATTTTGCGCTCTCCTCTTTCACCCTCATTAAAAGGTTCTTTAATGTTTTTACATTGATAGAATGTGTCCTTTTATTTAAAATGCATCTCTGGGTTATTTGTGGGGCACAGGAATTCGTTCATTTCCCCCCCCCCAAATATAGTCTAGCCCCCTGCTGAAAAAGTTTGCTGACCCCTGACCTTGAGCATACAAAAAGAAAAACCTTTAATGGAAAAAACAAAGCTACTCGCTTCCAGGGGCCTGACCAGAACCCAACACTACAGCAGTAAGAACAGTAACTCTACAGAGGCGCAAAAATGCGGTGTTGGTCTGCCATAGTCGAAAGAAAAAAAAATCCTTCCAGTAGCACCTTAGAGACCAACTAAGTTTGTTATTGGTATGAACTTTTGTGTGCATGCACACTTCTTCAGACATGAAAACTCATACCAATAACAAACTTAGTTGGTCTCTAAGGTGCTACGGGAAGGTATTTTTGCATTGTTTTGTTTTGACTGGAAACGGTTATCCTGGGTTTTAGGCAGCAGGTTCTCCCAACCTTACTTGTGAGGTCCTGGGAACTGAACCAAAGATCTTCTATACGGAAGGCAATGCACGAAAGCTCTTCCCAAAACTATGAACCTTTCACAAACGGCCACAGTCCCAAAACTAGATGGAGAAATGCACCCCCATTTAGCTTTTATAATTGCTATAATTTAATAGAATTAGATAAGTGTCTTGTAAAATTGTCCCCAAGGGAACAAGCTCATCTACTGAAAAGTGTGGCCTACATACCTGAAGATCCTTTTAAAAGGAAGATTATCTTTCAGATTGATTTCTTAGTGTGAAGAATGGTTGTATTTGGGAATGCTGCTCATTTTATTTTTTTTAGCTTGCTAATATTTGTGTTGGACAGGTTGCTGACGGATGAGTTGCTGTCAAATCTGTACATTTCCCATGGGTCATTGTAATTGTGCATCTGAAAAGCTATACTGAGAATTGCATGAATAATATATGCCATTTTCCCAGGGAGTGAGTCTCTTGACTCAGAAAGCTGTCACCCATTATTTCAGCATCAGATAAAGGCTGGCAGGAGGCCTTCTATATATTGTTTTTAAAAGCTACTTACTAGAAAAATGACTGAACAAGTGTTTCTTGTAGTGTTATTCTAAAGAAAATTTCATTTGCGGCTTAGCCATTCACTTAGAGATGGCATTGAAAATTTGCATGTTTGAAGCCTTTGAACCTGCAGTACACAAATGTAAACTTTTTGAGAGATATATATTTTGTATGAGGAAATTAGCTTTGGAATGAAATGAATAATGTACAGATAGCTCTAGTGAGGAGGATGGAGAAGAAAAACAACATCATGAAGTCTAATTTATTGTGCAATACTTGCTCTGGCTTGAAGGGATTACAGCAGAATTCCTGCTTCTAAATTGGAGAGTCAGGATCTGCTTAGACTGAGCAAACATTTTAGAGGATAAAAAGACAAAGATCTTTCAGGTTGCTTGACAGTCTTACTTTATTTTAAAAACAAAACTGGTCTCTGTTACCTGAAGTCACATACACAGTTGTTTTTAGGCTATATATGACAATATTTCTGTTTCCTTACTGCAACTTAACAGTAAATATTCAAGGTATGGGTGGGGATTCTGTGGCCGGCTCTCCAGATGTTGTTAGTTAGACCCCCCCAACTCCCACCAGTCCCTCCCAGAATGACCAATGGTCAGGGATGATGCAAGCCAGAGCCTAACAACATCCGGAGGACCACAGTTTTGCCATCCTTGGTTTAAGGGCTGCTCCCTACATTGCTCATTTAAAAAAAAAAATGGTTACACCACAAATGTTGCACTTATGTACATACTTATGCGGGTGGCGCTGTGGGTTAAACCACAGAGCCTAGGGCTTGCCGATCAGAAGGTCGGTGGTTCGAATCCCTGCGATGGGGTGAGCTCCCTTTGCTCGGTCCCAGCTCCTGCACACCTAGCAGTTCGAAAGCACGTCAAAGTGCAAGTAGATAAATAGGTACCACTCCGGCAGGAAGGTGAACGGCGTTTCCATGCGCTGCACTGGTTCACCAGAAATGGCTTAGTCATGCTGGCCACATGACCCGGAAGCTGTACGCCGGCTCCCTTGGCCAGTAAAGTGAGATGAGAGCCCCAACACCAGAGTCGGACATGACTGGGTCCCTTTACCTTTATATCTCAAGTGTACACCATAAATGACTTGGTGCCAGGACTGGCCACAGCTACCAGTTACGTTTACATTGGGTGGAGCAAACTCCACAATATCTCAAGTAGCTGCATGTGTATTGCGTGCTTTCCTGTAAATGTTGTTGTATGTGGCAATCCCATCAAACTGCCTTCTAGGCAAAACATGTGTAGTCTTGCATGCATGGTTGCAGCTTCCCTAATGCAGCTGCTAAAACTGCATGTGAATACCTGGTTGGGTTCTGTCTTAAGAGGGCATGAGCATACCTGTCCATTTTGACTCTGAAGCAACTGTTGTCCTTTTTCCTGTGCTCACATTCAATATGTAGATTATACAAAAGGAAATCACAATAAGGCTGCAGAAAACAAGCATTTCTTTGGGTGGTCCAGTACAAACTTGTAGCATTGGCATATTTCCAGACCATGGGCATAGTCAGGATTTTTTGTGGGGGCAGGACTTTTGGTTTTTTGGGGGTAGGACAGAACCAATGTGATTGATCAGTTAAGTGTTTCTATTGTCTTACTTCCATTTTAATTCTGAAATTAATTACCTATATTTCTGAAATTACATGATGACTCAAACTGGGGCTTTTCAACCACGCTCCCTTTTTGATAGGTGTGGAAAACCTGTTGACGACTTTTAATGGCTGCACCCCTTGCCTTTCCCTGCAAGACTAATTGCAGCCATTAAGAGTCGTCAACAGGTTTTCCACATCTATCAGCTGATCACCCATTCCCACCACCCTTCTGAGTAATACCCCTCCCCTCTCCCTCACTATATTTAAGGATCTGGTGACTTCTGTTTCAGTGTGTATCTGAAGAAGTGTGCATGCACACGAAAGCTCATACCAAGAACAAACTTAGTTGGTCTCTAAGGTGCTACTGGAAAGAATTTTTTATTTTGTTTTGACTTGAGATATGGTCTCACTTTCCAGAATGTAACAGTTGGTTTGTCAACTGGCAATTTGTGTCACCACAATGGAATGCGAATTATTTTTTGCAATGAAATTTATTATTATTATTCATTTCAATACTTCAATACTACCTAGGCCCAAAGTCTTATCAAAGGAGCTTCCCCCAGGACAGATGCGCTGCCCTGGAAAGTAAACCTCTCACCAATTTTGTTGCTGCGCTGATGGCGTGGAAGCAGCAAACATGCACACACAATCATGCTCAGTCATGGTCTAGCTTAGTGTTATCTGACTGGGTTTCCTCTTCCACTCTGGGCAGCTTTCCAGCATCAAACACAGCAAAGCACCAAACATTAACAACTTCCCTACACATGGACTTAGCCCCTTTCTCATGCTAACCTGGAAGAATATGCGTTTCTTAGGTTTGGCTGCCGGTCTCCCGAACACCCCCACACCAAATGCATTCTCACTATTCCGTGTGAAGGCGGCACAAACTCCATGTGCCACTGTTCACGATCGCTTTGTCCTGCATTATGGCAGGCGCTGAGCATCCCTCCCCATGCATCAGGCGAAAGAAAGCGGGCGTAAGGAAAAGTCCGGATCAGGCCCCATTCCACCTATTGGGAATTACACTTCCGAGCTGCCAAACCTTTCGGCGGCCGAGGCGAACCGAACTGCAAGGGCGCAGGAACGACGCGGCGGACTTTGGTCACCTCGTCCCGGAGGAAATTTGAGCCTCACCCTTCGCCGTAGCCACTCCATTCCTTTCCTCCTCCACCCCCTCCCCATTACGCTTTCGGAACCACGTCGGCCGCGCATGCGTGCTGGCCCTGCTTACTCACCTGCCGCCAGAGCGAGCCCAGCGAAGAGGGGCGGGGGTGGGTGGGCCGCAGGGTCAACGAAAGCGGCGTCAGCGGCCATTAAGCCCCTCCTCCTCCTCCTTCACCTCGCGCCGCCCTGAGCAGGGGGGGAGGGGAGAAGAGCCGCCGTGAGGTAAACCTGAGGGCGAAAGACGTTACCCGCCTCCGCCGACCCCACCTGGGCCCTGGAAGAGGCCGAGCGCCCGGCGCCGAGAGGGGCTTCCCGCCCTCACATTTCACCTCAGCCCGGCCGAGAGCTCTTCTCCCCGCGCTGCCATGTTCAAGAAGCTGAAGCAGAAGATCAGCGAGGAGCAGCAGGCGCCGGCGCCGGCGCGGAGTCCCGGCGGCCGAGGCCCCGGCCTGGCCCAGGTAAGGCGGGTGCGGAGCGGAGGGCGGCCTTGGCCTTGCGTGGCTCGTCTTCATTCCCTGCGAGGGTCTCTCTCTCTCTCCCCCCCCCGCCGCTGCGTGGCCCTGACGTCAAGTGGCTCCCCGCCCCCTCCCGACCTCCGCTGCCTTTGAGGCTGCTGAGGGAGGCGGGTGCCGCGACGTGTTTGTTTGTTTGTGTGTGTGTGGGGGAGAGGCTGTCTCTCACCGCCGCGGCCTGATCCTGCGCGCTCCTCTTTCGCCTCATTAGGTGCGGGAGGCCGGACATCCTTCCACGCAGGTGCGGCATGCACAGGACAGCAGCCTCCGTGACCCATCCCGAGCTGATAACGTCTCTGACACCGGGGGTAGGGGTGGGGTGGAAGGATTTAGAAGCGCTGGAAGGGGATCCTTTAGGGTCATCTAGTCCAACCCCCTGCGATGCAGGGATCTTCTTGCCCAGCGTGGGGCTGGAACCCACGGCCCTGAGATTAAAAGCCTCATGCTCTACCGACTGAGCCATCCCAGCGGTTTTAGTTGGATTTAGTTGGGGTTTCCCCCACCACTACCACAACCCCAGATACTGGATGGACCTGAATATACTGGGTAGGATTGTAGCCTGGACATAACAAGTAGTAAGGGGTGTGTCTGTCTTTCTGTGTGTGTGGAGAGGTATTTTTGTGTGTGTATATGTCATAGCTGTCAACCCTCCCTGCTGTTCCCCACTGCTATATACATAGCTGTCAACCCTCCCTGCTGTTTCCCAATGCTATAATAAGGGAATTTCCCGCAAAAAAGGGAAAGGTTGACAGCTATGGTATATGTGTACATACATACACATACAAATTCATATACAGTGGTACCTCGGGTTACATACGCTTCAGGTTACAGACTCCGCTAACCCAGAAATAACGCTTCAGGTTAAGAACTTTGCTTCAGGATAAGAACAGAAATCGTGCTCTGGCGGCGCAGCAGCAGTGGGAGGTCCCATTAGCTAAAGTGGTGCTTCAGGTTAAGAACAGTTTCAGGTTAAGAACGGACCTCTGGAACAAATTAAGTACGTAACCAGAGGTACCACAGTACATATAACATCTATATAGACATACGTCTCTCTCTCTCTCTCTCTCTCTCTCACACACACACACAGAAAGAATATCATAGAATTGTAAAGTTGGAAAGGGGGTCCCAAGGGTCATCTAGTCCAACCCCCTGCAATGCAGGAATCTCAACTAGATCATACATGATAGTTGGCCATCCAACCACTGCTTAAAAACTTCCAAGGGAGGAGAGTCTACAACCTCTGGTGGGAGTCTGTTCCACAGTTGAACAGCTTTCACTGTCAGAAAGTTCTTCCTGATGTTGAGTTGGAATTTCCCTTCTTGTAACTTGACATCATTGGTTCGGGTCCTAGCCTCCAGGGCAGGAGAAGACAAGCTTTCTCCATCCTCTGTGTGACAGCCCTTTAGATAGTTGAAGGTGGTTATTCACTCTCCTGTCAGTCTTCTCTTCACCTGGCTAAACATACCCAGTTCCCTCAACCATATATAAAGTCCTGTTGGTTACAATTATATTTGTGCCTAGTCTATGTCTTAAAAGACCAAATGCAGCACATCCACTGTCTGCACCTTCTTTTTTCATTTTAAAAATCAAAGCCTACTAGTAGCACTATATTTAATTCTGTTAGCTCTTTGCTGTACAAAGAGTTCATTCCAGCCCCAAGCCCTTCAAAGACAGAACATCTAATGCACAGAAATTTCTTTTTACACAGACAATTGCGGAGGGTGTCTTTTGGCAGGAGCAGTGAGTGCTTGAAAGAGGTGGAGACAATTGCTGCAATCCCTGCTGGGAATCTGGCAAAGGTGCAGCAGGATATGCAGAACTGTAACTGATTTTGTGGAACAGATTGACATGTTTAGCTTTTCACATGATTAAGTTCAAAGACATAAAAGAGTAAATATGGGTGTGCTTATATTGTACCGTCTTCCATTACGTCACCTTTTCCTATAGAATAATATGAACTCAAGGGGCTGTTGGTGTTGGATGGTTACATGAGCATTTACCCCAAGTGATTTATAATTCTCAGTTATCACTTTATTGTGGGGGGTGGAAGGGAGGGAGAGGACTCTGAATGAACTCTACAAGCCTCAGCTCATGACACCCCTGAATTCTCATCAAATCACAAACCCCCTTCAAGTAGTTAAGAGGTTGTAACCAAAAGGTGAGGAAATCTCCCTTCTGCAATTTGAACACTGGTGAGTTGAAGTTGGTGGGGCTTTCTTGTACATCTAAACTTTGTACAGAGTGTTATGAGCAAATTTGTACTAATTAGGTTTTTGTGTTCATTGAACTTTCATTGCAGCGTTAAGCAGCATACTACATGGTCTATATATGCAGAATAATGAGGTGTTTAAAGTGCTGAGATGGGAGACTGGATTTCAGAATTGCATCAGTTTCTGGTGGAGAATATTATTTTTGAATGCTTTTCCACATCTTAAAGATTAATCTCATCCACAATCTTGAAGATTAGCTCAACAGGGAGAGAGATTTGTGTTGGCTTTTTTGCTATTGTACTGATTTGTAGGGAGTTTTTCCATGTAGGGTTGTATTTAAAATGTGATCACTACTTGCTGTCTGAACTGGTACAGTCAGTTCTACTAGCATAATGCATAACCACTTTATTCTGCTGCATGTTGTGTATCTTTACTAAATTTCTGCCCCATGTTTTAGCAGTGCTCTTGTGGTGACTGAATAAAAAGGAAAAAAATACAAGCACAACAATATAGAATAAAACAGTGTAGCTGCAGGAGATAATGATGGCAGATTAAAATAGCATTAACTGATTTTAGCAATTTTTTTAGAAAAGCGAAAGTATTTTTCTTGGTGCCAAAATTACATCATGAAGAGAGAATTCCAGAAGCTGAATCCAAGAAGGCCCTGTCCCTGATTGCCATTCACTTTGCCTCCGAAGCCATGGGCACCTGAAGAAAGGCTTCTAATGAAAATTTAAAGCATAGGCGGGTGCATATGCATTATTTGACAGGATGGATGGTGACCAGCCCCATACATCCAGATGGTTACATGCTGTGTTCCTCTTGAATGAAATTGCTGATCAGTTAGTTTTGGTCTGTTTGGCATTATTTTTTTCAGTTTCAGGGTTATGGCCTACGATCTTGAAATCCTTGTTATTGCAACTTGGTGGCAGGTACCCCAGCTAATGGATGCATGTAACACTGCATATGGTCAGATTGCTTGTGTGTAGGGACTAGCAGTTCTTCATTACTGTTACTTCTTTTGCAGGGATCCTCTGCATCTTCACCATCAACTTCCAGGAGTAGAACATCTTCATTTGAAGATCAAAATGATGAAGGCACTTTAACACCCAACAGAGAGGTAGGTGGAAACCTGTTGTCTGAAAAAGGTTGCACCCCAAAATAACCAACCACAAGAAAAGTAGAAATAGTACAGCAAAATTCAGTGAAACATTAAGAAAATTGCATGTTAAAAATATATTCGTCAAAGGGTAAGTATCGCACACATCATTGAATCGTATGATTGTAGAGTTGGAAGGGACCTCAAGGGTCATCTAGCCAACCCCCATGTGATGCAGGAATGAAGAAGACACATAAACAATGCAAGACGATGAGCACCCAAACTTGAGAATAGGATTGCACTGTTAAGGAGTTGAAGTACAGGGGCTCCTAAAACAATCGGGGGCTTGTTTTCAGTTTAATTTTGTATCCTTAGTTTGTTCAAGGGAATGACTATTCCAAGTACATATTTATCATTTCTGTCTGTATTGCACACCACTCTGAAGGAAGTTAACTAATTCTGTTATGGACTTTTTATTACTTAGCATTGAACATATAATTTCTTGTGAAGAGGAGAAAAAGTCATTTTTCATTAACACTGTTTCTTAGGGGCCAGGGTGGAAGCTGGGAAAGAACGGAGTGTGCAAGTGTGCGATCCACTTGTTGCACTTTTTCTTAGTCATGTTTTTATGTTTAGAGGGGTTAGAAAAGAGGAACAGAGCAGGGTGTTGAAACAAGGGAGCAATTCAATTTCCCCCCAATTCTATTTTCTTTACAGCCCTCCACTGGAGGGGAGGATGCAACAGAAAAGGGGAGATTCAGGATTGATCGGTGTGTGCACGCTTGAGGAAGAATCCTCATTTCTTACGTGGGCTGCTGTTTATCCTGCCTTTATTCCTGTTCATTTGTAGAGTGACAGTCAAGTTGCCAAACCTTACTTTCATACACTTGATTTTGAATAATTATTAGTGCATAGAGCAAAGGACAGGTTTTGCTAGTTAGAGTAGAGTCAGTTTATCAGTTTTGTGACTAGCAGTCTGATACCATCAGATTTAGTTAGCAAGCAGACTTTAGTTAAGTCTGTATTAATTGGGCAGATGACACATTGCCATCTTTTCTGCAACCCACTATTCTTCTTGACATATTTCTTTTGGCGAATAATGCACAGAGCATGGGTCAGCCTGAATTAAGTATTCAGCATGATTATACATAATCTGTTAGTGCATTCAGCCTTGATGCTTATAGCCAGAGTGGTTTAGAATAGCCTTTGCCAGCCTGGTGCTCTTTGGATGCCTTGTGCTACCACCTGCCCCAAACAGATGTGCTGGCTGAGGCTGGCAGGAGTTGTAGTTCAAATCTGGAGGGCACTAGGTTGTTGAAAGCTGGTTTACAGACATGTACTATTGTCATGCACTTTTAAAATAATTCCTGAGTTATTGTGTATATTATAGTTGAAAAGTTTGTTTACAACTTACTTTACTAGTTTAGAGAAGTAAAGGAAAAATCCTGCAATTATAATGTCATGTGAGGCTTTCCCTTCTTTGCTGTATTTTGATATGTGTATGCTTATACTGCTGTCACCATTCATTTAAATAAGTTGGAGTGGAATAAAATACGTTGGGTAGTGCATGTTAAAACGTAGATCTTTGCTCGTCATACCTTCATAACATGACAGTTAGTGAATTCTTGGAATCATAATTTAGACTATTGCTGTGGTAGTGTCTCATCCAGAGCTCTTTCCCCATTAAGTATTGACTTGTAAATATTGTGACCATGCACATATATGTAGATGATGCTTAAATATGTAGATGATACTTGAGAATGCACAATTATTTTCATTTTAAAAACTCTAAAATAAGGCCTATCAGTTTCTGTTGTTTATTCTCTCATGTCTGTATACATGCATATATCTTGGCTGGTTTGAGTGCTCTGTTCCACTTTCAGTGTGTCCTACTCAATAACTTTCCTTGATGCTAGTGATACATACTTTTGCAGTTTTTGTAAGCATTATGCACAAACATTTCTGAATTCAAACTGCAACATGCTTTTGTGTTCCTTCCCTTTACCTTATTACCATGTTTTATTTTTCATTTCCTTGCTTTTTGCAATGAATGACACAGCTGCTAGCTGGGATGATATCAGAGCCTGCTTTTCTTTCTGAGTATACTGTCTTTGCTTTGGATCCCACCAAACGACATAAGAGTGAAAGTGTGGTGAGTCCCTGCCCCTGTTCTGTCCCTCATAGTGACACTCTGACTTGGACAGGAGGATATTATAGGGAAAAACCAGCGCTTCTTTTGGTTTATAGTCTCACTAAAGCATACTGAGTGCCGTATTGCTAACCCTGCACTAAAATTCAGTGCATATTTTTGCTTATTCAAGAGTTAAACAAACCAAGTTATATGATAACATCAGCTTAATTTAACATATAAATTAACATTGCTTTGCTTTCAGGCATTAATCACAGAATACCTTTGTAGTATAGGTGATAATTTCAGTGTGTGGTTCTTTTAATTTTTAAAAAAGCTTTGTTCTTTATAGAAACAGACCTGATCTTAAAAATATTTTTTGCCTAGTATCCTTGAGAGTATTGAGGAACAATTATTTTCTAGTTCTAGTTCTGTGAAGAATAATATTTTGCACTTGCTCAGATAGAGGTTACTGAATGAGGACAAGCAGAAGAGTAAGAACATGAGAAATGGAATTGTTGCTCCCTGGTGTACAAAGGGTTCCTTTTGCTAATTTGTTCTGTTTTCTTTTTTGACCCTGTTAGAAATGATGGATGATTGAGAATAGAAACTTCCCTTGGAAATTAATCATTCCACCTCGATCCTTACGTCACCATCTTCAGTTGGTGCCCCATACAATTAGAACAAGCAGATGAGGCCAAAATTAGGTTTGGTATTTCAGGCCAGCTTGTTCTGCTGCCTTAACTTCAAATTGCTTAAAAGAACGTACTATGATGGCCTTTGGACATAGCATCCACAGTATTTGCATACCGTTGGAATAATAGAGGAGAAATGTTTCCCATAGGTTGCTTTTCCTTTTCATTGTTGAGCCAGTGTCACCTGCAGCGGACAGTTTATTTTTATTTTTTAAAAATGTTTATAATTGTAAGTAGGCTGTGTATTACATTCTCCCAGGGACATCCATTGATACTATGAAGTCTGTAAGCTCCCTTTTGTATTAAAGTTCTTGCATCTATCTGGGACTAAATGGCACTGGAAACAAGTATTGGCTGGGGCACAGAGGAAGCAAAGTTCATGCAGATGGGGTGTGTGAGAGAGCTTTGTTCCAAATATTTAGATTTCATAAATAAATTACATAATTATCCCAACCTAAATGGATTTTCTCTGATCCCATTATCTTTGACAGAGTTTTTTAAGTAAGCATGTTTAGGATTATGCATGTTTAGGATTATTACCTTATTTTAATTTCCAGTTTGATTGAGTTCCAATTTGTATGTGAGAAGTGCCTTTAAGTAATCACATGTGGTTGGTGATGAGATGAGCTACTTGTTTGGAGTGGCACTTACTTCCCCTCTGCTGCCGCCTTTGCAAATCTACTGGTAAGCTGGTTTAGGGCAGACTGATTCAGTATGAGAATGCCATTGTTTATGCACAAAAGTCCTGAAGCAAGCTGGTAGCATTGATTACACCTCAGCGAGTTGCTCATTGCTTTATGTTCTGGGTAGGTTTTGAATTAGTGTTGAATAATGGAATCCCCCTTGCACTTTTTGAGAACACACTATGATAAGGGGCAAGGTAGATGATACAGCTGGCAGGCCGAATCCAGAACCAGCTCACCCTCAGCTGGTTACATTGATAAAAGGAAGAGGCTGCCCATCAATCAATTACCTGATGTTATGTGACATCTGGTGATCCAAAATCCAAGCTGTGGGAGCTTGCAGGAGCAAGCAGGTCCTGCGGGACCTGACCTCCTTCTTCAGGGCTTGTAAGACAAGAGTTATTCCGCCTGGCCTTTAATCTAGCCTGATCCCCTTTTCCTTTTCTCCTTCCCTTTTTTCTGAAGAAACCCTTCTGGGTCCCTACATTAAAATTCCTCCCTGGGCTTCTTTCGGCGAACGGAAGTGCTGGCACGATCCAGCAACATCCCCTTTGCTTCCCGCTGCCTCCCCCCATCGCCTGCCGCGTTCAGCGGGAGGTGGGGAGAGGCAGCGGAGATGTTGCTGGATTGTGCCAGCACATCCATTCGCCAAAAGAAGCTTCTTTCAGCGAACGGAGGTGCTGGCATGATCCAGCAACATTGCCGCTACCTCCTCCCCCCAAACACTGCGGGGGGAGGCAGCGGGAGTGAAGCCTTCGCTCCATAAGACGCACAGGGATTTCACCTTCCTTTCCAGGAGGGAAAAAGTGCGTCTTGTGGAGTGTAAAATATGGTATTTCTGTTCGTAGTGTTGTGGTTCCAGGCAGATACTTATCTCAGATCTTAGTGATAATAGCTGTCTTTCATTTTTGTTGGACTTGGATAGGAGACCAACCAACTGGATTGCTCCCATTGACTAGTTCACACTTAACACTAAGCTAGACCATGACTGAACATGATTGTGTGAGCATGTGAGTATTTATAGCAGAAATTGCAGCATGTCCATTCCTCCTGTGTCCTCCTACTGCTGTGCTACACAAAGTTAAGCCATGGTTTGGCTTAGCATCACATCCAAACCCAGGTTTGTTGTTTTCCTCACTCAGATAAAAGAACAAACCCTGTCTACAGCTTGTAGTTTGTCTGGAAAAAAGACAAATGGGGTGGGGCAAGAAGCAAAATAACAAAAAAGGAGAAAAAGTTTTAATATTCAATAATAAAAGGACAGTAGAGACTTTATAACCAAGGACTGCACTTCTGATGAAGGACCTGAGAGATCTAAAATGCACTGGATATTATACCAAATATGTTTCTAATCCCCAATATATTTCTCTTTGTTTTGCTTATTTTTCTGACAATATAATATTTTAAAATGTGTGGGCTTAGTGAGTTTAAAGCAGAAGAGGGCTTTGGACTGGTGCTCTGTAAATAGCAGCCTCCATGCCTTGTATCAAACACTGTTGAACCCGAGGAGGCTTTGCAGAGCAAATTGTGATAGGTGGAGGTCAAATAAAAGAAAAAAAATTCAAAAAGCCGTTGAACGTACCTAAAATAGTTTTTTGGATCTTGGCTAGTATGGTTAAGCAAAATGTAGGGTGTATATAGGAAATACTAAAAATATTGCATAGTTTATGCTAAACGTTCATTATAGTAAGTAAGCATTTTTATATTTGAAGAATGCTGTGCAACTTATAACAATCTCTGTAAAATAAGTTTGGATTTGAGAGCAATCAAATTAATAGCTTTATTTTGAAATATCTTTTCACCCTAAAAGTGCATTTTCCAAAGAAATGGTTGAAATTACAACATTGAAAAGGTATAAGTACTAATCTTCATAGTTATTTTAATGGGATTTTTGTGTATATAAGACTGATGTTATCAGCAAACTTTCTTTCCCCCCATTTAGTTCTGGTATAGGGAATGATAATAATCCAAAGTTGTATGAAGTAGAATGTTTTCATGTAGGGATTTTGCTGGTCATTCAGGAGACCTCAGAATCAGAACCAGACCTGTGCTTGTTAATTAGCTTTTGAGATTCTTCTTAAGGAATACATCTTATGATAAATTCTCTATATTTTTTCATTGTTGTGCTAATTCATGTAAGCACAATTGCTTTATAGTTCTGTATTACGGGAGACTTTCTGGTTAACATGCTTGTTTCAATTTGCATGAATGCATCTTAATAAGCAGTTGCAAAGTAAAAGTACTAATTTACTAAAAAATAAAGTAGATTGCCAAGTATATTATTTATATACTGCAAAATTGCTACTTAGGACATTGTGTTCTAATTTTTTTCTTGAAATGTTTATTTTTTCAACTTTTAGAATGTATCTAAGCAAGCAACACCCAGCACTAATAATAATGAAAGTGAACTATCTTCCCCACAGGTATGTCGCATACAATATATCTTTTATTTTATTTTTGTAGCTATTGACTAACTTCTAGTTTGTGTCTGTAATGTCTTGGTACTAAAGTAGAGGCAGCCAAATAGCTTGATGCTTGAGCCTCATAGTGTCTTAGGAAATACATTATTTTTATACTTCTTATATTTTACTGTCTCATCAAACTTGCCCAATTCAATATATACTATATTTTACTACTTCTGGAAATGATCTGTTTGTTAGATAAATAAATAAATCAAAATTTATTCATACACTGATGGAGTACTTATATCTCATAAGCATCAAAGAAAATGATTTACTTTTGGAAGTAAATTTATACTGGCTGTGTAACACTTTACATGTGTGCCAGTATGTTTTGTTTGGTGTGTGTGTTAAGATAATGTGGTCTAGAAACTCAGGCAATGTCTTGTGTATTTACAGCCTAGTGATGTCCAGTCTTTTGCACAGAAGATTCAGATTCGAGTTCCTTCGATGGAATCATTGTTTCGAAGCCCCTTAAAGGAAACTTTGTTCCGATCCTCTTCTAAAGAGTCTTTAGTACGGACTTCTTCAAGAGATTCACTGAACAAACTGGACTTTGATTCTCCTGGTCCCACGTTTGATCCACCTTCTGATGTGGAAAGTGAAGCAGAAGAATTGCCCGGAAATGTAGACAGCCTCCCCAAGGAACAGCTGCTGCAACGGTTGCGCAGGATGGAACGAAGTTTAGGCAGCTACAGAGGAAAATACTCAGAGGTAGGAACATACTTGAGTTTTTTAGTGAGCCATGTGAAAAAAATAATGTGGGAAGAACTAACTGAAGGTGAAACAAACATTTGTTAACAGAAATTTAGGGCGCCCCCCCCACCCTGCAGCCTCCTTTGCCCTCCCTGTTCCTCAACCCTCTGAAGCAGGTTTAGGGTGTTCTTTGATGTATATTATAGTATAGTAAATTCAAAGTGTGGTGGTGAACATTTTCATAGGGGGTGAGAAACAATAAAGCTCAATGACCTTGCTAAAGCACATTGGGTTTCACAGTAAACAGTTTGTATAGACACTTCTTCAGATACTTCTTCATTGTCAGCTGTGTTTTACACTTTTCAGCTGGTCACTGCCTATCAAGCTATGCAAAGAGAAAAGAAGAAGCTGCAGGTAAGAAAAAAAAGACTTAGGATATTACCTGAACATTTTTCATAGCCTTTTCTTTGCCAGGCAACACTTTTAAGGGTGTAACTTTAAATTGTGTCCAGTATGCAACAGAGAGTCTTTAAATATAAATGTAATCCACAAAAGTGTTCCTTTCCCCTGGTGTGACCGTTTCCCTGGAGTCTCCTTCAGTCAAGCTCCAGTAAGCCTACCTGAAAACCAGATTCCCTGCACTCCTAAAGGCTGTTATTTCTAGCCTAAAACTATTTTGTCACTGATCATGACCATCACTGAAACCTCCTGACCAGAGGCAGAACAGTGATGACAAAGATGAGTGGGAATTAGAAATTGCAGTAATGTGCTTGTCTGTTTTAGAAACATTCTTAATAGGAACAATATTTTGCAAAGCTTGCAGTCTTCAGGACTTAAAGGAGAGAGCCCAAAATTAAACTGGAGCAAGCATTGCTAAGGAGGTAATGTTGGAGGGATAAGGAAATTAATTCCTTAAGTTTAAGAAAGTACAAACTGCTTCGTGCTTAATTTACGTCTAGACATTTCAGATTTCTATTTTAGGGGAAATATACCGGTAGCTCTTGAACTGGAACTTGAATTGTAGTGGCAATGCAAAGCAGAAATTGTTATGTGTAGCTTTTATGTATTCAGTATTTCAAAAATCATCTTTCTCTGTTTATTTTTAGGGAATATTGAGCCAGAGTCAGGATAAAGCACTTCGCAGAATTGGTGAACTGCGGGAGGTAATACTTAATTCCAGTTGTGCATGTAATCTTACAACAAAAAATCATGAGAATTGAGTTTACATGATTAGCTATGTGACAGTAATAAAGCACAGTAATAAAGAGTATTCCAGTGGTCAGCAGTGCAGTAATAAAGAGTATTCCAGTAGTCAGCATAGGCCTTATGAAGATTTTACGAAAAGCAAATATCTTTTCTAATATCTTAGCAGTAATTCTCAGTGCATGGAGCCAGCGTGGTGTAGTGGTTAAAAGCGGTGGACTCATAATCTGGTGAACCGGGTTTGATTCCCTGCTCCTCCACATGCAGCTGCTGGGTGACCTTGGGCTAGTCACACTTCTCTGAAGTCTCTCAGCCTTCAATATTGGTATAGAAAACATGTCTAAAATAGTGAAACCACAATGACGAGGCCATTCACTGGATAAGATCAATATGAAAACAATCAATCTTTCATAGGGTAAATAATATGTAGATCTAAAATTAAAGTATAACAGCGCAGGCCTGGCTTCAGATAAGCTTTTTTTTTAGGTGCAAATAATCTAGTTACTGTTTTCAAAGGTAGTAAAGGTAAAGGGACCCTTGACCATTAGGTCCAGTTGCGGACGACTCTGGGGTTGCGGCGCTCATCTTGCTTTACTGGCTGAGAGAGCCGGCATGACTAAGCCACTTCTGGCAAAACCAGAGCAGCGCACGGAAACGCCGTTTACCTTCCCGCCAGACTGGTACCTATTTATCTACCTGCACTTTGACATGCTTTCGAATTGCTAGGTGGGCAGGAGCTGGGACCAAGCAACGGGAAGTCCTAGGCTCTGTGGTTTTACCCACAGCGCCACCCACGTCCCCTTTCAAAGGTAGTATTGCAGTATAAAAACTGGTTAGTGCTGGTCTATTTATGGTCAAATATACAATTGTTTAGCCAAGTCAAGTTGGAGTATTATGCATTTTGGGGGGAAATTGTAACATGATCTCCCAAATTGCCAGGAGACAGAACTTATAGCCATAAGGAAAGGGAACTTGAAATACGTTTTCCCTGTTACTTCAGATGTATTCCCTAGATTGTATGTATTGCCATTTTCACAATTAATGTTCATTTAAAGTACCATTTACTTAATTACTCCCCACTACCAATACTGGTTTTATGGCCAGTTATCAGGGAAGATGGGAGTTATAGTCCCACAACAACCGAAGGGCCACGGGTTAGCCACCTCTGCTTTGCAGTGTTAGGGTTATCTCTAATGGTGTCGTTGATTTTGACAGTAAATTTTCAGTCAGCAGAATGGGTAGGGAAGCAGTTTCCCAGAGGTGTACTAGGGAAGGGGCAAGAGCTGAAAAACTCTTCCTCCTCCTTTTTGTGGATGGAAGGCTTAGCGTCAGCTGAGATACAACCCTCAGACTCCACAAATACTGCAAAGCCAGAAATTTGTGAGTTGCTTGCCTACTTCTATTCATTTTTCTGTATGTTAAATTAAGTTGCTAATCTCTGTTCTACTGTACAAACATACATTTGCAACTGCTCAATAAAGTTAAAGTGTTCTAGCACATCATTTTGTACACTAAAGCCCACTAATTTATTGGGACGAAGTACTTGGGAGTGCTGCAGGATTTGCAGCATTACTTCTTGCAAATGCATGTAAATAAATCCACTTTCTATTGTGCTTTCTACCAACTGAAGAACCATTTCATAAAGAATGATGTGTTCGCTTAATCAGTTTGAAATAAAAGTAGTAAAGTTAATGCTAGCTTTGCTAATTCATATCCCAAAGTGTTTGCAAAATTGTTAGTGTCACGTTATGTTATTAAAATTGATCAGTGTGTAATGGAGAATAGATACCTAAGATAGATAATAAAGGTCCATGAACATTGGTTATTTGATTTTATCAGGTAACATTGCAATGAGCTGGGATTTTCTGTTTGTTTGAGGGAGCAAATGAACACTTACGGTACTCAAAACAGCAGGGGACTCTCTATTCCCTGAACACTTTGCTCTGTTCTAGTGAAGCTGCAGCATCATTTGACATAACTGTAATAAATGTAGATGTTTATTTCAGAGTATTTAGAAATCAAAACAATGAGCAATGTGTTTAAAGTGGGAATGTGACATCAATCACTACATAGAAAAGCGTACCACAGCAGTTGTCAATATTCCTAGCTATTGGTTGACTTCAGGATATAATCTGCTGTTGAAATTAGTATGACACATTCTGCATGCAAACTGTCACAGTGATGTCACTGGGTTCCACCGGGTTATGTTCAACTAGGTTGCCATAGCATCAGTGAACTCCTAATGTCAGGAAGTATGCACGTATTAACCAATCTGGTCTGGGGTAATTTTAGGTGGCTGATGTGTTTAGATCAACGATAAGACAAATGATTTTAGGAGATGACTTGGCAAATACAAGATGTCTTCAGATATTGCCAAGGCCTTCCCCAATTCTGTTCAGCAATCCTTGTGGAAGCATGTATAGCTGTTCTGTGCAGCAGTATTTATGCCTTTTAATCCTTCTTTTTGGATTACAAGAAATTGGCCCTCTTTTTGGCCATGTGGAGTGTTAATTCAGGTATGTGTATATAACACTCACATTTTATGAGCAAAACAGCAAGGAACTAGACCTTCTAGCTATTCTGTTCATCACATTTCCGGAATGTCTTGTCAACTGGCCACAGGAAAAAATGGCTTAGTCATGTGTTGTTAGTTTTTTTTTTAGCTCTTGTGTATTTTCTAATTTTCATTTAGAAAATACCTGAAGGCAGCCCTGTTGAGGGAAGTTTTTAATTTGTGACTCTGTATTGTATTTTGGTATTTGTTGGAGGCCGCCCAGAGTGGCTGGGGAGACCCGGCCAGATGGGCGGGGTATAAATAATAAATTATTATTATTATTATTATTATTATGCGTTTACCATCAGCTCTCTATGCAGGAATTAACAGGTGGCATGGGGCTGTTAAAAGGAGAGTTAAAAGGGTGCTTCATAAGTTGGCAACCCTGTTGCTCTATGAACTTCATTAGGAATTAGTATGAGCTGTTTCACATTTCTCCACTGTTTGAGCAGCAAAAATCTTACTAGCTGCAGTCATGAATTTGTCACAAGAAAATCATTACCTATACACATTATCTGGGAGGGGATTGTAAACAGTGAAGTCAAAAGGGAACAGTGGTCATTCAAACAACAACAACAAAATAAAAACCAGTTGTTGATAGGAGGGTCATTCTGGCATTGGTTGTCAGCTAACATCATCATTTCAATTTCTTACCAGACCTTCAACCATACTTAGGGACCAAGTTGTTTAGGGCTTGAAACACTAATGTGAATACCTTGAATTGGGCTTGGAAACAGGCAACCAGTGAAGCTGCTTTATATGAGTTCTAAATTGAACCTCAGCCAGTAATCTGGCTGTTGTATATTTTAGATCAGCTGAACTTTCCGTGTCATCTTCAAAGGCAGCCCCAGGTAGAAGCAGTAATCCAGTCTTGAAGTTATCAGAGCATGGAGTATGTGGCAAGATCTCTGTCCAAAAGGAGCCATAGCTGGCAAACTAGACATAGCTGGAAAAAGCACTCCTAGCTACTGAGGTCACCTGAACTTCCAATGGCAATCCAGGAATGCCCCCAAGCTACAGATCTAATCGTTCCAGGGGAGTGCAACCCTGTCCAGAAAAGGCAACCTCCTGGACTTGAGACCTCAGAACACATCAGACCTCTGCTTTTGTAGAATTCATTTTCAGTTCTTCAGCCAACATCCAGCCCATCACTATCTCCAAGCACGGGTTTAGTACTTCACCCGCCTCTCCCAGGTAGGTGTAGAACAAACAGAGACTTGGGTGTTATCTGTGTATTGGTGACAATTCACTCCAAATCTGATTTCAACACACAGCAGTTGCATATAGATATTGAATAGCATGGGGGACAACATGGAGCCCTGTGGGGCTCATGGTGTGCTTGACCGCCCTTCTTCCAATGTATGGATAGCCCCCTAATTAAGCTGTTTTATTATTTTCAATTAGAAATATTTGCAAAATGTATGTTCTATTTAAGGAACTCCAGATGGATCAACAGGCCAAAAAACATCTCCAGGAAGAGTTTGATGCATCTTTAGAAGAAAAGGATCAACTCATCAGTGTCCTGCAGACTCAGGTATCTATGTTTGATCAAGAGAGATGCTTCCAAAGTACCCTGGAAGAACAGTTAGTTGTTTTTTCTTACACACTGAGTATACCAGCTTTGCCAAGAGATATCATAATCTTTCATTCTGTCTAAATTATCTGTGTCTCATTCTTTCTAAGTCAGTTTCCCAATTGTTTTGTTGATGGGTTCAAGAGAGAGGAAAATTGAGGATGGAGAAAAGTGCTGCTTGGTCTGCATTTTCGACCAAAATTTACACTACCTGTCCTGGACGAATGCATAGTTGGGAATGTAATTGTCCTTCAGATTTTAAACATACGTATCAGAGTCTTACTGTCATAAGCGTTGTGCAGATCTCATGGAGGGGATCTTGAGGAGGAATGGGGGGAGTTGGAGCTAGATGTCACTAGGAGAGTCCTAGCAGGATGGGAGAGGTGAAATTCGGGACCCCAAGAAGTGTCTGAGCCAGGGGAAGGGGTGGAGAACTGGATCCAGGGGAGGGACCAAGCAGGTTGACAGAGGAGTGTTCCGTCCCTGTGACCTCACACCTCTAGTCAGATACCTCCTGCACCCAGTGCTACCTACCTGTAACTCCCCTTAGAGTTGTTCCTCTGTGTCTCACCTGGGGGCCCTTCCCACCTGACCTTGCCTTCCTCCTCTGCCTGCTTCTGTCTCGCTCTCCAATATGCCTGCAATGGGCCAGCAGCTTTCAGAGGTCTGACATTATGCTGTAGTTCACCTGTCAGCAGCTAAGTGAACATTTTTATTATATGTTAAGAAATGTCAGACAGTAGCTGAATAAACAATTATATTACTTTGTTGTTTTTGCAGGTATCATTACTGAAACAACGATTGCAAAATGGCCAAATAAGTTTTGAGTTACCTGATCCAAATGTTCAGACTCAACCACAAGTTCAGAGTCCAACAAACGATTTAAATACAGAGAATGCTGTGCAACCAGAGAGTCCTGGTAGGTTGGTGTATTAGAAAAAGAGTGTAAATATCTTGAAAATAAGATATTAACAATCTTGTGCTTTCATCCAGTTCTACTGAATGTTTCTATGTTTCCTAATGCAGATTTCCAGTTCAGTGTTGGTAGGGCTTTACAGCTGCATTTTAGATTGTTGATAAAATATTGATCTTAAGATCTCTTATTGAACATGCAGGGGATTTTAAGTACTTCCAGACGATGTTACTATGAGAGCACTACAATAGTATTCTTCATTTATTTAGTTCACATTTGCCAGTATCCAGTGCCCTTGTTCCATTAGAATTTATGCTTGTACAACAGAAATTCCTTTTCCTCCTGCATGCACCCCTTTCTCTCCAGGAGGAGGGGCAAGATGGTGCCGAGGTAAGATGTGCTTATCAGAGCTCCGCATATTCCCTTTCAGTTACATGACAGGGGTTTGCTTTGCTGGATTCTCTCCCCCTCTTTTGTTCTTTTAAAAATTCCTCCTATCGAAGGCAAGGTTGTTTTATGTGTTCCGGCAATCCCAAATCTGCTCCACAGCGTAAGAAGAACCTTCAGACAAGATTTAGGGAAAATATGGGCAAAGGAGAGTGGGGAGTTTGGTTGTGCAAGCAGAAAATATTGCAATAACGGAACCAATGACTTAGTGCTATTTTGGATATAAACTTTACTTAACTCACACCTTTCTTCAGTCATGTTATTCAAGCATTTTTTGTCCAGGCAATTATATTGCCCAAACATAATTTTCTGTTTGATGTAGGTGGTGATGGGGATTCTGCTAAAACACTAGAAGCTCTTACTCAGCGAGTCAAACGTCAAGAGAACTTGCTTCATCGATGTAAAGAAACAATCCGCTCATATAAAGAGCGCTCAGCACAGCTAACCAATGAAAAAGAGGCACTTCAGGAACAACTGGATGAGAGACTTCAGGAAGTAGAGAAAATAAAGGTACTGAAAAATGACTTTGTGTATCAATTCATGCAAGGTGAAAAATTTCTTTGCTTAACTGATAAAGCAAAAGATGCCAGATGTCACATATTGTAAAATTCCTGAATGCCCAAGGTAAGGTCAAGACATGGTGTTGATTCTATTAAATGGACTAATAATAATAAAATATGTAGACTATATGTCAGAACCTTCCAGAACTGCATATTTTAAACTACACATTTCTAATTGTGTGTGTCTATTAACCTAACTTAATTAGACTTCAAAGTAGGTTTGTTTGGTTTTTTATTTTCATATAAGCATTCAGTGATGTTTTTATTCAGGAAACATATGGTCCTCTAAATGTTGAGCAGAGTGAGATATTTCATGCACAGTTGGGAGCAAGGCTGTAGTCCTTGTTACAATAGGAGGAACTGGACACATTTTACTCTTGATTTTATTTTATTTTTAATCTAGTGTATGCCTGAAAATAAAAATTTTAAGTGAGTTTTTATAGTAGCTTCCACATTATTCCTTAAGAAACTCTAGGAGCCTTTTTGGGCAAAGAGCATAGTGTAAATATTTTAAGCTTGTACCCTCAAAGTCTGTAATGTCTGATATCACTATAACTTCGCCAAGGAAACAAGTATTTTCAGCCTCCTCCCTATATAACCAGCATTTATAAGGAGCTAAAAGGTATCTTAACGCAGGGGATTCCCAGAGTTGCGTGTGTTGATGTCTTCCAGAGGGGAGCTGAATAATAGTATATATTCAAGTAAGAAATACAGGGTACTCCTTGTTTCCATGGGAGTTGCATTCCTGGTCATTGTGTGTGTCGGCAGGGTACGTGTAAGCCTGCGCCGTTTTACCCCCTTCCCGGGCTGAAAGTGGTGTGTGCATCAGCAGTCACATGCAAAATGGTCATTCCACGTAATCAAATGTGAAGCCTTGGTGGGTGAGGGGAAGAGAGTTCAATTGGACAACAGGTACACTGCTTATATTTTAACCTGTCTCCTAGGATCTCCATATGGCTGAGAAGACCAAACTGATCACTCAGTTACGTGATGCCAAGAACTTGATAGAACAGCTAGAGCAAGATAAAGTAAGCAATATAGATTATTTTAAAATTCCTAAAGTATTGTACAAATAGTGCTAATTCAGGCATAAAAATTGCATGTAATTTATTTTGTCAACTGTCTTGAAAATAATTGCTAAAATGAGGATATATGAGAGAGCAATAGAGAGAGAGAGAGAATTGGATCCAGAGTTTGTCTTCTGTGAGCGGAGCAACTCCTTCCATCCACGGAAGGCTTTAGATCCAGGGGCAGAATCCTTTTCTTGGAAGGAAGGGGAGGTAATTTTTGCCAGTTCTCTTCTCCCCTTGCAGCTGTCACCTCCAACACTGGTCTAGAGACTGTTCCAACAGGAAACCTCCAGAGCAGATTGCATCTCTTCTCTTCTGCTGGCAGGAGCAAAGTCTGCTGTTTGCTCTTCTTCATGGTCTTTGACTTGTCACATAATCAGAGTCTGAGGGTTGTTGTTTTTTTAAGTTCCACCAGTAATCTCCAGATCCTCTTTCCCTCCCCTTGGTTATAGCTGCTATATATTTGTCCAGCACAATGCTTCTGCACTTTCTTCTAATGCAACAAAGAGGTGGGGAAGTTGCATAACAATAACTATGTCTTGTTTCTGAGTGTGTGTGTGTGTGTGTGTATCCACACAGCACCCTCCTTATCTGTAATTACCCATTTTATAGGGCATGGTAATAGCAGAAACCAAACGGCAGATGCATGAAACATTGGAAATGAAGGAAGAAGAAATTGCCCAGTTGCGTACTCGCGTGAAGCAGGTGGTTATGCAAGGTGAAGAGTTAAAAGAACAGAAGGAAAAGTCTGAAAAAGCTGGTAAGAAATTGTGGTGATTGTTTCTTATCCAAGCAGGAAACGTTTCTTTGGCATCATTTGTTTGCACTTTGTCACTAACTGTCGCAACAATCCCGTTTCCCTGACCATCAAAATTAACATCACTGTTTGACTAATGGTAGTGAATATAGGGGTGTCCATATGGTTTTCAGAAGACCATGTTGGTGCCTTGTGGAATTTGGTGGAAACCTGCAGCCATCCTTGCTCTACTCCTTCCTTCATTGCTTGTACAGAAATGAAAGAGGCAATAAGTTGGCAGATAAAACAGTTTCAACATTCCTCATTCATAACACAAACATGTTAGGGGGGAAATGCTCAACCCTATCATGGAATCAAAGCCGGCTAGGATGGTCCTCATAGATTTAAGCCACCTCATTTTGAATAATGTGCTTCTGCAGTGCCTTACAAGTTGAAGGAGTTGGATCAGTAAGTTTGACAGCAAGTCCTGTGATGAGGAGCCACCTTACTTCTAAGTTCCACGCAGCAGCTAAAACTCTTGGCATTCAGTAGTAGTCATACCAATAGCTTAAGCATGAAGTCACGTTATGAAAAAGAGACACTCCATTCCTGCTGGTTAGCTTAAGCATGAAGTCACGTTATGAAAAAGAGACACTCCATTCCTGCTGGTTAGTCTGACCTAGTACAGCAATAAGCATGATGTACAGGGACGCAGGTGGCACTGTGTTCTAAACCACAGAGCCTAGGGTTTGCCAATCAGAAGGTCAGCGGTTTGAATCCCCGCGATGGAGTGAGCTCCCGTTGATCGGTCCCTGCTCCTGCCAACTTAGCAGTTCGAAAGCACGTCAAAGTGCAAGTAGATAAATAGGTACCGCTCCGGCGGGAAGGTAAACAGCATTTCCGTGCGCTGCTCTGGTTCACCAGAAGTGGCTTAGTGATGACCCGAAAGCTGTATGCTGGCTCCCTTGGCCAATAAAGTGAGATGAGCGCCGCAACCCCAGAGTCATCCGCGACTGGACCTAATGGTCGGGTCCCTTTACCTTTACTAAGTATGATGTAGACACTGAATGTGGGGACAGCAGGAGAATCTGTCTTTTGAGACCTGGTGCAGACTGTCTGCAAGCCATGTTTTTCAAATTTAGAAGCAGCCTTATGAATACACTTTCTTGCCTTCTCCATCCAGAGCACTTTACCTCTTCCCTTCTCTTCCCAGTGTTAACCATATGTATTATATGTGCACTGAAGCTATGGATAATGCCAAATCACATTTCAATGTGAAGAAGTGTGCATGCACACGAAAGCTCATACCAATAACAAACTTAATTGGTCTCGAAGGTGCTACTGGAAGGATTTTTATTTTATTTTTTTATTTTGTTTACACATTTCTATAACTATGGATTGCAACCACTTCAAACCATGATTTTCAACTCAGGTTTACAAAGTAATTATGGTTTGTTAACCAGTATTGACAGTGCAGGAGAAATTGCTCATGGGAGGAGATAATGTGCAGCCATGAGGGTGGCTAATATTTGCAGCACTGCAGTTTTATGTCTGTATTTTCTATGTTCTTAGTCACTCCACACATCCAACATCCTATCTCCAGACATTGCATTTCTCTTCTCGCTTGTTAAACAGAAATAGTTAATTGTGGGGGAAATGGCAGATAAACAGAATGGAATGCAAAATGTTACCTTTTACAATTTTTTTATTTTGATATATATGTTAGATAATACTTTACAAAGTTATTGCATCTATTTAATATTAGGGATAGGTAATATTTGATATGCTCTGTATTTCTAAGTCGTTGAGAGACACAAAGATACTGCTTTAAGCCACAGTCCTACTTGTTTTGATTTTTGTGAGTCAGTAGGTAGGATTGCGTTTCCAGTGTTCAAATGTGATGGACAAGTCATTGCAGCAAGTCTTGTAATAAATATATATAATAAAATATGCTTGGAATGCTAAACTTTGAAACTAAACGAAATAAAACCATAACAGTTCAGTTCATGTCAGATTATTATTGCAGCTTTTCATTCTGTAATAATGAAAGTATTGTGTTAAAATCTCACTAAGCATCTTATTTTTGTGCATCCACACATGCCAATAAGTGAATCATGGTGCCTTTCCCAAGCCTTGTATGAACAGGATTGGGGTAAGGGATCTCTTACTTATATCACTCAACTGCTGCTTGCAGAGGGCTTTAGAAAGTAAATTCTGTGCTTCTCAGGCAATACCTAAAGTAAGTGCCTTCAGTTGAATGCAATTAAATCTCTTAACGCCTTGGAATATTTGGCGTTGTTTTACAGCTCTTGGAAATCAGTTATGTTATAATAACTTGTACATTAATTTCTCATAATTCAAACTTTAGCATTATACCAGTATTAAATATTCTGCACAAAACATTGTGAGGGTTTGCCAGCGTTTGGCCATGTAAAACAGCCATTTCAAATAAATCCTTGTAATTGTTTTCCTTCTTTGCATAAAAGCTATTTCATTCATAGACAAGAAATTCTTTTATATATTCAGGTGCTTATTCAAAATCATTATTGGTGCAGGTTGCCTAAATGTTAGAGAATGTTGTTTTGACTAGATGATTTTTTTTGTTACAGTTCTGCACTTCCATTTCTTGCATACTTGTTGAAACAGACTAAATGAGTATTTCTTAGTCTGCATAATTTGGTTCCATGCTGCTTTCTCCTGCTTTCACCACTAGATAGTGCCATAAGTTGAAGACACCAGTTAATATGGCATGAAAGACTTAAAAGAAAGAGGTAAAGATAGCTTTTATTGCACCAACTCTAGTTGTTTATGAAAATTTGTTGCAAGCTTTTGAACCACACCTACCGGTAGGTGTTTCATCAGAGCAAAAGCAAGGAGTTGGCTTATGGCTGGCACTTCACTTTTTTTTAAAATGAAGGGTGTTTAAAAATAATTGCAAATTGTGCTCATCATTTTCCTTCACCAATTCCAGTAGAGAAAAAGGATATGCTGTTGATCTCACAGAATACCACTCTGTGGCTCATAATGATGCAGCACACTTGTATATGGCTGCCTTCATCTTTTTTGACACAACATCAATTCAATTGCCAACATTCTGCAGCCTGGTAGTGTTTCTTTTATCCCTTAGAATCCCACAGAGCGTAGTCAAATGTGATATTTTTCACTGAAACACTCTGAGCCATGAGCTACCTCTTTGTCCAGTAAAAGTCAATTGAACCTTCTCTGAATCTTTATTTGTTAGTGCAAGGTGAGACGCTAGGCTTTCATGTATAAAAACAGATAATTTATACTTTATCATAAATCCCCTATGACTGATGGAGAACCTGTGTGCTCAGCTTGTGTTCAACAGCTTGATAACTTGCTTTAAAACAGAGTTGGACCAGTAAAAGATACCATTCTTCTATAGCTGATTATTTCATAGATAGATAGACCATTTTGTGAAAAACCAACAAAATGCATTTTTGAGAATATGAATGTAAGCTTGCTAGCTCAGGTGAAGCTCAACCCTTCCTTTCGCTCCTCTTCCTTATCACAAACTCCTTTTAAAAAGTGATGACAGTTTACACAAACAGCAGATTAGGTGATAAGCATGGCTTTCCACTGCACAGCTTTCTACTGTAGAGAGAAGGGCAGTGAGGTTTTCCCCCTACTGAAATCAGTGGGTTGGATCTAGTCTGAGAGTTAGTTGTACTTAACTTTTTGTAGCAATTTCAATAAGGACTATTTCCTGTTGAACGAATGAGACTTGGGTTGTGACTAACCCTTTTCATTGATTGCAATAAGGACCAAGTGTAGTTAAATTAAAAGTGGATCTTTTATTTTTTTATTTTTTTTAATCTCTGCTGTCCTCACCTGCAGTCTGAAGGAGCACAGTCAAGAACTCTGGCTTACCATCTCATCTATTGTTTGTGGCTCGTAGTTTCAATTGCATTGATGGCATTGCTTAGGAATGCCTTCAGCGTTTGCCTTGAAAAACATTCATGTTTACCCCAGGATAGTGAAAGCTACAATGTGATCACTTCAGTGGAAGTGATTTATCATTGTGTACTTAAGATTCATAGAAACATAGAATTGTAGAGTTGGATGGGAACCAAAGCGTCATCTTGTCCAACCTTGTGCAGTGCAGGAATCGCAGCTAAATAATCATTGACAAATTGCCATCCAACCTCTGTTAAAAAAACCTCCAATGAAGGGGGAACCCATCAACTTTGGAAGTACCCTATTCCACTGTCAAACAGATCTTGCTTAGATTTCCTGTCAAGTGCAAATTGCAGAATATTCTTACACATTGATTACTTTGAAACAGCCATGCTAGTATAATGGGGGCGAAAACACACCTCTGTTTTACAATTTGGTTTTATAGCTTTGGTTTAACCAGAGACTCACTGAGTGAGTAAAAGGTGAACATGGACACTTGTTGTGTAACTTCATGAGTATACACAAATCATTTGCAGCTAGCTGGCACCTGCCCCTTGTATTAGAATTAGCTACCCTAAAATAGTAATGTTGTGTTTCTGCTTATGTGTTAGGATGCCTGAGATGCATAAAATTTTACTTTTAGAGAACAGAATGTGTTTCTGTGAAGTGCTGCTTCCTTGTGTTTTCATGCTTGCCTAGCTTTCTTCCTGGTGTCGTGTGTTTGTATTTATGGTAATGCATGTTGCTGGGTTTCTGCATTTAAGTAGTCATTCCTAGTCTTTACTGGAAAGTTTCTGTTCTTCCTGCCTGTGGGCCTGAATGTGTGTTTCTTTTTCACCCACTTTACATTTCAAAAAGCTAAAAATAAATAAATAAATAAAATGGCCTGTGCATTTATGAACTCTGCCTTTCAGAAAGTAGCCCTTTGACATCTTAAATTCTGATTTATTGCACTATGAGGTTTCATTGCTCATCCATCAGAGCTTAAGGGGAAAAGTGTGTGTTGCAGTTGACAAGCTGCTGCCACCCAAAATAGCATTCTCATGTTGAATCATTTCCCTTCCCCCTTATAAAATTTAGCACAATCCTATGAGTATCTACTTAGTAGTAAGACCCACTGAATTCAGTGGAGCTTACACCCAAGTATAGGATTGCAGCCTTGACAGTGCTGTGACACTGTGCTAGACATTTGCAACCATGGCCCAGTAAACAGGCAATGCTACTGCATATAGATAATTCATTAAAAGAGAGAGAAGATGGGCAGTGCCATATTTTTAAATGCAGTAGTGTTAATGTTTGGATTATGTGGCAGTTGCTAAATTTGTCCGTTACTACAAGTATATTTTTATCTATGTAAATACTTTGTGCTGAATTAAAATGCACATACAATTCAGTACAATGAGATTGATAAATATGTTCTGAACTGTGCTGGAAGGCACATGGGACCAAATCTCATGCTAATGTGGTAGAGTCTTCATAAAGGGAGTTAACGACACCATTTTTCTATTGCAAAGTGTCTTTATGGAAGAGTCCCCCCATGTAGAGGAATGTAAATTGCTTTTTTTAACAATTTAACCAATGTGGCAACTTGATTTTTTTTACTACTTGAGGATTTTACTATGCCAAAACAACAACATTGATAAAAATTATTCAGTCATAACATTTTTTAATTTTAAAATTATTTTTTCATGTATTTAGAACAATCGTCATTCCACTTTTCTGTCTTAAAAAGGGATAATCAAGGCAGCTAAGACACCAACTAAAGTTACATAAAAGGAAGACTAAGACAATACCAGCATATAGTCATTTGCATAGTAAATAATCAGCAAGTTGCAATATTAATTATGCACTGCCCAGACTTGGTTCACATATAACACTATGCCAAACTGTGGCTTAGGTTGACATGAGCAAGCTTGCTGATGCACAGAGCAAAAATATCAGCTGTTTTGCTTCCCTCCTGTTACTGTGGTAATACTGAGAGCTAAATCACCATTTGGCTTAGCATTATGTGTGAATCAAGGCTTATGGTTTGTCTCACTCCAAATAATGAGTTGTAACCAGCTGTTATTTGCTTATCACTCGTTGTTTGTTTGGAGATGACAACCCCTTGCTCAGATTTGCATGTAATGCCAAAGCAAACCATGACTTAGATTCTGGTAGTGAAACAGGTTCAGAGGAGGAACGAAGTGGCTGTGATTTTTGCTTGTTCACACTTAGCCATGGTTAGATTTAGTGTTATGTGCAGATGAAACTAGTGTTCTGATCTTTCTTCTAGAGAGCTAAAACAAGGCCATCAACTGAGCTGTAATAAAATTTAAAGAAACTGTATTAAAGTTAAATGGCAGTATAGTTATTCACGGTTCTAATGCAAAGAAGCTGCTCTTATGATTACATGAGTGCAGGCATTCTAGACATTCTTACATACTCCTGAGAATTGCTATGCAGTCATGTGTGAAAAGGGAATTTCTGTTGAATTACCTCTTCTATACAAAATTCTTGTTCAATTTATTTTAAGGGTTGAGAGGTTTGACACTAAGCAGGAAGCAGAGCCTAGTCCCTTGATTTCTGAGTTTTATTTTGTTGACATGATAGTAAATGTTTGCCTTTCCAGGCTGACTTCATGATTCCTCTTTAGCTAGGTTATTCAGTGAGAATATGGCCTACATATGGTAATTTTACTTTGTCTAGAGTTTCTGCGATGTTAAACCATACATATTACCTCTTCTTTTTCTTGTTTTCTGCAGCATTTGAAGAGCTTGAGAAGGCTCTCAGTGCAGCCCAAAGGACTGAAGAAGCACGCAAGAAACTGCAAGCAGAAATGGATGAAAGGATCAAGGCTGTAGAAAAGGCAAGCGAGGAAGAGCGTGTGAGCCTTCAACAGGAATTAACAAGGGTGAAGCAGGAGGTGGTTAATATTATGAAGGTAAATGCTAAATCTTCTGTAAGGTAAACTGCAGAGATAAGGTAACAATTCACTTTGAAATCAGAATATTTCATGGCAGAGTTCAATCTCCCCTTGTGGGGGGTGAATAAAAGTGCAGTTTACTAAGAAACTGATAGTAAATCAATCTTGCAGCTTTACACTGTTCCATTAAAGCCTTGGTTAACACACAAAAGAATTTGTGAGTTTAATCATGCTACTTTCTCTGCTGCAAAACCTAAATACAGATAGGAATTGTTTGAATCTCTGTACGGAAGAAAAGGTATATGGATTCTGTAGTATTGTTTTGAACCCGGCTGCTAGGCAACACTCAGAAATATATGACTAAGGTTGTAATGCTATACATACCTATCTGGGAGTTAACTCTATTGTATGCAGCTATTACCTCTGAGTAAATATTAATAGGATTGCACTGTTTGGCTGTAGTTCTGTGCATGCATACTTTGAAGTAAGGCCCATTGGATTCAGTGGGACTTCTGAGTAAGCATAATTAGAATTGTACTCTTGAAGGCCTATTAAGAACTGAATGGGAAGATGCGAGTCATTCATAGTGCAATTCTCTGCATCTCTGCCTCTTAGAGGTGAATGGGACTTATTCCTTAGTAAATGTATATAGAATTGCAGATGTGAACTCTTTTGGATTTTTTTTTTAAAGCACCAAATAGCATTTCTTGCAAGAAAGCAATCTGTTTAGTCACATTTCTGTTCTTTATTTCATTTCTCTTTGATCAATAATATAGAAGCACCTTTGTTTCTTGGGTAACATCAGACGTGTGCCTTTCAAATTTGCAGAAATCTTCAGAAGAACGAATTACCGAACTAGAAAAGTTACATAAAAGGGAATTGGCTAGCAAAGAACAGATATTAAATGATAGATTACGGGCTCAAGACCAGGCGTTTCAGGAACAAATGAAAACAGCTCTTGTAAGTGTCTCTTAAGAGCCAGATGGGTCTGGTGTGTGTATACGTGTGTTTGTGATGATGAATAAAGCTAAGTATGAATAGGAGAACTTGGTGCATAAAGATGCATTTGAATGTATGCCTGGGAATCTACAGACCAAGTGAATAATAACACCTATTTATTAAAAATATATACATATATGCACACCACCCTTCAGCAATTTTTAAAATAAAATGCAATAAGTAAGTTCATGTTAATCAAGAACACAAAATACATTAAAAAGTTTGGGAGAATAGAAGGTTGGTGCCTGGTGTCAAAAGGATAACAATGTAAGTAAACGGTAGGCCTCCGTGGGAGAGGAATTCTACAAATGGGATCCCACCACTGAGAAGGTCATCGCCTTTCTTACCTCATAATGTTGGGGCACCTGGAGGAGAGCCTCCGAAAATGACCTCAGTATACTGGCAGATTGGTATAGGACCAGTGTCCTAAACTCTAGAAGGCTTTAAAGATGAGCACTGGCATTTTTAGTTCTAGTAAGAAGCTAGTGCTTTCAGTATTAATGGGATACAGTGGTGCCCCGCTAGACGAAAATAATTCGTTCTGCGAAAATTTTCGTCTAGTGGGTTTTTCGTCTAGCGAAGCGGCAATGACAGCCGCGCTTTCGCTAGAGGAAAAAAAAAAGACGACAAATTTTCGTCTTGCGAGGCAGCCCCATAGAGTTTTTCGTCTAGCGAGTTTTTCGTCTAGCGAGGCATTCGTCTAGTGGGGCACCACTGTACTTTCCTACTGACTTGTCCCAGTTCAGTAGTTAGGACACTGTATTTTGAACAAACTCTAGTTTTTTAATAGTTTTCAATGCAGTGCATTACAGCAGCCAATCCTATACGTTCTAGACATGCCTGTTGCATAAAGAGGAACTTCTGAACTTTTGACACGTTTTGGAGAGATTTGCCTATCTGTTCTAAATGCTTCCTTTTTCTTTCTCCCCCACCCCCTTTTAGGTAGTTTGCTTGGTTTAAACATATACCTGAAACATAATGTATGGAAATGGGTTTCCAGATAAGAGTTTCCAGACAGAACTTGTCCATATTTCATTGTGTTGTGTAACTGAAAAGGCAGTCTTTTTTCTTCAGTCACCTTTACTCAAGTGTTTACAAATGCCCCTATTATTAGTAAGCTGTGTTTGGTTGAAGGCTCCCTGTATACCATGGAACAAATGTGCTTGCATCCCTATGGATGGATAGGTAGAGTCGGGGAATTATGCTGAGGAAATGTTAGAGTTTTGACATGGGAGCTTTCCCCTTAGACCCTGTTACTGTTGGCCATGCACATATGTAAGGTTAGGTAAGGACTAATAGATTAATTCTAAATCTAGATTATTGCTGTTATTTCTTCATTTTCTGCACACAGAAACTTCACTTTCAGATTTTTTACAGTTACATGAAAAATATAAAATTATAAGGTTCTTTGTGATTTTTAATCGGTTTGTGTGATATCCACTTTTATAAAAAAAAAAGGTACGAGCAAGAATTTTAAAATAGCTAATACTCCTAGTGCTGCTGATAGATCAGTGACTTTATGGTACTTTCTTTTTTAAAAAGTCATAATTCTTGACACAGGAAAAGTGCCAGAGTGAACACCTACAGACTACACAAGAAAAAGAGCAACAGGAATCGTTAGCCCTAGAAGAACTGGAATTGCAGAAAAAAGCAATTCAGTTGGAATGTGACAAAAAACTAGAGGACATGCAGCAAGAAATAGAAACCTTCAAAACTGTGAGTAAAAGATTTGTAAACTGCATATGGGGGGTATACATACCTATAATTGTGGAGCATATGTTTAACACGCCCATCAATGGGATTTGAAAGTACTTAATTTTGGATGGATTATGTCATAATGTTTTGAAATGTATAGCTCATAGTAATAATTTCATTAAAGTATTATTTTTCAACCAATCTTTTAAACAGAGAATTCTAGAATTGGAAAGTTCCCTTCCAAAGTGTTCGCAGAATGACAACAGGTTGGAGGAACTGACTGCTCAAATAGAATCAGAAAACAACAGGCACAATAAAGAAATCACTGCCATGGTTGAAAAACATAGAGAAGAGCTTGAGGATGTGAAACGGCAAGAACAACAAGTTTGGACAGAAAAACTTGATACATTAACACTGCAGAAACAGTCGGAAATGGAGAAATTGAAAATGCAGCTTGAAGAAGTGACTAAAGTATTGAAGGAGAAAGAGACTCAATTTCATGGCCATATAGAAGAGATGAATGAAAAAACTTTAGAAAAGCTTGATGTGAAACAAACTGAACTAGAAGCACTCTCTTCTGAGTTATCAGACACACTAAAAATTCGTCAAGATCTTGAACAGTGTTTGTCGAAATTAAAAGATGATGCAGATAAAGCAAAGCTAGAGTTTGAGGCAAAGCTGGAGCAAGAGAAGAACCATCATAAGGAACAAGTTAAAACTATCTTTAAAGATAAGGAAGTCATGGAGGAAACATTCAAAAATGAAATTAGTCAACTGAAGCTACTCTTGGAAGAAAAAGAGAAATGCCAAGTGGAATTGGAAGAGCATTTGAAAACACTGAAGGAATCGCTTGGAAAGGCTGAAATTGAATGCAAAGAAAAATCTACTGAATTAGATTGCCTTTTACAGTCCAATGAGAGCATGGCCAGAGAACAAGCAAGCATTTACGAACAAAAGTTAATAGATTTGCAGCAAAAGCTGGTAAATGTAGACGCTGAAAAATCACGTCTTGATGAACAGATTGTAAAAACTGAAGCTGAACTGAATGAACTCAAAACTGAATTAAAGTTTCGGATATCCGAGGTACATGATCTGAAATGTGAACTTGAGGAGCAAAAGAAAGAAAATATGCAAAAAGTGTCATCCCTGACAGAACAGCATGAATCACAGTTAAGAGATCTTAGAGAAGAGGTAAATCAGGCAAAGAGTCATTTTACTGATAAGGAAAATGAGCTTGAACAAACAAAGGGGCTCTTGAATCAACAAATTGAGAAACTTGGACAGCAGCTATCAGCCAAAGAGGCAGAAATTAGTGCTTTAAAGAGTGAATATGAAATCAAATTTAAGCAACAAGAGACACAAATGGGGAAAGTTAAAGAAAGAGCAAAGGAAATGCAGGAGAGATTCAAGAAGAAACTTTCAGAGCAGGAAGCAAAATTCAAAAAGGAGATGGAAAATAAACAGTTGGAATTTAGTCAGAAAGAGAAGCAATTCAATTCAAAAATGCTGGAAATGGCCCATGCCAGTTCAACTGGAATTGATGATGCTGTGTCAGAACTGGAGAAGAATCAGAAGGAACAACTAGAAAGCCTGCTTGAAGCTCACAAACAAGAACTAGCAGAAGTTGTCCAAATCTGGGAGAAGAAGCTGAGTCAGCTGGCTGAAGAACTTGGAGAAAAGCATGAAATGGAGTTGCAGGAAAAAGATCAAGAAGTAGGAGACCTGAAACAGAAACTGGCCACCTTCAGTATTGAAAGGGAGGACAGAAATGCAGATATTGCTCAGTTAAAGAATGAACAGACAGAGAGGGACAAATTGATGAATGAGTTGCAAGAACAGCTACAGCAAACATTAGCTCAAGTGACTGTTTTGATGCAAAGAGAAACTGATTTGAAAAAGCAACTTGAGAAATTAGAAGATGACCTTAGTTTGTCTCTGAAGGAGAAGATAGAAGTTCAGGAACAGCTTAGTGAAGTAAAAGCAGTAGGAGAAAAAGAGAAGAACAAAATTGGTGAGCTGGCAGAGAAGTTGAAAACATATGATGAACAACTCAAGGCTCTGAAATTGTCACATTCTAAAGAGTGTGAGGATTATGAGAAAAAGCTGGAGGACAAACATTTGGAGCTTCAACAAAAAAAAGTGGAATTTGAGAAGTTTGCAAGGGATATAGCTACACAACTAAAGGATTACCAGCAGAAAGCAGAATCTTTTCTAGAAATAAAAATCACTGAACTGCTTGAGAAATGCAATGAAAAAATTTCTAAAGCAATTTCTAGAGTTGTACACTGTCAAAATTGCACAACAAAAATTAAAGAAACAATATTAATTAAAACCTGTAAAATTCCTGACCTAGAAGCTCAACTTAAACAAATAAGAGAGAGTCGTGATACTTTAACCAGCTGTTTCAAAGAATCAAAACAACACTTGCAAGAAAAGGAAAACTTGATAATGTCTATGAAAGTGGATATTGACAGACTCATATCAGAAAAAGAGCAATTGCAAAAAGAAGGAGGACACCAGCAGGAAGCAGCAACAGAGAAAGAAACTTTCATCACACAATTGAAGAAAGAATTGTCTGAGCATATTAATGCTGTCACTTCTCTGAAGGAGGAGCTAAATGAAAAGAAGGCAGAGATCATTGATCTTAACAAGCTTGTCAGTGAGTTAAATCTCAAGCTTGAAATTGACAAATCAGAAAAGGAAGCTGCCACAACTTTGTTAAACAAGCAACACAAAGAAAATCGACTTCAGCTGTTGAATGAGGTGCAAGAATTGTCTTCCAGAATTGAAACACTGAGTCAAGAAAAAGCAACTGCTCTTGAACAGGTAGACCACTGGATGAACAAGTTGTCAGAGTGGAAGAAGAAAGCCCAGTCAAGATTTACACAGAATCATAACACAATTAAAGAATTACAAAACAAAGTTGAACTAAGTAATAACCAAGCTATTGAAAAAGAAGAGGAATTGAATAAAATGAAGGAAGTGTGTGATAAGCAAACCAAGCACATAGAACATTTGAAAGGCTTACTGGAACAAAAGCAGATTAGAAGAGAAAAACAAGAGTCTGATTTGGTTGCCGAGTTAAAAATCCATACAGCAAGAATTGCTGAGCTAGAAGAACACATCACTCGGAAAACAGCAGAAAATGATTCCTTAATGGACGAACTCAAAAGGCACAATGAGCACAACAGTGAGCAAAAAGAGCTGGCACAAGAGCTTCAACAAACTCAGGTGGCAGTTATGGAAAAGGATAAAAGGCTTAAGGAGATGGAACAAGAAGTACTACTTTTTGAAAAGAAAATGCAGACCATGGAAGTTGACCTTGGGGAAAAATCAAAAGAATTTGAAGAAACAAAAGTGGCTTTAATGAAAAGCAAAGAGGAAGAATTAAAGTCTTTGGAAGAGAGGCTTACTTCAGAAACCACTGCTAAAATAGGAGACCTGGAAAAGAAGGCTGAACAAAAAATTGCTTCTATTAGGAAGCAACTAACATCTCAAATGGAAGAAAGGGAACAGCAATATAGACAAGACATGGAACAGCAGTTAAAGCAAAAATTGCAAGACAAAGAAGACAAGATTATGTATTTAGAAGACAAAATTAGATCAATCAATTCTGAGTTAGAAAAGGAGATGATACAGAAGGTAGAAACCATAAAAGTTTCCACAGAACAAGACAAAGTATGTGCATTAGGGAACATGCAACAGATGTATGAATTAAAAATAGATGGTTTACAAAAAGATTTATTGGAAAAGGAGAGACAGCTAAAAGTGTATGACGAGGAACAAAAAGCAAGTAGTGTTTCAAAGCTAGGGGCTCAGTATCAAGAAGAAGAACTCTGTAAAAAGGAGCAAGAAGACCACATGCTCATGGAAAAGCTTCAACAAGCACTTGAGGATCAAATTAAGAAACATGCAGCTATCCAAGAAGAATTGAAAACCAAAGAACAAAATATGGAGGGTATGATTAAAGACTTGCAGGAAAAGCTGCAAGAAAAGGAGGGAGAGAGGCAGTCTTTGCAACAAAAGATACACAGTTTGGATGAGGCTTTAACAAAAGAGAGAGAACTGAACAGAATTGAGATGGGAGATACTATTTCAAAACATGATGAAAATTTGCAGGGACTCCAACAGCAGCTGGAGGAAAGAAATGGCCTTATAAAAGACTTGAAAGAAAGCACAGAAGAAAAGAGTAGATCAGTCTTTGAGCTTCAGAAACTGCTTGATGATCTGCACATCGAGCAAAAGGATATGCAAGTTAAAGTGGAGGAGACTGAGCGGGAGAAACAGAAACTTGCCAAAGATGTGAGTAGGCTACAGAAGGATTTACGCATCCTGCGGAAGGAACATCAGCAGGAGCTGGAGATAATGAAAAAAGAATCGGTAGAAGAAATGGAACAAAAAATAAAGTAAGTTCTAGTAGTAGTCCATAAAATTTCCAGTAAGCACTTGCATGAGCAGTAACACTATAAAATTAGAAAAGTTGACATTACATACCTTTATGTCCAAACAATAACTACTTGATATATAAAACCTCTATTATTCATAATCAGCATTGGCAAAATAAATCCTTCAAATTCATAGCAAATCATATAGAAAACTAGTCCTTGGCTGCATTTGGGCAATTGTAACGCCAGTTAAAAAGCCTCAAGTGAACCTTATACTCTGCCCTCAGTACACAAGCTCCTTAATTCATCCCTTTGTCTCACTTTAATAATCAAACCAAGAAGTCTCTCACCATACTTTCCCATTTATCCAAATTTAATATTCTGGCTTGTTCCAAAGCTGGTAACCATGATTTCCTGGTTTGGATGCAGCTGGAAACGTAGTCATTTCCTGGTTTCATTTCACATGCCTCAAAGGGGAAGATTGCCGGGTCTACATCCTTGTCCTACATTGTCCTAAAAGCCTTAGGAGTTTGCAGGTCAAATCTCAGGTTATGTTTATATGGTGTAATTAAATTATTTCATTTGCCCTAACAAAATTAATTGGATTTGTACAAGCTGCGCTGGACACATTTTTCAATTATCATAGGTAGATGGAATTTTATGCTCAGTACATTTTCACAAAAAGTCTATTTGGTATCATTTTTCTTAATGAATTATTTTTCTCTTTTCAGTAACTATTGTCTCAATCATACAAATAGTCATACAAATGTAAAGAAAAACTGTTAGTGAAACCCATTTATTTTAACGTAATCTTATGCTTGGGCAGGCTCTGTTGGAAATTAATACGCTTTTTTGCTTTGAACTGCCATATCTGCCCTAGAATATCTGGACTTCTTATTTTGCTGTACTTTATAGATATGAACAGGAGGACATTGAATTGAAGCACAACTCCACATTAAAGCAGTTGATGAGGGAATTCAATACCCAGATGGCAAAAAAGGACCAAGAAATAGAAACAGCCGTAAAAGAAACAATCAGTGAGTTGGAACAGTATCTTGTGTTGATTTTAAATGGCTATATCTCTTGTAAATTCAACCATCAGATCCATTCCTATAGGATCAATTTAGAAGAAAGAACATCCATAAAGAGAACAGTCGGGCATGATAACAAGCCTTGAATTCCCCTCTATTCTAGCCCTAGATTTGAATGCTCATGTAATACTGTATCTTTTGGCGTGTGAGTGTATATTTATTTAATGTAACTATATTAATTTTGCATATATATATGATAATAAACAAGTATGAAGTTACAGTTAGGTAGCTGTGTTGGTCCGCTGTAGTCGAAACAAAATAAAAAAAATTCCTTCCAGTAGCACCTTAGAGACCAACTAAGTTTGTTATTGGTATGAGCTTTCGTGTCTGAAGAAGTGTGCATGCACACAAAAGCACATACCAATAACAAACTTAGTTGGTCTCTTAACGTGCTACTGGAAGGAATTTTGTTAGTATGAAGTTCAGATAGGTTGAAAGTACCATAACATCTGTTTAGTTTTTTTAAGTAAGAATTAGGCATTCAATGACTCTGTATAGGAGTGGGGAATTCCAACTAACTGTACTAGCAGCTTTAAAAAATAAAAGTAGAGAAAGAAGAGGTGATAGATAAGCAGTTAAACCTTTGAGTGAAGTTTAATTCATTGCTTACTACTCAAAGCATAATCTTGCCTACTGATTTTAACATGATACTGGCTTGTTTGTCCCAACCTACTCTAGTGTGAAAGAAGACACCTTGTATGCCAAAATAAGAAAAGGAATATGTTATCAATTATGTTTTGACATGTCGACATCTCATTAGATTCTAATAGCGTTTTTTAAAATGAATTCTTCTTTAGAGTTTCTTACTGTAGTATTCATTTTTTTGAATGTATCTAGAATTTATTGCTGCTAATTCAGTTAAAATAGCAGCCCAGTTAAAATGCGATATATAAACACTGTTGACCATTTTTCACAGGTAAAGCCCAGGAGGTTGAATCTGAACTGATAGAAAGTCATCACGCAGAGATAACTCAGTTACATAAAAAGTTGCTAGAAAAGGATGATGACCTGCAAAGGACAGTGAAAAAGTATGAAGAAATCCTTGAGGTATATATGGTATTGCTTGTTTTTGTGTTTCTAAAAGTCAGAGCGCAGTTTCATCCAGTATTGGAGTATAATTCAGTACTTTCGCAGTTAAAGTTCTTGTCGCTAAAGCTGATGGAAGCCAGATTGTTTCCTAATTGTGATATATATAAAGTAATGGTTTTATTTATTTATTTTGTTCTGAAGTCTCGAGAAGAAGAAATGACAGAAAAAGTAAATGAGCTTCAGAACCAGCTAGAGAAATTGCAGGAGGAGTACAAACAAAGACTGGCGGATGAAGAAAGCTGGAACAGTGGTGAAGTAAGTTAGAAAATATTATTTTACAATTTTTTACTTAGGAATTTATTGTGGTTCTTAGCTTGTATCTTAGTTTACCTTCAGAGTTTTAATAGAAATATTTTGTTAATATTTAGAGTATTTTAACCGCCTTTTGATCTAACAATTGGCACAGGGGCTTGGCTGTTTTTTATCCTTTATTGCCACAGTTGTGTCTCACATTTGAAGCAATTGCTGTTCTGTGCTACAGAGGCAAATAATATTAACTGTGCAAACTGATCTATTCTTAAATATCTTAGTTTTATTTCAGTAGTAAATCAGTTAATAATATATACAGTTGGTTCAAGTCTAAGTTAGTTGCACTTGATTTCCTTTTAAATTAGTGAGATTGGAAAATAAGTGACAGCATTCAACGAAGCTTTACTCAGAGTTGACCCATTGAATTTAATGAATATAACTAAGTTAGGTTGATTAATTTCAGTGGGTCTACCCTGAGTAAGACATGGTTGAATACCACCCAAGCGCTTTTGTGACGCATGTGATTAGAACCACATCATATACGTACAGCTAGCTGCTGATGTGGTCTTGCTGCTTATCTGGAGGTGCTAGTAAGGAGCAGGATTCCAGCCCCACAATAAGAGACTACCTTCAACCTGCTCCTGACAACTGATGGTGCTTTATTCCCAGAAAATGCTACAGTTAGAATTGGAGGGCTCGGTGGCGCAAGCTTGTAGATTGGCTTGGGAGTTTGCTTACCATAAGTATGTCCGTTCCATAGGGATGGATGAGTATGCATGACAGCATTGCCATGTCTGAGAAGTCATTCATCCAGCTATTTTATGCTGCGAGTTCAGTTTGGCTGTTGAAACCTGGGGTTCAATCACCCTAAATGGAGAGTGTAAAAGCCCCAGCGCTACAACCAACACGCTAATTATTGCCTATGAATTAGTACCACATACCACATACTGTAGTAGTGCAGGGAGAATGAATAGCTTTGAGACCATCTCCTAACATGCAAATAAAAATCAAGTTCTGTATATGCCTTACCCCCCCCCCCAATTGTTTGGTTGAAAGCCTGATCTCCTGAGATGAGGAGAGTCGGTATCCTGGGGTGAAAAAATATTTCATACCTTTTATTAGTCCCATTTGAAACTGCATGTTCAGATTGCCTTTTACCCATATATTATATATGTTGTATTTTATCCTTTTGAATAGTGGGATTACAATTTAGTGTCACAAAATTTATAGTTTCTTTGATAATGTCCTTTTGCAACCATTTATGTACACTCATGTCTCATTAATGTAAAAGGGGCTGTGAGTTCATGTAATGACCGTGGGAATTTAGCATAAAATTAAACCTCTGCTACAAGAAAAAACCCAGTCTTCCTTCATGGCTCTCAACTGATAGAGATTATGATGAAAGCAAATTGTTCACAAGAAAACATGTATATTACTTATTTAGGAATTCATCTAATAGTTACTTAAGTCTCTCATTTGAATAGTTTCTTTGTACCACTTAGATTTATTTCAAGCTGTATTTTGGGTGTAACTAAGCTATTTTAATTATTCGTGCTCCTCAAAACTGCTTTTATGTGATAAAAAAATTGCAAGACAAATTTCTTCATACCAAATAGTAATATATACCATTTCAGATTTTGCAATAAGATTATGAATCAGATAGAATCAGATAGAAATAGATAATGGAGAGTTAATCAGGAATTAAAAATATCCTGCAGTGCTTTTTGTTTTATTTGGCAGGGTACAAAGCAAAAAACATTTTATTAAATGTTCATTTTTCTGTTTTAGGTAACAATAGCTGAACTTCAGGTAAGATTGGCTTCATCTTTACCACTAGCATGATGTCAAGTTTTCCTTTGATGCTGCTTACAATTTTGATGAAAAGTAAAAAATTAAGTGTTTGTAGTGCACATTCTCATATATGTTTTTGGTTGTGTTTCAGGCCCAGCTAGCCCAGAAGACAACACTTGTCAGTGATTCAAAGCTGAAAGAACAGGAATTCATAGAACAGGTAAGGATCTGATAAAAAAAGAAGGAACTTTAGCTCTTGGGTACATTAAAGTATTTTCTAGGTACAATTTGAAAAGGTTATAAAAGGCTACCTAGGCTGCAACCCTATATCCCATTTCATGGAAGTAGGCCTTATTGAACTTACTTTTGAATAAACATTCATAGTATAGTGCCGTTAAACACAGATTCAGTCTGATCATCATCACCAGGCTATTAAAAGTGTGACAGTCTAAAGCTCTAAAAGGAATCAGTTTGCAACAATCAAAACCAAGCTCAAATAACCTTTGTTTCTACAGTCAAACCTTGGTTGTCAAACATAATTTGCTCAAGAAGCCCGTTTGGCTTCTGAAGTGTTCAACAACCAAGGTGCGGCTTCCAATTGGCTGCAGGAGCTTCCTGCACTCAAGCGGAAGCTGTGTCGAACATTCAGCTTCCGAAAAACGTTCGAAAACTGGAACACTTACTTCTGGGTTTTCAGCATTCGGGAGCTGAAACGTTCCAAAATGGAGGCTTTTGTGAACCAAGGTTTGACTGTATTTCAAACCTACTTGAGTGTTATAGTCAGTTACTCATTCTCAGCCTACCCTACTTCACATGGTTGTTGTGAGGATAAAATTGGGAGGAGGAGGACTTTGTAAGACGCCTTGAGCTCCTCAGAGGAAAGAAGGGATATAAATGTAACACTAAAGGAAGTATGCATAATTCAATTATCAAAATACAGATAAAATCAACAGAATTTAAGAACAAGCATACATAATAAAACTATATTTCTAGGTAAAACAATAAAATTAGGTAAAAAAAAAGTTTTTAGCAAGTGTTGAAAAGAGTACAATACTCTTGTTAATAGAGAGGGAGTAGATGTGTAAAGCATTTGTTCAAGGAAACTGGTTCCAAGCTGCTGAGGGCTTTATATACCAATAGTAACACCTTGGGTCAGAGAGACATGCCTGTTTTTCTTGTACCGTTCCAATTTCTAACCCACAGTGGGAAGCACTGCTGCCTGTGTGTCCTCCAAGTGGTGACCCCAAAGGGAGATGATCTCTGATGTCCCCCACTTTGGGATGAATCCCCCCATGGTTGACCCCACCACATGTAGCTGGTTCTGTTCTTATCACCCGAGCCAGAGGCAGTGCTTTGATCCAAAGCAACACTCCCATGTGAATACTCAATTCAGAACAGAACCACTTGTCAGTTGCAATCAGCAAAAACACTCTTTCTGCAAACAGAAAAAAACCCAGTAAGACTATGAAACTGAAGTGGCCAGATAACAAGCACTTATACTGGATAAGAGGACAGTCCGGTCAAGGGTCAGTATAGTGCTAACCATCCCCTCTCTGCTCCCCAGGAGATTCGTGGCCAGGTCTACTTTTATCAGATCTTAAATTAGACAGAAAGAGAGGCAGACAGAAAACCCTAATCTTTGCTGATATTTCCCAACATGTCTAATGCACACTAACAAATATTTACATGGTAAGTTTAAGTGAGATAGATAGATAGATAGATAGATAGATAGATAGATGGATAGATAGATAGATAATATTTAACACCCTGAGTTGTCACCAGTAGTGGGTGGGGACAGACGGACAGGGTTTGGTAACTGCTTTCTCGTACATTCAATACACCTCAAAGTTGAAGCATATTCCAAGTCATCTCAGTTATGTTTGTTTTATCCTCCTCATCCATCACTTTATTTTTAGATTCATACACTACAAGACCGGTTGAAAAATTACGAGAAGAATATGTATGTCACAACAGTTGCATCGCCTTACAGAGGTGAGGAATGTTTGTCTTGGCACTGAGCTACAGAATAAAGCCTAAGAGAATACTTGAAAACCTAACTAGGGCTGCAAATATATGTACTCTTACCTGGGAGTAAACCCCATTGAACTATCTAAATTTAGGGTGATAGATAAATTTAGGGCCAAAAGTTAGTCTTCATACTTTTATAGTTGTGTGTCAGGTATGGAAGGCCTTCTTAACACTTGTTAATAGTTTCTCAGTTCCATGCCACTTTGCTCATTTGCGTTGAACTGAGCTAAACAGATTTTGCCATGTATCTAGACCCCTTCCTGTACAGTTGACCCTAAAAGTTTGCATATATCAGATGAAAGATGTTATGCTGAAATACTGTTCAGTAGGGCAGTTCTGAATCTTTTTACACAATACATATTTTAAAAAATGAAGTGATTTTGCATGATCTGTAAATGTAAGATTAGTTGCGTTCCAATGTCCACCTCATAGATCACATGCAATTTATATAAGTATTCCCTTGTGGAAAAATTGCTACATTGAAATCACAAATAAAACATAGTTCATATTTTCAGTCATTTTCATTCCAATTGCTTACATATCCTGACGACTAGACCTTCAGAGCAGTAAATCAACATGTGTTGCAGTAATACAGTTCCTGATGCAGATTATGGTTTATTCTTTAATTTTTATGTTTTGTTGTCCTTTAGTATAATTTTACTTCATGGCAAATGAGTGTGACATGTAAGGATGTTTGCTGCATGTATTTATGTGTGCGTGTGAGCACATGGAGAATATCAAAATTAAGGTATAACCAGTAGCTAACATTTTGATATATGTGTAGTTCATATTTTTCCAGAAATCAGGTATTGAAGACATGTTTTAGATCTCCTCAAATCTTGGGATTGATGATGCCTGCTGCAACGTCAGCAAGCCAAAGTATAAATACAGTATGACTGAGAGTTGGGCTGTAGGTGTTTTCATACTGCAGTCTCATACTAGAGGAAGATATTTTAGTTTAACAATCCTCTAGTTTTAGCAAGGGATTTCCAGGGGTAGCCACGGGTGTTTGCTGAATTCCATCAGCAATTATGTGTGTGCATAAAAAGTCAAAATTCACACGTAACTAGGAAAGTAAAATCCGCTACTTTTGGACTTTTAGTTTAAGTGAACATAAATGGAAAAATAAGAGTCATGGCTTAATCTCCAAGAATGTAGATATTTTCCTCTTACCCTCTGAAAGCTTGTCTAATGGCATACTTAGAATGCTTCTGCTTTCTTGTATTGTGTTTTTATGAAGAAAACATTTTAAGATATCAGTTACCATGCAAAAATATGAAAACAATGTTGCTAAGAAACATAAACAGGATTAGATTAGAAGTCTTAGGAGAAACACTTGTAGGAGTTTAGTTAATACAATATATTTGCAAATATTTCCCCAGCTTTGTCCTTCAACATTTGATGTAAAACTTGGACATGCATGCACACTCACACACAGTTGTCTCAAAGGGTGTCTGGGTTCTGTGGGGTTTGCTTTCTAAACTGTCATATCTCCATGTTGGGGGTGGAGCAAAGGATCAAGTTGTAATAAGCAGCAGCCAAAGATGCAAATCGCTTGATACAGGTAACACAGTTCTACAAAGGAAGGCTTTAAATTCCAAAGCAGTGAGGTGATGGTGGTCCAATGAGATGGCTTTTCCAGGCTGATGGAGCTAGATATGCTGAGAGAGAGAGCGTGCTTATTTGTAGTCTAGATGACAGCCTTGTAGAATATTGATCCTTGATAAAAATGTGGTCATGGTGATACAAGAGATAAGATGGTTAGATCTGGTTGCCGAGAGCCCCAGTTGGGCCCTACCCTCAGTGGTTACACAGGGTTTGATAATGCAGGTTTCTCACCTTCCCCATTGTGACCTTAAAGCAGGAGTGGGTCACACACAAACAGGTGGACAGGATCGCCTAACTGTCAATCACCTGACGACATAATGACGTCGTGTGAATGGCACCTGTCCAAATTGGTGCTTGGGGAGCACACCTTCAAAAGAGCTTTTTGAAACCACTGATCAAGTGATTGTGGATACCTGGAGCTCCTTTGAATTCTGTTTGGAGTGGGAGGTTTGGATCAAACTGCTTCCTTCAACTGGAACCTTTTTCTCTGTGGAGAGGAAGAAGTTTGGATATTAAACCACTTCCTCCAAACAGAGAAAGTGAGCCTCTTCAGCTGCACTAAGGAGCTCCTGTTAGGAACTCCCTAGTGCAGCTGATCCCAGTGGATCTCCCTGTCCATTCCAATCTGCCCTACTTACCAAAGGGACAGCGAGAAGCAATCTTTGGGCTCCTTATGGTATGTTCGTTTAGAGCATTTGTGCTCTGCTCTTCAGCTGAAAATCTCCCAGAGCGGTTTACATAAATCAGTTCAAACAAGACAGTCCTTTCCCTCAGGCTTACAATCTAAAAGACATGACATAAAAGAAAAATGGGATGGAGAGGGGAGGGGGGGTTGAATTCAGATGTTGATTCTTTGAGCTAAATAGTAATTCTTACTGACCAGCTTGGACAGAAACAGTTCAGGGACTGGAAGAGCCATCTTTCTCACTGAGGCACAAGTTGAGAAGCATGCTACCAGGAAGTGGCTTGAGCAGTAGTTGTCTGCCTCTGCCTGGCGGCATATTTGAGGCAGAGGATAATTTAGTGTCTTGAGTACAGAGGCAAGAGTTAAGAACTAGCTGCTTAATCCTCATGTTAAAATGTAAAATGCTCTTTACAAAAGCAGTATAATCCGGGTAAGTGGCAATCATTATGTCTGTATGTTACAGTTTGGTCAAGAGAGATAAGCATGCTGATTGTAGCACATCTGTGTAAAATGACAATTGTATAAAATACTGTTTCTTGTCTGTGCAGATGGGAACCTCTGCCATTCAGATGTCTCTCTTTTTGGAGAACCGACGGAGTTTGAATACTTAAGGAAGGTGTTGTTTGAGTACATGATGGGCCGTGAGACAAAGGTATCCCCCATATTCAAGGCACATGTTTGTTTTAACAGTCACTTCGAGAAAGAAGCAGAACTGCACAAGTTGTAGTATTATTATGCTGTCACAGGATGAGCCAGTTCTTGCTCTCAGCTACCTTGAATAGAGGCAAGATGTCTGTATGTTACAGCTTATCTCCTATTTATGAAGAGTTATATTTATTTTTGATGGATTTGTTTTAGTGTTTCATCATTAATGTGTGGAATTGGTTATTAAAGTTGTTTAGTTGTACCTCATCCTGGTTTCAGAATTGATGATGGGTTATAAATCTCCTTAACTAAATAATGCTTTCAAACAGGACCACTCTCGGTGGATATTACACTCCATAGGCCAGGGTGGGCAGCTTGCAGTAGATTGGCAAGAGTTTCCAACTCCCAATTGTCATAACAATAGCAACAGCTAAAAATCCCTCCTCCCCAAATTAGCTTGCTGAAAAAGAATACTGGACAGGAGTGAGGAACAGGAACAGATTTTTATGTGAAAGGATTTGCTACTTGCTTTTGGCATTGGTAAATTTATGAGCTGAACATGTGCTCAGAGGCACATGTAGTGTGTGTGTGTGTGTGTGTGTGTGTGTGTGTCCAACTGGCTGAGCCACTATTTTGTACCTGCCTCTGCTTCATTGATCTCAAGGTTCTAGCTAGCATAAAACAAAAGTAGGCCCCAAGTCTGCCCACTCCTTCTTTATGTTTCATAGGCTCCCCTTTGCAAATGTGATGAAGCTATTGTCCCCAAGCTTCCAAATACTCATATGCCAGCCCTCTTCCTCCTGTGATGTAGGACTCATTTAACCCTATTTCCCTGAAAACTTCATTTCCATCTCCCCCATGGAACCATAGCTCCTTCCTGTCCCCCATCCCCTTCCAAGTGAGATTCCAGACCACCTCCCCTGCAGTTTTGTCTCTTAACTATCCCTGAATCTGAATCAGGTTTAAACCTTCAGCTACATCTTTCAGCAAGTTCCCAACCTTCGGTCACAATCAATTTGCATGGGCTGTTGTCTTTTCTGGCCAGGCATCTGGGAGAAATAATGAGCAGCAGTAAATTCATTAACATAGTGTGGAGAGGGAATATGTGTATCCAGCAGCAGTCAGTGGGGCAGCACAGGCAAGGTGCCATTGTGCACCTGGGTTGCTAACAGCAAGCCACTTACCAAGAGGGTGAGGACTGAGGAGTAGTGCAGCAACAGATCCAATCTGATGGTCCTGCTGCTGTGCCTGCACTGCGCTGAACTCTCCACACTGCAGTCGTATCCCTCTTAGCAAGCAGTAGCAAAATTCTTAATTGGGAAGCCAGGTGCACAGCACTGCCCTGCTGGAGTTAAAATTTCAGATAACAAATCACGCCACAACATAGTTCAGTCACCATCTTCTTAGATCTTTTTTTTATTAAAATAAATTAATTTCCTTTGATTCTGCTGTGGACAGAAGCTGTTTTTCACTTACAAACAGGACCTTCAGCAAATAATACCATATAGCAGAGTCACCAGCACATTCTTACTTATGAAACTGTTTACTATATATTTCTTGCTATGAGGCCAGCTATACTACATTATTTTTTTTCTCCTTGCAAGAATTAGCAGTGGGAAAGAATGCTAAGAGCCTTTCTTATAAGTTGAACTTTGTTTTCAGTGGATAGCATTTGAGTAAATATAGGTTTTATCAACTAACTATTTCAAAAACATTGAAGCCTTAAGTGATGGAATACTGACTTTATTGTTGTTTGGAACTTGTACTCAGCTTTATTTTAAATCTGATCGTTTGGAATCCATTTCTGTATCATTTATTCTGGCCAAAAGCACTTTGGGAATTTTAAGTCACTGGTGATGTTGGATTAGAGATTCTTAGCTTTTAATGTAGTGCATCTATTTTAAAGTCTTAGCCTTAGGTTGCCACAGATTTTTTTTATGAAAGATACAAGTATTCTTTATGCATTCCTATGCTTTCATAAGGATTACAAAAAATACAGTGCTTTTATAAATCAATGAAACTGCTGTTTAGCAGATCATATTCTTATCGTTCCCATTACTTTGTTCACCTCTTCTTCAGACAATGGCAAAGGTTATAACCACAGTGCTGAAATTCCCTGCTGACCAAGCACAGAAGATCTTGGAACGAGAAGATGCACGGGCATTGGTAAGCCATAGAAGATACTAAATAAAAGTGGCTTCTCAGGTGTGTCTTAACATTAAAGCTCTTTGATTATTGGTCATCTAACTTTCCTGCAGAAGGATTTTGTATTTGGAAGTAAGGATTTCACACAGGGCAGGAAAACTTAGTGATAGCAATAAGCACCTTAATGCTGGAAGACCCTGAGTGCATCTTTGCCGATTGTGATGACAAAAAAAAATCTCCTGTTATGTCTACACCAGCACTTTGCTTGATATATCTATCTGTCTTCCAGTTGGACTACAACTACAAGTCAGGGAAACCTATAAAATGTCAGTGTTAATATGGAAGAAGTCCACAACAGTTTTACTCATCTATGCAAAAGCCTACTTACATGCCACCTTGGGAACTGTGATGTTGAAAAGCAGTTGCTTTTCAATTAAAGTAATTTAATAAATCCTATAGTATTGATCTCAGCTTGGGAAGGTGATAAATGCCCACAATCATAGGACTATCCAGGAATTAGGTTTATCATTCTGTTTGTTTTATTATTAAACACTAGGGTTCAACGTAGGAATTGCTAAAGGGAAAATTTGCCATATAAAACCAAGATACATTCATGGAACTTGGACACATGAAGTGCGGGTCATGATTGTTAATTCTTTCTCTTTGTTTCTTCTTTTTGTTTGCTCAGAGGATGCTGCTATCTGTTTTCGCTCACAAAATACATTGATCCCAGAGCAAAACAGTTTAAATGGGGTTTCTCCCCTTTTCTACATTTTCAGCTAACAATTAAATATGAAATAAACTTAATTCTGCCAGCATTCCATTCAAAATTATTTACCTTTTGTGGCTACCATTGGTTTGTTCTAAAACTGTGTACCATTTGAAGACCATGACAAAGGTACAAAGTAGAGGAAACGAAAATTCTGTACAATTCAGTTTTATGGGGAAACTATTTGAGTGGTGGCACACTATATTTTGTGGGATTCTGTTTGAAAATGGAAACATTGTCATCAGTTGGTTTTCCTGTTTGGCTACTTTCATATCCTGCTTTAACACATACTAATACTTGTCCTTTTCTGTTAGCTCTATAATTTTGCATGCAGTTGTTAGACGAGACGGGGGAAATAGAATACCAGACCCAATATTTCATGTTGTGTCTATCAAAATAAAGTCACATGTGTTCCTACCCTGGAGTCCTATTTTGATACTAGCAGCTTTAGTAGAAATTAGTAGGCCTTTGCCTGAGCCATCTGAAGGAAAAAGTAGCAAGAAACAAGAACGAGGCATCCTAGGCTTAAAAGCAAACCTCTGCAGGTTCGTGGATTGTGCATGTGCATTGCATGAAGCGGGCAACACTTGGCTCTAGTTTACCCTGGAGAGCACTGCCAATGCTAGCTGCCATTGCTGTTTTTACACTTCACCCGTATGTCAAACTCTGTACAGAGCAGAGAAATGGCACGGCTAATCATTGGCATCTCTCTTGCTATGTCCACAAGTTTGACAGTGTGGAAATAGATGTCTAACATGTCTAAACTCACATTGCTTTTATTAACACAGTAACCCACTAAGCTGTTCTTCTCCTGGCTTTGTAGTTCACCTCACCTCGCAGTGGCATCTTCTGAATAAGCCATCAATCAGTGCTTTTAGTTAGCATGTGGGTGAGTGTTGCCTAGTACATACAATATTTGGTTTTGCCTAGTACATACAATGTTTGTTAATAATAGTGAGTGGTATCCACTGTTAGTTGTACAGAGTAAACCCACTGAAATCTGTAGACTTAAGTACATTCACTTCACTAGTATGACAAGCTTTGACTACCACCCAGTAATAAATTGTCCTTCCCACTAACAAGCATGCCAAACACTTGTTCTTATCATATTTATTTTGCAAGGCAAGCACTTGTAATGAGGACTTCTTAATCCCATAACATTTTTTGTGATCTTGGACCAATTTGAGATTATTTTGAAGAACATGTTTGCAGCTTCACACATCTGATGCATAAGATTAGAACAACATAAGATTATGATACAAGTTGCACTGATTTTGGCTCACTTTACCTTGTGTACTAATAGCTGATATACTGCAGACCAAACTAGATGTAGTATATTGGATTAGATCTTCTGGCATTTTTTTTACTTTATTTCAATAGCAACAGCAGTACCCTGTTGCACGTTTCCAGTGTCATGTTTAGTTTGACCTTTATTTGCCTAAATATATTAATGTCAGTTTTCACTTCAATGCTCAAAATGTAATAAGAAATGGAAAACTCAAGTTCCAAGCCAGAAAAATTCAGTAATAGGTTTATTATTCAAAATTGATTGTACTAGTCATTCACAACTGTCAGGAAGGGCTAGCTATCCCCCTTTTTTCTAGCTGCCTGTGAATTCTACATCTGTTTTGAAATCTGGCATAGGACTGAATTCACAAGAAGCTAAAAAATCAAGTTGGAAGGAAATCTGAAAATGTGAAGCAAGCTGTCTGCAGAAAGTCCCAGTGCTGCAGAAGTGGGAAGTTTATCCTCTGTATTTTTACATGTTCTACTTTGCATAGCCCCCCAACTACTGAATTCCCACATAAAACTAGGTTCTTCAGAATTTAAATAATGATTTAAAGTCAAGCGTACAAAATGTGATTATGCGGAAGTTTGTTTTGAAAATACAAATTTATGTAACTTAGATTACAGAATACAGAAGCCAAGGAACTTGCAGAGTACAAATTATTTTGACCATATATATCCTCCAATATATTTATACTGGGTAGCATGCATGGAAATTACTCAAGATAATATGAAGCTCTTGTAAATGAAATGTGATCAGCTACGTTGGCCATTTCAGGGTAGACTAAAACAGCAAAACATTAAAATCACCTGTGAGGTCAAGTGAGCCAAAGGAAAAGCTGTTTCGAAGATAATAGATAGATAGATAGAGTGTGTGTCTTCCCTGCACCCACTGTTCTGGATATATTGCTCCATTCCCCATAGTACATTGTGCCTGCTGCCTAGCCCAAGACCCTTGCAGTCTTTCTGTCATGCCATTGTGTCTTTTCCATTTACATACTAAGGGAGGGGGACTGGATCTGGCTGGTGAGCCAAATGTGTAATATTGCCATTGAACTGTATTAAGCAACACACGATTAAACTACTTTTTTACTTGTGGGGACAGATAGTTTTTGACTTGCCTCTTAAACCTATTATGTCTTTCTATATCATAAATTAGTTTGTTGCTTTGCTTTTACTTGTGCTTTTATTTATTTTTTCATATCATCCCTTCCTTCCAGTCCTGGCTGCGATCGTCCTCTTGAAGAACTTGCAACACATGCACTTTGTAGCAGATGACGCTCCTTTGAAATCTGATCATATCTCCAAACTAGCTCTATGAAGAATGGACAGGAGAAGTACTATTCATTGCCCCACGTGAAATGAGCAAAATTAAGAACAATAATGGGTTGTGGGCTGGGCATGAATGTAATCAAACAGTTGTCTTGAAAGATTGTCTTATCCAGTGATGGAGTGCTTATATTGAACACAGTTCTCTATTTTGGTTTAGAATATTTTTCAATAAATGTTTTGCCTCACTGCAATACAGATCTCACAGGATCTCTCTGAAGAATTAATGGTTTGACTGCCCTATTTATTTTTAACGGTTTTATCGCCTGAAATAATTGTGCAATACACTTTGGGTGGGTAGGAGACTTTGGTGATGTTCTTGGTAAATTAAACCTCTCCCTCACAATTTGATCTGTTGATTGTTTGCTAAAGGTACTTTCTTTCAAGCACTTGCTTTATAATGAATCCAAATTGCAGTACCTCATTTGTTTATTCCTAGCTTTTGTACTCATATTTTGTGGGGAATAAATTTACACTCCTGTAAATTGTAAATAGTTACTACTTACTTGTATCATAAGCTGATCTCTGACTGTTGGCAGTGCTAATCTTGCAGAGCTGGGAGAGAATAAAACTTCTATTTACTGTACAATGCTGCAGACTGTTGTACTTTTTAATAGCAAATGTCACTGTCTAATAATTGATGTGATCTTATTCAGTAATATAGGTGAACTACCCATAAAGCCTAATACCCTGCTTCTGAAACAGAATTGTAAGCTGGTGATGCTTTTTGGAGTTCTAAAATTGAGCACGGCCTATCTCAGGAGTTGGAAAACTTTGGCCTTCCAGATGTTGATTAATTCCAACTCCCATCAGTCCTAGCAAGCTGTAATTCAGCAACATCTGGAGGGCAAAGCCTGGCCTGATAAGCAGAAAATGTATGATAGTGTCATTCACAAGCTTGGTAAAAAACTTACTGGAATGCAGTTGTAGAGTTCCGCAAAACTCAGATTCTGGCCAGAAAACAATTTTAAAAGGCAGGTATAAATCTTATGGCAGACATACAGGAATATTCCCCCCACCCCAATTCTCATTTTCATCTCACAACAGGCCTAGTAGCTTACTTTTCATGTAAAACAGATTTTCAGTATGGAATCCGTGGACAATTAAGTCACATTGGAGTGGATAAGCTGAGCTGGCATCCATGGTTTTTCAGCCTGTAACCCAATTTTAAGGGACCAGCTTATATTCAAGTACTGTCTTTCCCCCCCCCTCTTGAACTTTAAAGGTGTGGCTTATTTGTGGGTGCGGCTTATATTCGGGCCAATACGGTAATACAGATGTATGTAACTTACACAATTTGATCCTGGTACAAGCTTTTGATTTCCCTTGTGTTGTTTCTAGTTTGCTTTGGCAAACGAGCTTTGTTTCCTTAGAACAAAATGTTCCTATCCCGCTTCAGTAGCATTGCTCGATGAGTTTTTTCTTAAAGTTCCAGTCCCTAAATGTGTGACTAATCTTTGTTTGCATACAATACTTTCTAAGCCAGCAGCAGCTCTGCCATCCTACCAAATGAGCTGTCCTTATCAACTGAAGGGGAACGTAGAGAATTTCAGAAGCAGTTATCTAATGTAGCTTGTGGGGCAGCTGCTGGTGGTAGACCTTTGAGAACCCAGGAAGGCCTTCCCCAGATCATCTGCACAATTCCTTGTGTGCACCAAAGGAGGTTGTTAGGGTAGCAGCACATGAATTGTAGTTCCTTAAAAAAAAAGTAATTATCCCTCTCTCTGGCTTTTTCATGTTTGAGCATATATGGAAGAACTCAACCTACAGAAAATTGGCTAATATATAACAACAGACCTCACACTCCTCCACACTATGTCGAATGAGTCCTTTTCTTTCCCATCTTGCCTTTTAGGGCTTTTAAAGATTTGCACCAGTCATCTTTAGATATAGCTAAAAATACACATTTCCAGATTGGAGTTGCCATATACAGTATGTCACATTACTAGAAATTCCCACACCTGCAGTCTTTTACTCTTGACATCAAACTTTTGTTTTCAGCGTCTTGCACTTAAGATGCCAAAATCTTTTTTTTTCTTTCTCTCCCCCCCCCTTCAGAAGTGGGATTTATTTTCATTCCCATAAGATACTAGTGAAGAGCTCTTTTTTGCCAAATGTTGAAATGAAACTTAGGGCTGCATAAAATTATTTGTGAATAACATTGGAAGGGAATTCCCCTCTCCTTCAGCTTGCCTGACGTTAGCCATAAAGGACCAGTGATTTGATTAGTGGACAAATCGAATTGGAACTGAGAGCCTCTTAATTTCTATCCAAATTGCAGATATTTATAAGTGCCCAACAGTACTGCTGTTGCCATCTTTTTTTTTTTTTAAGTGTGTTTAAAATGCAGCAACACATGTGGCTGGTCTGAGTGAGTGTTGATTTTTCATCATGTTGTTCTGAAATTACATTCCTCTTGGCGGATGTAGACTGCTACCCAAATCTAGCCTTCAAGCTGACATGTGGGAGAGGGCATCTAACATAAGGTTACCAGACATCCCCGTTTCCTGGGGACAGTCCCCCGGATTTACAAATCAGTCCCCATGCAAAATCCATTGAAGTTGAAAAGTGTCCCTGGATTCATTGAAAAAAACTGTTAACCTTAATCTAACACAAATCCCCCACTTGCTCTTCTGTTATGCATTTTCCTCTACTCATAGTTCAATATATTTTGATACATTTTTGGGGGATTATCATGGATTCATCCCTCTTTTCCATGTTGCAAGCTGATAGCTAAAGTAGGCAGGGAGAGTAATCCTTCCAAGGACTCATTGCTCACTGGTCCTCATGCAGTCCAGGAGAAATGACCAATGGGAGGAACGCAGAGAGAAGACCCGCTATGGTGCATGCGTAACAGCGAAACCAGACACTTTCATCTGCCCCAGCTGCAGTAAAACATGTCTCTCCTGTATCAGACTCCACAGCCACAGCAGGCACTAACTCTCAAAGGGTTTGACCTTCCCCCTGATGGCACACTTCCGTTGCCTCTTGAGACAGACGGATGCCGAGGTCCAGTCCACTACAACAGTGGTTTTCAACCAGTGTGCCATGGCACCCTGGGGTGCCTTGAATGATGGTCAGGGGTGCTGCGGGCAACACTGGCCTCTGTCCCTCTTTCCTTCCCTCCCTCCTCTTGCATCTCTGCCTCCCCAAGGCTTGCACAGCTGTTTGTTGCAGCAGCCCTGGCTATAAGCTTTGCAAGCGAATGGTGCCTCTAGGAGGCACCTCTCTTTGGGGTGGGTGGGCAGCCCAGAGACCAGGGGCGGCAGCAGCGGTGGCTCAGAGGGCTCCCAAGTAGAGGGGAGAGGAGAGGAGGCTGAGGGAACACTCCACAAGGGAGTTACAGGTAGGTAGCCGTGTTGGTCTGCCATAGTCAAAACAAAATTAAAAATTAAAAAATCCTTCCAGTAGCACCTTAGAGACCAACTAAGTTTGTTTTCTAAAAAAAGGGTGAGAGGCTGCTGGCTCTGCAAGCAAGGGGTAACATAACTGGCCATCTGAGCCCTACAGAAAGAAGGTAGCTGGTACCTTACCTTAACTTACCTAGTAGACTCATCATCGCCAGTTCAAGGAAGAACATCACCCAGCTAGAGATTAAGGTGCACCATAAACACGCATTGATGAGGTACGAAAGGGGTCAAAATAATACATATTTACTAATTATTTAAAAAAACGGTCTTGGATTAAAATAAAGCATAATGCCCCATCAATTTACAGAGTCGCAAGACGATGCAGCACAATTCCCTCATGCTAGGCTGATGGCCAGGAGCTGTTTCGCAACCGAGCAAGTATATATTTGACATTTTTTATGTGTCAGGCTTTTTATTTTTGATGTCTGCTATTCAGCCTTTTATAAATCATTCAAATGCACATTTTCTTCAGCACAGCATCTTTCTACAAAAGGCACCAATTCAGATACAGCAGATCAATGCAACGAGATTCAGCAAGCCTAGCATAAAAAGAACACAATTTTGAGGGCCATTAACTACCCGGTTTCTAACAGAGAAAGTCCAGTTTGCTGCATGGACATATTACTGTTCCAAGCTTTTAAATGTTGCCAACTTGTTTTTGAGATGCATATACATTCTCCCCCTCCTAGCTTGATAGGAAATGTAGTTTCTCTTTAAATGCACGAACTGTTTGCAGGCTTTAGAAGGGAGGTAGGAGAAATTGAGATTAACAGCAGCTGAACAAATGCTAACCCGATGCAGTCTCAACGGTGAAAGACAACAGAGGTATTTTGGTTTAAGGCATGCAACTACTGTACAAATCCAGTCAAAAAGCCTTTAGCAGCAAACAAAATACTCTCTGCATTTCTCTCTATGTAAGTACCTGTGATATCTGGACAACTAAAGTGCTAACATATCTGAAGTATCAATGAGAACAGGTAGCAATGAGTTGATGTGGCCTGATAATGTGGATAGGATGTGCAATTATGTTCCCTGGCTGGTTGAAGCTAGCCAGAGTGGAGCAGTTGGTGGGTCCAGGGTGTTGTGAATGCCTTGTGAATGCCTCGTTGCATGATGGAGAGGTATCAGCCACATGATGAGTCTACTAGGTAAGTTACAGGTAGGTACCCGTGTTGGTCTGCCATAGTCAAAACAAAACAAAATAAAAAATTCCTTCCAGTAGCACCTTAGAGACCAATTAATTTTGTTCTTGGTATGAGCTTTCTGAAGAAGTGTGCATGCACATGAAAGCTCATACCAAGAACAAACTTAGTTGGTCTCTATGGTGCTACTGGAAGGAATTTTTTATTTTATTTTGTTTCTGCTAGGTAAGTTAAGGTAAGGTACCGTGATAAGTGGACTACCAAAGACACTTCAAGAGCTCGTATGTATGTATGTATGTATATATATATATATATATATATATATATATATATATATATATATATATATATATATATATATATATATAAAATTTTTTATACTATACTACTACAATACAAAACAAATCCAACATTCTCATACATTTTCCAATTTTGGCTGACGAAGTCATGACTTCCCTCAGTCCCTCCACATGGCTTTCAAAATTATATCTTAATATTATACTTCTTTAATCAACCATTGCTTACATTATCATAAAATTCCTACTTACTTTAACTACCATACTTACAATAATATTTCTACACATTAACTACAAAACTTCTTGAAGTCCTATTAGCGTATTCAATTGTAGATTGTCTTTTAAATAATTCGTAAACTTTAACCAGTCTTTGATGAATTTCTGGTCCCGCTGCTCCCAGATTCTTCCCGTCATTTTGTCCATTTCTGCATATTCAAGAGCTCGTCTCTCATTCTCTTCTAGAATCACTCTTTGCTCGCACAGTTTTGAGAAGGAGGAGGAAGAGGGTGCCATGGTTCTATGATACCCAAGGGAGTCATACTGATGACCCCCAACAGTAAAGTAACAAGGAAGCAACAACATCAAAGAACAGGAAATTCATTAACTTAAAACTTTGGGCATTTTTAATACGGAATTATTTAGGAGCGTTGTGAACAAGATAGAGTGAGGAGAAGGGAGGAGGGCAGGCAGGCGAAATCGGAAGAGGAATATTTGGCTGAGTTTTCAGGGTTAACTTAAAACAGCAGACCTACATGTGGGATCTCTGTATCTTTTCAGGCAACCCCTTGGGCCTGCATTAATTGGTGTCAAGGAAAGGGAAAAGAAATACCGGTTTTGGCAAGGTGATAAATATCTGAAACTTGCATTCTCGCTTGCCATTAGCCAACCAGGAGGTTTGATTCATTTCGCCTTGTTGCATCATTTTTTTAAGGCAGAAGTCAGAACAAAGCACAAAGGAAAGTTCCCACAGCCATATCAGAGGAGAAGGATGTTCTGTGCATAAGGATTCTCTAGTGAAAGTCGCTGAAGTTAAAGCATGCCATTACTCCGGGATTATCGCTTTATTAATCAACTGTAAGAGGGAGGCATGGCACTTGTCTACATTGTGAAGTTTCTGGTTTGTGTCACCTCTAGTTTAGACAATTGCAGCCTCCCCCTCCAATTGTTGGACTTCAGTCAGTTCAGGCTCTGCTAAGCTTATCTTCCATCAGCCTCTTTTCTTAAATTTATGCGCCGACCCCTTGTCACGGCCCACATCAAATTTGTACACATCTATTCGTTTTAATGCATTCCATCCTTTTGCCCCATGGCTTGGTCTCCTCCCTTGTTTCCCATTATGCTCCATCTTTCAAAAGGCCCTGGATTCATATACCAGGCAAGAGGCGGTGGCTTTTCCTTTATTAGGTCTCGAATCCCTGTGACGGGGTGAGCTCCCGTTGTTCGGTCCCTGCTCCTGCCAACCTAGCAGTCCGAAAGCACATCAAAGTGCAAGTAGATAAATAGGTACTGCTCTGGCGGGAAGGTAAACGGCGTTTCCGTGCACTGATATGGTTCGCCAGAAGCGGCTTACACATGCTGGCCACATGACCAGGAAGCTGTACACCAGCTCCCTTAGCCAGTAAAGCGAGATGAGCGCCACAACCCCAGAATCGTCCTGGACTTAACGGTCATGGGTCCCTTTACCTTTCTTTCTATATATTGCACATATAAAAAGCTGGGAAACAAAAAGACCCATGTGCACACATGCAAGGTGCTTCCAAACACATGGTTTTTTTTTTCTTTCTGGAGGGAATTTGTTGGTTTGGTTTGGTTTCTGTTGATGGTTTCTGCTTTCTCATTTTTACTTCCAATTGCTGCTTCTGCTGCTCAGTAGAATGCCACTCCTGAGAGTCGCCTAGACTTTGAGGTGGGCTGTAAGATTTCATTGGAAGTCTGGCAACCTATTGCACATGTGATAGGCTTCACCTCTCCATTAATTGAGTCACTTTTCATGCCCCTTAAAGCAGGGGCATAGCATCGGACTAAGGGGGGCGTAGCCCCTGGTGCACAATTTCTAGGGGATGCAAACCAGCCCCCCCGGGATCCCTGTCCCACCCTGCCTGCTGCCAGGGGTCTCTGGGCCTTGGAGCCCAGCCTGGCCTCATCATTGCATCCCTGGCCCCCTCACTAAATGGCTGCCTGGTCAGTGTTCGGGGGGATTTGCCCGCCAAGGGCTGTATTGGCTGGCCGGACTCCTCCGTATGCAGATGGGGAAGCAGCACAGTAAGTTTTGCATGCACAATTTATGATGAACACATCTCAACTGGAAGTATATTTTTGGGTCTGGGGGTTGGGGGCGAGGAGTTTGGGATCTCTCTAATGTGACAAATAAAGCCTATTATTCATCTGAACTTTTCACACAACTGTCGCATTATAGTTAACATATGTAGGAATAAACACCAAAAAAAGCTAGTTAATCAACAGCAGATGTCTGACAGATTTCCCACTGTTGTGTTTTGAAAGCTGAGCGGTAGGGTGGACCTTTCAGTAAGGCATCCAGATTCACTGTGCGATCATCTGGGTCTCTGGCTATTCATACCAGGAGAGAAAGCTGGGGAAACGGAGGCTATTGTGCAGAGTTGGGGAATGCTCTTAAGGGGCTACATACTAGTGGTTGGTGGGACCAGAAGACAAAAGGAAATGGAGCAGAGGAAGCAATTCTTACACTTGTTGTACAATAGACTACATTCCAGCCACACAAAAGCCAGAGGTTTCTACACACACAACCTCCTTCCTCCAAGTAGGCAAGAAAGAGCACATTCTAACCAGGCAAAAGGACATACAGCAGGATTGGTGAGGCATCATTAACTCCACCCCTAAAAGCTGAGCCATGTTGCTTGTTGTTCTCTCCAGACAAGATGTCTGCTACTCTCTCTCTCTCTCTCTCATCTCCACTCATCCATAGTTCCTGCATGAAACCTTTGAACTCCAAAAAAACTGTAAGTGATGATTCCAATCTAATTCACCCAAGCTGCAAGGTGTGCTTACAGGCCTGAGGTTCCCCACCCCGTCTCTAGTGGTTTATGTTAATCGGTGCACCTACATAATTAATGGGATTTACTTATTGCCACTGGCCTGTCTTACCAACACGACTCTTTCAACTGCTTAACAATGGCAAGGGAGGGGGGGAATGCTCTGGATTACAAGTGTATTAGTGAGCATCTGAAGTCCAGGACATAAGGCATTCTACCAGGGTTCTTGCTTAGACCACTTATGTTTTGCGTGTTAGTTTTGTGTGTCATGGTTTGCAGGCATCTAGTGCTGACAGTCACTAATAGTTAAGTACTTTCTGTTCTGCATGATGAAAAGTTCTGCCTAACTTTGTAGACTCGCTTCTTCTGCACATAGGACTCTGTACACATAGGTAGTCCTGAACATTACACGGGAGGGAAAACAATGTGAAAAGTCCGATTCTTTTAATTGCAGTGGTTTTAAGAAGTGCTTTGTCTCTCACAATGGCTACACATTTACACATTACGTTTGATTTCTCAGTGTGGGGGCATTATCAGTGGTGGTGGAAGCGACTAGCATTTGCAAAAATAGTGTATTGCAATCCATCTCTGAAGGGTATAATTTAAGGAATTGCATCACTTTGAGCTTTTATTATTATTATTAATAAATGATATATTTGAGATTTGTGAGGAGGTCTGTGTAACCATCTTACAAAGGTTGTTATCTACATAGGTGATTGTTTAAAAAAATGCTTGCGCTTTGGATAAAATGCTTAAGTGGTTCGGTTTTATTATTGTATAGATTTTAGCTGTAATACAGCATGGAGTGAAGTATGTTTAAGGCCATCAACTTTGTATTGGAGTGTAGAGGAGATACAGTTTTAAAATCTATGCACTACTTAAGGCAGCGTTGTTGCTTATCTGTGTCTAACTAAAGAACATAAAAAATACCGGATCAGCTTTTGATGGCCAAGGGTTTTGTTTTAATCAATTGACATAAATGTTCAATTCTCCACGTACACTGCTAGAGAGGTGTCATTGCGAACTAGATCACTAGTAATGCTAATCAAGTATGACTTAATAGAATAAAGATGAAGTCTCAGAGGCAATAGGGTGCTATTGATTTCATTAGGTCTGCTTCATATATAAGTACTGTAGCTGCAAAGCAGGTCAGCCTCTTCAGGTTTTAGTTCCACAGATATTTCAGTGTTTTATCCAGCAATATGGAAGGCTAAACCACACAGTTTTTTTTTTTAAATTGCAATCATGCTGTATATATAAAATGGAAAGAGTATGGGGTGTTTATTGGGTTAGGAGTAGGAGTAGGAATGATGGAGAATTCTGTTGGATATGGAGTAAGAAGTGGAAATTCCCACAAATTGCATGCTTGTCAGGAACAGAAACCATGCTTGTGGATATTCACGACCATTGTTTTAGTCTGCAAATGTTAACATAAATAAATATGTTGTTTTCTGCACTGTTTTTGATGTTTCCCTTGCATAAAAATTAATTATATACTTTCTGGCACTTCACTGAAGTTCAAGTGTTAGGAGCGAGCAAGAAAAACATTTGAATGCCCAGCCTAGGGAGATTCACCTGGTGCCTTCTCTCTCTCTCTCTCTCTCTCTCTCTCTCTCTCTATCTCTCTCTCTGCCTTTAGAATCATAGAATTATACAGTTGGAAGGGACTCTGAGCATAATCTAGTCCAGGCATAGGCAAACTTCAGCCCTCCAGATGTTTTGGACTACCATTCCCATCATCCCTGACCACTGGTCCTGTTAGCTAGGGATGATGGGAATTGTAGTCCAAAACATATGGAGGGCGGAAGTTTGCCTATGCCTGATCTACTCCAACTCCCTGCAATGTAGGAATATGCAGCTATGGGATATACAGGGATTGGACCTGCAACCTTGATGCTATCAGACCCATGATCTAACCAGCTGGCTTCAGGAAAGACTTTTTAATTTAAGAAAGCCTTTGCAACGTGAGCCAGATGACATTAAGTGCTTCCATTTTTCACTTGGTTATTTATTAAATATGTCATGCTGTTTTTATGAGATTGCTTTGCCTCTTTAATTAGCACTGGGCTTCCTTGGCAGAATTTGTCGGGGACCAAATGGTGGGATGTACCTTTCAACATAAATATGTCAAGTACATCTGATACATCAATTGTAAACCATTTTACTCTCCAAGGGAGTTTTCCTCAGTAATTTTAGTTGGGGTTTATATTCCACCTCAAGCCTGCTCTAGTCGGGCATTAGCAGATTTGGCAGACAGGATTATCAGTATGGAAAAGAAATACCCAGATTCCCTACTTATTGTACTAGGGGATTTTAATAAAGCAAACTTATCTCATGAACTGCCCAGATATAAACAATATGTAAATTGTCCCACCAGGGAAATGAATATATTGGATCACTGTTATACTACAGTTCCAAAGGCTTACCGGTCAGTTTCTCGCGCAGCCCTGGGTTTGTCTGATCACTGTATGATTTTTCTCATTCCAACTTATAAGAAAAAACTAAAAGCTGTGAAGCCTAGGGTCAGAACAGTGAAAAGGTGGACAGAGGAGGCAAAGCTTAAGCTTCAGGCCTGCTTTGATTGCACTGATTGGAACATTTTTGAAATGGCCTCAAACAACCTGGATGAATTTACGGACACTGTGACATCATATATTAGCTTTTGTGAAGACTTATGCATGCCTACTAAAACCTTGCGCATATACAATAATAATAAACCGTGGTTTACAGGAAAACTCAAGCAACTCCGATATGCTAAAGAGGAGGCACATAAGAAAGGAGATAGAATTTTGTACAACCAAGCTAGGAATGCACTGGCCAAGGAGATCAAAGTGGCAAAACGAACTTATGGTGAAAAACTGCAGATTCAATTCTCAAATAGTGACTCGGCTACTCTTTGGAAGAATTTACAGAATATTACTGGATATAAGAGAACATCTTCTTCTGCTCCGGAGAGTCAAAAATTGGCAAATGACCTGAATCAGTTTTATAGCAGGTTCGAAAGTCAAGCATTGCCAACTAGTGTCATTCAGTTGGCGCCAGAGGCATCAATAAGCAACTCAACATGTTCTGAAACCACCCCACTGGTAATCTGGGAAAAAGATGTACTGAGCCTTTTACAGAAACAGAAGACCAGAAAAGCTCCAGGCGCAGACGGTGTGACTCCTCGTTGCTTGAAAGTGTGTGCAGCACAATTGGCTCCGATCCTCACACAGATATTTAATCGTTCTTTGGAGTTGTGTAGAGTCCCTTCATGCTTTAAACATTCTGTCATCATTCCTGTACCTAAGAAGCCTTCCATCAGTGTGATGAACGATTATAGACCAGTTGCTTTAACATCTGTGGTAATGAAAGTATTTGAGAGACTAGTGCTGGCCTACTTGAAAGACGTTACTGATCCCTTGCTGGATCCTCTGCAATTTGCTTATCGAGCTAATAGGTCAGTAGATGATACAATCAACATGGCATTGCACTACATCCTGCAACACCTGGATTCCTTGCGGACCTATGTACGAGTTCTGTTTGTGGACTTTAGCTCAGCTTTTAATACTATTGTACCATCTAAATTGTTTTCTAAATTAATTCATCTCAATTTACCTGCCCCTGTTTGCCGATGGATATACAGCTTTTTAACGGACAGGAGGCAGCAGGTGAGGTTGGGGAAAATTATATCGAGCAACAATACCATCAATATCGGTGCTCCCCAGGGGTGTGTCCTTTCCCCACTTCTTTTCTCTCTATACACAAATGAATGTACCTCAACTGATCCATCGGTTAAGATCTTGAAATTTGCTGATGACACAACAGTTATTGGGCTTATCCAGGAGGACGATGAATCTGTGTATAGGCGGGAAGTAGACCATCTTGTTTCGTGGTGCACCGAAAATAATTTGGTACTAAATATCCAAAAGACAGTAGAAATGGTAATTGATTTCAGAAGGCACTCTTCTGTTCTGCCACCACTTTCCATTCTTGGTAACATGGTTGTAATAGTAGAGTCCTTTAAGTTCCTGGGCTCCATAATTTCTTATAACTTAAATTGGTCAAGCAACATCAATAGTATTATTAAAAAAGTCCACCAGAGGCTGTATTTCCTGCGTCAACTAAGGAAATTTAAATTGTCCCAGGAAGTGTTGATTCAATTCTACAGAGGCATCATTGAAACTGTTCTCTGTAATTCTATAACAGCTTGGTATGGTACAGCCTCTAAGAGAGACAAGAAAAAGCTCCAACGAGCTGTAAGAATTGCAGAAAGGGTAATTGGTGTTAGCTTGCCTTCAATAGAGACAATTTATGCTACCCGAGTAAGGAAGAGAGCAGAGAGAATTGTAGCAGATCCTTTACATCCCGGTCATTATCTGCTTGATTTACTTCCATCTGGACGTCGCTACAGGACTTCATATACAAAATCGGCCAGGCACAAGAATAGTTTTTTCCCTTGTGCCATTAAATTGTTAAATTCGTAGTTGTATAGCTTAAAGGGAGGTAAAATATGGGTGGGGTTTCTTTACTTCTTTGTATTGTGAGAGGAACAGTGTCTGTATGTTTACATTGCAATGTAGCCGAAACAAATTCCAAGTATGTTGGAAAATGTACTTGGCCAATAATAAATTATTCCTATTCCTATAGGAAAAAAACATTTAATTCTAAATGGAATTTTGCTCGTTTTCTTGGATACAAATGGATAACAGCAAGCAGTTTAGGAAAATGCATGCGCATCCTATGGTCACTCACGATCTTTGTATGCTCAGATTGGCACTGTTTGGATAATAACTGGGGGAAAGGGAGGGTCCATCTCCTTCCTCACAGCAACAGCTACATGATGGCTGAGCTCGAGGCCTGTGTAATTTCTGCTAAGGAAAAGAAAAGTCCCATATTCTTCCTAGCTGTAGTAGCTGTGTGGTGATAAGGTGGGCAGAGCAGCTTGTTGTACAGTTGCAATACTGTGTTGCCTGCCCAGGTTTCTGACACCCGTCTACCCAAAAAGGTAGACACCGCATGCCCTTCTGAATGGGTTGGACATTTTAATGAGTGTACACAATATATCCCCCATGTATACACACACACACATTTGCCTTTCGGTACAGAGGGGCAATAAATCATGGGGTAAAATTTCCCTCATTCCACAAACAGAGATACCTGCATTCCCTAAGCCCCTTCTTAAATAGAGGGCTTTTTTTGTTTTTTGAAGAGTAGCAATTCTTCAACACAGATGAAAATCCTTAAGTAGGGTTCTTTAGAAAAGAATCTTGAACGCTTGAGGTGCGATTGATTTTCCTGATGGAACTGAGAAAAATGCTTCTGAGGCATTACATATGATTGAAAAGCTTAGAGGAAGATGGGGTACACTTAAATGATTATTACCTCCTGTTCTGGTTTAAAAGGCAGTCTTTGACTGGGCTTTGAACTTGAAGGTGGTGGTGGAGAGAAATCCTTTGGAACTTAAATTAATTTGAAACTATGTGTCCCCAGTGAAACCACCCAAGAAGCATACATTATTATTTATTACATTTCTATAGTGCCATTCACCTAAGGATCACAGTGTGGTTCACAATGTGAAAAACACAAAGAATACAGCATATTGTAACAAACCAACCATAACCTGCCCCCAGTATAAAAGGCCACAGATTGTCTATTAGGCTAAAGGCCTTGGAGAAGAGGAATTATTTTGCCTGGCGCCTAAAGACATGTAATGAAGGTGCCAGGCAAGCTTCCCTGGGGAGAGCATTCCACATGTGGGGAAGCCATCACAGAAAAGGCCCTTTCTCATCTTGCTGCCCTGAGGAAGCACACAAAGATTTCAATTAGCAATAATTGTGCCTTGGATTAACCTAATTGGTTACAATATTGCCATAAAGGTGGACCATCAAATATTTGATACCCGAAAAGTGCACTATCAACTATATATGATTTTATTAAAAAAAAAAAAAAATATACTTGGGTTTGCAGCCAAATGAAATGGAACGACACTACTGCTTTGACATTTAATTCGACTTTCTGAACAATTACAAAATGCATTCCGTGGCACATTAAACTTGATCCTGCAGGTTGTGCCGTGTTTAAGAGGAATAAGTCTGTGTAATACCTTCCACTTCATGGGAAATGGTTAAGGTGAACTACTTTAGGATATGCAATTATAAGTGCTATGTTTCATGGACAGTTGTTTTAAATACCGTTATGTTTTAAAACTAATAAAACTTTGTGAATGCAAATCAGAAAACCAAAATCGATATGAATATAGTATCCTCATTGAAATGGTCATTACTGCTTGAATTGTACTTTTAAAAAATGACACCCTGTTTAGGACTTGTATGTGTGTGTTTTTAATCCCAGTACTGAAACCTGAATTGCCAACCTCTCATCCTTGTGGAGATGACGCCCCATGTCTACAGTCCTATCCACACCATGTGTGCATCAGTTTCCATCTTCTTTAATTTGATTGGAAAGCTTTTCCAGTGTTGGTCATTGTTTGGTGATTTAGCTGGAAAGCCTCAGAGCTTTGGTATTTCCAGATGCACACATCTTTGGCACTGGGTTTATTAATGGATTGCATTGTCATCTGTGGAATTTGCCTAATCATTTCATATCGACTTCCCTTCCAGTGGGATTATTTCACACAGAGGGGATAGCTCCGTCACTGAACTTGTGGAAATTCTGGTGATACAACATACGTGACAGTCACAATATCGTTTACTTTAGGACATTGCAAAAAAATGCGAAAATCTTTGTTTTGACCATTCTTTGTAACTGGCAAGCAGTTTAAATATTTTTAGATGCCCATGCCCATGGTAGATGCATATATGTGATGAGACCCCAATGGTCTGCTTCTTGTATAGATCAGAACACATCAAAATGAGGGGTTGGAGAATTCTGGACTGTGCTTTTTCAGCTAGATTGCAGCTTTGAGCGGAGAGAAAGCGCAGGGGGCGGGGGGGGGGAGTGGGAAATACTGAACTTTCATTCTTTTACATAGCATTTGTGAAAGGTTTTTGTGTCAGCATCATGTGGGTAGGTTCTTTTTTAATATTATTTTTTATTAGATTTTCCAAAAATTTAACAAATTTACTTCACATACAATATATTACTCTTATATTTTTTCTTTTTGACTTGCTACCCCCCACGCTGATGTTTTCATTCTTAACCATAATTGCTGCATTATACTTGTTATATCCCCCTAACTCCATCATAACATCATTTTAATGTTCCCCCCCCCCGTCGCTCATGTCTCAAATCCTGCACACAATTTCCTATCGATAAAATATCTTGATAGATAGTCCCCCAAAGGCCTCCAATTTTCCATAAACAGTTCATCATTTTGATCTCGTAGTTTTACAGTCAATTTTGCCATTTCAGCACAATCCGTCCTTTTTAATTCCTCTGCTGGAGTCTCTTCCATCTTTCCACTTCTGCGCATACAAGATTCTGGCTTCGGTTGTTGAGTACATAAAAAAGCTTAGTCGGTTTCTTCGAAACTTTCGTACTAATTATCCTTAGCAAAAAAGGGCTTTTTTGGAACCACCAATTTAAACATCTTTTAAAATTCACGATGGGTGGAGGTAGCTTCTTTTTCCTATTCATTTATTTGTTTTCGTTGGTGGTGTGGGAGAGACAACCAACCATGCCCTGGACCATGCCAACTTGAACAAAATATTATTTTTTGGGGGGGTGAGGGAGGGCAGATAAGCCCCGCCCCACACAATTGATCACATGACACACACCATTTTAATAGCAATAACCAGGGCCTTTTTTTCCAGCTGGAATTTTCCGGAACTCAGTTCTGGCAACCGTCAGGTGGGCACCATTGCCATTCTGAGAGAAAGAGGGAGGCGTTCTAGAAAAATAGGTGCACCTTTAAAGAAGATTGGAAAATGTTTCTTGGATATATGGGTGAAAATTGTGCGCATTTAAAAACGCTGGTAGCATTAAGATAAATTCTACGATGTAAATAAGCTCTGATGGAGGTTAACCGTGGAATACTGAATGGTTTATGAAAAATATGCAGGAATGTATGGCATGCCAATCAAACCAAGGAAAGAGAAGAAGGGAAGTCAACGATTTAAGGTTGTTTAAATGAATAATTTAAAATGTAAACTGGAATATAAGATATAATATGCCCATCAGGTTCGGGGGGGAGGGTGGCCCCCTCAAATATTTTATGGGGGCGCGTAGCCAGGATTTATTTTAGGGGGCAGGCTTTATGTTTGGGTGTGTGTGTGTGACAGAACATCAATTAAGCATTTTCAGTGCTTTTTTTCTAAAAAAAATGTTTAGGGGTACTCTCATTTTGACTCAAGAAAACCACCATTTTATAGTTCCAACCGGGAAAAATAAATACAGTAAAATGGACAAAAGTACAAAGATTCACTAAATGTTCAGGGGTATGCGTCTCCCCAGAAAAAAAGGACCGATGTATTTTTATTCATTTACATGCTGGGGGAGGGCAGCTGCCCCCTGCGCCCCCCCCCCGGCCCCTTGGAGTTGGCTCCTATGCCCCGGCCCCCCTAATCTCTCTCACGAAGGTAACTTTCTTATTTTTTGATTTTTTAAAAGACGCTGCGCCGGGCAGCTGCAGCCGGCGCAACTCTCTCCTCAGGCGCGCAAGCAGGGCGGCCGAGCGCGAGAGCCGTCGCCAGAGGGCGCTGCGCCTCCGGCTTGGACGCCCGGCGGGGATTCAGCTGGCTCCGCGGCGCGCGCCTGCGATTGGCGCCCAGCGGCGGCGCTCAAAAGCCCCTCGCTTGCTCCGGGACGCGGCCAGAAGAGAGCCCGCGCGCTCCAGCTCCAGCGTCCTGCCGCCGCCGCTGCCTCCCCCCTTGCAAACTCCCGCGGGGAACTGCCTGCTGCCCGGGGACTCGCTTTTGGATGCTCTTTGCTTGCAGGGGCTGCGTGGTTGCGCGAAGCCGAGCGCTGCTCGCTCCTCCCTTCCGCTCTCGGGCCCGGGTCGCGGGGCTCCTGCTGCCGGTCCTCCTCCTCTTCTTCTTCTTCTTCCCCGGCGACCGACGGAGCTGAGCGGCCGGATCCGGGCTTGCCGATCGCGCGCCAGAGAGAGAGAGCAAGAAGAGGCGCGCTTTCTCCGCCGAAGAATGGCTGCTGCTGCATCCCGCGGGGCGCGCAAGCGGGGCGCGTGTCAAGTGCTGGTGGCGACGCTGTGCGTGGCGCTGGTCTACTCCTACAACCTCGACGTGGACCACCCCGTGATTTTCCAAGGACCCAACAACTCTTTCTTCGGCTACTCCGTGCTGGAGCATTACTATGACAATACTCGATGGTGAGTAAGGGGAGAGGGGTGGGGACCCCCCTCCTCTGGCCGAGCTTCGCCTCTCCCACCCCCTGCCAGAATCATAGGGACCACAAGGGTCATCCAGTCCAATACAGTACAGGAAGCTTTTTTGTCCAAGGTGGGGATCGAACCCGCAACCCCAGAGATCAAGAGTCTCATGCTCAACCAACTAAGCCAAAGTTGATTTCCGATCTTCTAAGACCCACTCAACCTCCTGAAGACTCTCCTCCCCCTTTCTTTCTCTTAAAGTGCCTATTTCATATAATCACAGAATCTTAGAGTTGGAAGGGACCCGAGGGTCATCTAGTCCAGCCCCCTGCAATGCAGGAATCTCAGCCGAAGCATTAATGACAGATGACCATCCACCCTCTGCTTAAAACCCTCCGAGGAAGGAGAGGCCACAACCTCCCAGGGGAGACCTGCTCCACTGTCAAACAGCTCTTACCTTTTAGCTCTCTGATGGACTTACCGGTAACCCCTTCTGCCCTCTAGAACTGTGTATGCTGAAAGCCTGCTTTGTGATAAGAAAGCGGCCCTCTGCATGCGCTCAGAGGCTTAGAATTGTGGATTGGAGGCCACCTAGTCATCCCCCCTGGATCATGCAGACAACCCATTGCTTGGGCATCCCTAACAGATGGTTGTCCAGTGAGGGTGAGCCTGTTCCATTCTTTCTTTACCCTTGCAGTCAAGAATTAAGGATTTTCTCTTAACGTTAGTCCAGAATCTGCCTCCTCCCACAGCTGAAACCCATTAGCTGTAGTCTTGCCCTCTAGGGCAGCAGAGAGCAAATCTTTGCACTCTTCTTTGTGACAGCCCTTCAAGTAACTGAAAAGTATGGTGCTGTTTCTCCACCGCACACAGAAACTCTCCTCCAAGCTAAGCATGCCTAGGTCCACGCTCTTACTAAATCACACGTTTCAGGGCCAGATCTTGACGACGAGAGCCCTCGCTGAAATTAAATTTGGGTTCTCTTAAGTGGTATTGATTGGATGAAATTTTAAAATGCCAGCAATTGTCTGTCATGAAAATGGGAGGGAGGGTTAAAGTGGAACTCCCCAAAGTCTGCCTTCTTCCCTCCTCCCACTCATGTGATGGAGAGAGAGAGCGCACTGTTGGGCTGAGTTATTAGTTATGACAAATAGTTATGGGAGAAATTGATTCCTTTCCCCTCTTTAGGATCCTACAGCAGCAGGGTTGTGTTTGTGGATGTGGGAGCAATTCTGTATGTTTGTATACATTTTTTAAAAATCTTTTTTTTCTAGTTTGGGGTAAGGAAGAGGGCCACTTCCCCCTCCCCCCCACCACACAAAGAAGCATTGATTCTCAAATGGTCTGCTGGGAATGGTCACTGGTGGGGCTAGAATCTTATTAGGAGCTGTGTGATGCCATCGGGTCGGACTTTGGGGCAGAAGTCCAGGGTCTCTCTCAGCAAAATGAGCGGACTCCAGATGCAGCAGGGCTAGCTTACTACATTTTGAAGTGAGAGATGCAAGGCGCAACTGCTGTCTAAAGAGCCCCTCTCCCCATTAAGACCATTAAGCTCAGAGTCTAAAATAGAGAAAGCCAGTGTAGTATTGTTAGGCTCCAACTCTCATCAGCCTCAGCCAGCATGGTCTATGGTTATGGATGATGGGAGTTGTAGTCCGACAACATGTGGATGACACCATGTTGACTAAGGTAAAGGTAAAGGGACCCCTGACCATCAGGTCCAGTCGTGTCCGACTCTGGGGTTGCGGTGCTCATCTCGCTCTATAGGCCAAGGGAGCCGGCGTTTGTCTGCAGACAGCTTCCAGGTCATGTGGCCAGCATGACAAAGCCGCTTCTGGTGAACCAGGGCAGCGCACGGAAACGCCGTTTACCTTCCCGCTGGAGCGGTCCCTATTTATCTACTTGCAGTTTGATGTGCTTTCGAACTGCTAGGTGGGCAGGAGCTGGGACCGAGCAACGGGAGCTCACCCCGTGGCAGGGATTCGAACTGCCGACCTTCTGATCGGCAAGCCCTAGACTCTGTGGTTTAACCCACAGTGCCACCCTTCACTAAAATGGCCTAACTGCACCACTAATGTGGCGTGTGCATGTGTGCAGTATCTGTGTTTGTGTATGCGCGTTACCAAGCAGAGGATGACAAGGACAACATGCAGGAACTTGATGTGAGTTCACCCTTGAGTGAGGATTGGACCCGACTGCTGGATTTGGACCACAGACAAAGAGATCTGTGGCAGGGCCCCATGTGGACCCCTGGTGTACGTTGTACTTTTAAGAAAGAAGACAGAAAGTGTTTCCTCAAAGTCTCTAGTTGTAAGGATGCTTGGGCAATGGGGTAGATTGGCCAGAGAAATGGAGGTGTTTCTTTTCCTGCAAGTTCTTTGAAGGGACATCGGATATGGTGGTGGTGATCTTGGTACCAAATATCTTGCTCTGCTTTCCTTTGGACCATAACAGTGAGGCACCATCTTTATGCAGTTTTAGATACCAGGCAAAGGATTTCCTTTTCCCCCTAGGCTTTTGGCTCTTAATTTGAAGGGTATTGTGGGCTTTCATAGTGGGGTGGAACCTTTTGGTTTAGCTGTGCTTTTAGCCTTTTATTTGTGTTGCTGTGCTTTTAGGTTTTTGTTGTTGTTTATGTTGTTGTTGTTGTTGTTCAGTCGTTCAGTCGTGTCCAACTCTTGTTAACCCCATGGACCAGAGCACGCCAGGCACACCTATCCTTCACTGCCTCCCGCAGTTTGGTCAAACTCATGTTGGTAGCTTCAAGAACACTGTCCTACCATCTCGTCCTCTGTTGTCCCCTTCTCCTTGTGCCCTCCATCTTTCCCAACATCAGGGTCTTTTCCAGGGAGTCTTCCCTTCTCATGAGGTGGCCAAAGTACTGGAGCCTCAACTTCAGGATCTGTCCTTCTAGTGAGCACTCAGGGCTGATTTCTTTGAGAATGGATAGGTTTGATCTTCTTGCAGTCCATGGGACTCTCAAGAGTTTATAATTGGCATTAATGTAAGTTGCTCCTGGTTACTTCATATGAAAAGAGGCTTAATAAATACAACAACAACAACAGCAACTGGGAGTCCAAGATTATGTCCTTTAAAGCTCTGGACAAAGAGGCAAGTGGCCCCTTCCACTTGTCAAAGTGACTTGTAGAGGGATGGACATGGCTGGAACTGTCTCCCCCAGCTAGAGCCCCCCCCCCGGTATTAAGTGTTGAGGGGTGCTTTGAAAGCACGGTGATCCATGTTCACACATGCAAGGCAGCCTTTGATGCTAGTCACCAAACACACAGGTTTGAGTCCAGACTAGCAGCTCTTCACACAACAGTCATATTCATCATCTCTCAGAGGATCTGAGGTTGAACTTCATGGCTTTTGGGTAGGATATTGTTACGTCAATGTGCAAAGGTGACAGGGAAAGATTTCTTTCTGAGCAGCATTGCCATAAGGACCAGTTACAGTCCTGGTTTTCTTTTATGGCACGCTACATCATTTGATGCCTCATCTGCAGACCGAACCATCTCAGTGAAAAATGGACTTGAGACTGATTGTTTCAGTTCAGGGCCTTGCAGCCCTCCAGATGCAGCTTGACTACAGCTCCCATCGTTTCTGATCGTTGGCCATGCTGGCTGGGGAGGAAGGGGGTTGGATTCCATTCAGAGGGGCTTCGTTCCCCCGCCCCTGCATTAGTTCAGCTTCACATGACAATCTTAATGGTGGTGACGGAGTTTTGTGGCAGGTGGATGCTAAGAGAGTTCCTGGTGCCACAGCAAACCATTTCTAAATAGCACCCCACTTCAGATGCTATGCGCGATGGAGCCAGCAAAAAACTATTTGTGCCGGGTCAACTTCATTCGTCAAAAGTCGGGGCTTAATTTTAGCTGGGGCCTATCCCTGAAACCTGTTTTCTGTAGTCAGATCTGGAACATGTGAAGTAGTGGCTGTCAGCACTGAGCAACCAGGGTGAGGATCAAATAAGGAACAGATTGGGGCCAAGAGTCATGGTTTGAGTTATGGCATTTCTATATTTTAAAGAAAGGGAACTGGCAAAAGTGTGGAAAGTTTCACACTTTCTGCAGATGTCAAGCACAACGACAGAGCACTTAGAGTGAGAACTGTCTCTTTCCCATCTTCATGTGGGCTTCAGATCAGCCCTCTAGGTTAGTGAATCAAATATAAGGGGTTTTGGGAGAGAGAGAGAGAGAGAGAGAGAGAGAGAGAGAGAGAGATATTCAAGGAGCAACAGATGATGAATTGATAATTTATAGCCAGCAACTTTTTCCACTTGTTAGTTTCTGGGAGTCTGAGAGTTTTCATTCATTTACATTTCCGTGCCCCACACCCGTTAATCCGAAAGCTTTAGGGGGTCAAATTACTGCACGAAGAGAACATTGTCTGTCCTGGATTCTAATGCCTCTTGCCAGGGGCTTGTAGATGAAACAGTTGAAGAGGTACATTTGTGCGTCTCATATATAGAATTGACGTTGACATATCAGTCTGTACTGGATAACCAAAGTCTATCCTTGGCAATGCTCCCCTCTCTCTCTCCACATGTCAATTGCTCCCTAGCAAATATGTTCTCCTTTACAGCCATGGAGTTGACATTTAAAATCCAGCTTCAGTGATTTATTTTTTTTGTTGCAGAAAAGCTGCTTCTCTTGCTGTGGTTCAGGGATAGCACTAGAGTTGTTAAGCCTCCAGTATGACTGAGGTCACTTAGTTTGTACTTGGTATTTAAAGTAATTATGCTCCATCCTGGATATGATACAGTGGAACAAGCGCGGACTATTCCTGGAAACTGCAAATTACTACATAATATTTAGAAGTAATACTTTAGAAACAACAGCAGCAGAAGACATGATTCTTATGGTAGTTCGTGTCTTGTAGCCCTTTATTACTTTTCCATTGTTTACAAAGTAACACCTGCTTTTCTGGACTTTTTTTGGGGTGTGTGTGTGTGTGATAATCTTCACTTATTTTCTCTACTAGTAGCTCTTCAGATTTTATTTTATTTTAAAAAAAGTGGGAGGGTGGAGCAAATAGTTACGAAGATCCTGTTTCTTAGTCCTTTCACATTTTTATAGGTGTTGGGACCTCACCTGGGTAGCAGCCCACATGCTCTTTGAAACTGATTTCTGCAGTTAAGTACAGGTAATCCTGGAAGATGTTCAACCTGCATTCTGAGATGACATTTACAGTTTAATTTGGTAATGGGCTCAGGAATTGTTTATGGTTGTGTTAAGCCAAAACCCATGCCAACCATTGATGTCAGTGAAGTCATCGTGACCCAACCATTGCCGTATCTCACACAGTGTCTGCTTTAAAACCTAAGATTTTCTCCAGGCTAGTAACTGCTTTCTACACTAGTGGCAAGGAACTGAATCTTAACTGCTAGGCTGGATCCTTTCCCCCTTCACCCCATTGGCCAACTTTGAGAGATGGTTAAGGGAGACCGCTCACAATGAGGCAACCTGTTTTCCTTTGCTTGTGTGGTTGAGATTAGAGCGCTGTGGGCACATCGGTTTGCTAGTATTGATGATCAGTGATCGGTGGGGCATCACTTTTCAAGAGGCAATAACCAGCTGACCATGAGCACCTGCGGCCAGCTGAATGCCAACACTTGCAAAGTGCTGCGCTACCAATGAAATATGAGCATGTTTAAGGGTGTTGTGTAGAAGTTCAGACAGCAGCTGGGCCAGAAGAGCAAACTGTCTCCCATGCATTGTGGATCTTTGAGTGGGTATTTACCGAGACCTTTCTCGGGCACCATTTTAAGTACGAAGACTGGTGCCCATGGACAGCCCCTGGAATAAATTCTGCTGAGACTTGAAATCCAGCTTTGTAGTTGTTCTGTAATCGTGGTGATCCCCAATAACTGAGAGCAAGAGTCACGAATCCCTCTTGAAAACAGACACAGAAGAGTAGCTTGGCAATGGGAGTTGGCCTTAGTAAGCTTGCAGCAATGGATTCCAAATGTCAAGCTAATGAGCTGCTGCCGCACAAGGTCCAGTGTTTTTGTTCGCAATGACAATTTGGACTTGGTGGCTAATGGAGCATGTAGGCACCTGTCTCTCGCACTCCTCGGAGCACTGCTTATGCTTCGTTTGGTTGCCTTCGTTTCCCGGCTATTTCTCAGGAACGAGTGGAGAGCCCATCATCTTGACAGCAGATGCTCTCGATATGAAATACGATAGGTCCGGTTGCGCCGGATGGGAATAATTCGAGCAGCCTTAACAACTTCCAGTGAGGCTGGGGAGAGTAAATTCATTTCATACCTCTCGTGTTTTAAATGGTTAAAGAGCTGGATGTGGCCTTCTAAAAACAACTGTTGGCATACAAGGCCATAATGGGAGAAGGAGGTAAATATTTCAAGTGATGATTTAAATAAAAAAACACAGTGGTACCTCTGGTTACAAACTTTATTCGTTCTGGAGGTCCGTTCTTAACCTGAAACCGTTCTTAACCTGAGGTACCACTTTAGCTAATGGGGCCTCCCGCCACCGCCGTCATGCAATTTCTGTTCTTATCCTGAGGTAAAGTTCTTAACCTGAGGTACTACTTCCTGGTTAGCGGAGTCTGTAACCCGAAGTCTTTGTAACCCGAGGTGCCACTGTACTTCTTTCTACTTCGGAGCGGGGTGCGTGCAAGCACTCTTTGCACATTTATTGGGGGTGGGGGGGGGAGGCTCTGTGAAAAAGTAGCTCTCTGGTTTGGATGGCTCTAAATTCACCTGGAGCCGTTTGAATGAAGGCAAGGACAAGTGTTCACAATGCTTGCCTGTATCTCATTCCAATAGATGGGACTCTTATTTCTTAAAATGCTGGCCTTGGAACTGTGGCACATTGTGGTATCAATAAATGCATTCAGTCTGGAACCAGGCCCTAAAGTTGAATTGCCATCGTTCTCTTTGATTTGAAAGTGCTTTTGCACTTTTTCTGCCTTTCAGCTTTCCTGCGGTGTGTTTACTGATGGGGGGGAGTTTCTCGAATAATATTGAGAAGCAAATTGAAAGAGCTTATTTTAATTTGGGCTGGGGAGAGGGGAATAGAAATTATATTTTCAAATGTTGAGTTGTCTCTAACACACAATACACATTTCTTAGTGCAGGAAATGCAAAGCTAAAAATGGCTTGTTGGTTCACGCTGACCCTGGATGTACACTCATGTGTGAAAAACTAGTATGGCAGTAAAAAACCGTTATAAATATGATTATTGTTCCTGTTCATGGCATTACCTTTAGATTGTAAACAACAACAACCCAACTAGATTCTGTTAGATTTTTCGTGTTTCTCCAGGCGTCAGTTCTAGGGCCAGTGAAATGGATAGGTCATTCTGGATGTACAATTTATGACATATTCTTAAAATAACCTTTCTCAGTATTAAGGGCAGGTGCACCCCACACATTTAAAGCACACCCAGCACACCTTTAAAGCGTACGGCATCTCCCCAGAATCTTGGGAACTGTAGAATATTAAGGATGCTTAGAATTGTAGTTCTGTGAGGAAGAAACTACAGGCCCCTGGGATTCTCTGAGGGCCTGTGATTTTGGTGTGTTTTGGATGTGTGTGTATCTGCCATTGTTCTAACTATAGAGCCCAAAGCTCATACGATTCTGAAGGGGTCTGCAGTTATTCAAACCGGGTGTTAATGGGCCTCGTGCATAGAACATTAGACAACCTCTTCTGGATCAGACCAAAGGCCCATCTAGGTTGGCATCCTTTTTCTCACAGTGGCCAAACCCAACCAGATGCCTCGAGGAAAGTCGCAAAGAGGTATGAGGTTTAGTTCTCCTATTAGGGGAAGGGCTGTTCCTCAGCGTCTGTTCCATCTGTTTATTTAAAATGATATTGATATGCCACTATTTCATTAAAAAAAATCAAAGCGGTCCCTCACTGACACTTGCCCTTCAAACCAGAGCAGTATAGATAGTTTTCAACAGGGAGAACTGTCTTCTGGACTTCCAGATGTTGTTGGACTCGAATCACATCAGCCTCAGCCAGTAATGGCTAATGTTGAGGGTTGATGGCAGTGGAGTCCAAGCAACACCTAGAGGATTGCAGGTTAGTCACCCCTGTCTTCAATATGTGTGTGTTTTATCTTTCTGTTAGGGATGCGGGTGGCGCTGTGGGTTAAACCACAGAGCCTAGGGCTTGCTGATCAGAAGGTCGGCGGTTCGAATCCCCGCGATGGGGTGAGCTCCCGTTGCTCGGTCCCAGATCATGCCCACCTAGCAGTTCGAAAGCACGTCAAAAGCGCAAGTAGATAAATAGGTACCACTCCGGCGGGAAGGTAAACAGCGTTTTCGTGCGCTGCTCTGGTTCGCCAGAAGTGGCTTAGTCATGCTGGCCACATGACCCGGAAGCTGTACGCCAGCTCCCTCGGTCAGTAATGCGAGATGAGCGCCGCAACCCCAGAGTTGGACACGACTGGACCTAATGGTCAGGGGTCCCTTTATCTTTATCTTTCTGTTACTGGCTTCCCGGGTTTGGGAGTAGACAGCTGTTGCTTGTACTGTGGACTGGACACAGCTTTCTCTTACGCCAAAGAGAAAGTTGAGAACAAATTGAAATCCTGGGGCCTGCTTCCAAATAAGCTATATAGCACAGTAAAAACAAACAAACCTCTCTCCAGCGCCGTGAGACCGTATTGCTGTCATTATACACATTATACAAACAATCTGCAAGTAAGAGCTAGAAAAGATTAACCATCTGAAAGCCTATTCTAAATTCCACAGGGGAAATTTTTCACCTATGTGGGTTGTAATAGAAACGGTCTAAAGCCTGCATATGTGAAATAAATGATAGTACACTTTGGGTGGGTTCATGCATCACAGTAAGCCATAGATGATGGCTTACTACTAACTCACAGGTGGCTACAGATTTAGTTCTCACTAGCAGCAAACCATGACTCTTGGTTCACTGTTATGCCAATACTGGGTATTCAGTTGCAAACAAGGTGTGATGTAAAGTGATGTTTTGCTCGTGGCTTATCAACTCTCGGATCCTCTTCTGTCACTGTCACCAGATGCATAAGTGGCCTTCTATTGACTTTGGCTGTTGGCTCAGTTGTGACGCCATCTGGACAGGAATAGCCTTGCTTCAGTTGTTTCTAGGTTAGATTACTGAAGTGTGCTATATGTGGGCTGCCCTTGAAGACAGTTTGGAACCTATAGCTTGTGCAGAATTCAGTGGCCAGGTTAATATATTTACTAATACTGTCATTTGCTATAGTGATGGGATTGGCGATGAAGACCACAAGCTCCAGCATGCAAAATTCATCCCATGAATTGTCCATTTGCTTTGTGGTGTGTTAGTTTTTGTGCATATGTGTTTACATGTGAGTCATGATTCAACCCTCCCCCCCAACACTCAGATATTTAAATTGCAGAGGGTAGGGGCTAAATCCTGAAGAATGGTCATCCTAGTGCATATATGCAAATCCTTGTAAAATTTGATAAAGGCTACTCTACCCCAGATAGTCAGAATAGAGATAATGATTTATTCTCGCTCTGTGAAGATATATCCTTTTTGCCCCCCCTAGAAAATTGGCATGGAAGTCATGTTAGTGTTCAAACTTGAAATGTAGAATTGCTTTTTGTGTGTCTTCACCTGTTTCCTTCTGATATTTTTTTGTATCCAAGGCAGATTTTGCAGTATAACATATTTTGCATGTTTATTCCTCCCCGCACAGAAAGCAAGGTGGGGGTACTGAGCTGGTGTTTTCACTTGAAACGTAACATTGTGCCCCAAACACACGCACCAGGTTTAATTTCTTTATCTCAATGTTCAATAGAGACGTTGTATTTCAGAGAATGTCAGCCAGGTAAATGAAACTGAAGCCTTCACTTAATCCAGCCATTAAAAGTAATTCAGTTCACTGCAATGCAGTTGGCTATTTTTAAGCAATTCTATCTCAGCGGTTTATTGTCATCCAGGTAACAAAGCAGCATTTGAGCTATGGTGGTCTAATCGCTTTCTGGCACCACTGTGGGCAGATGCACATGCTTGGCACCACACAGTGCCCTCCATTCATCACTCCTTAAAGTGCCGTACTTCCTGCCATCTTGGCTTCCAAAGCTGTTTATCCTGAGGGCTTCTCAGCAAGAAAGGGACAGGAGGTGCATGTAAGGAAGGTACCAAGCAGAGAGGAAGAGGTCATAGGCGGATGAGTTAAAATTGAAATTGCTGTGTCGGCTTCATCACTAGCTGAGCCAGTCCTGCTGGAAATGGCGTTTTATTTTGCTCTTGAAACGGAGAGATGTGTACCTTCTTATCCTCTAGGTATGAAAATTGAGGCGTTAACTGTGTCAGGGGCAAGCTATGTTCCTTGCAGCCAGTCTTGCACGATAGATGTCAGCATGCTGTGGGGCGTGCGTACACGGTGTTGGCATTCCCCGTCGCGTGCTCCCGCCATGCGTGCATGCCCCATGGCATGCTGACATCACTTGTTCATGCTGCGGAGCATGCTGACGTCACTTGCACATGCCACAGGGTGCATAGCTGTCAAGTTTCAGATTTGAAAATAAGGGATCAGCAGTCTCACCTATCCCGGGGACAGTCACATGTCAGTGGTGGGCGGAGCCAGAAGCAAAAGTGGGCGTAGCAGCAAGGTAAACTCCAAGCGGGCTCAGGCTCGGAGCGGAGCAAAGAGGAGGGCAGCCATGTGCTCTGCGCGATGGAGCCTCATCGTCTTCTTGTCTGATCCCATCAAAACAGGACAGGAAGCAGCAGCTGCTCAATGGCAGCCAGGCTCCGCCTGCCAGCTAACCCTATTGGGCGGCTGAGGGGCTTGGCGGCAACGGATAGGGGCTGATGCAGGGGGAGCAATACACCCCCCTGTAAGCACGGGAAATGGCTCCCACTTGCTTTGAGGGCTGAGGCTTTTCTCTCCAAGTAGGCGAGGTCTTCCCACCCAGTCCCTGGCCAGCAGGAGAGGAGCTGCTTCGATTAAAAACGGGAAATTTAAGGGAAATAAAAAATAAGGGAGAGCAGCGGGAAACTGCTTAAAATAAGGGAGAATCCCGGGGAAAACAGGATACTTGACAGCACTGACAGGGTGTGCTGATGTGTCGGGTGGATACCGAGTGGCCTGTGCTTGTGATGCAAGCACGCCCCACGGCTTGTGTGCACAGCTGCCATGGAACTTTGAGGGAGCCCAGACTGTTCATAGATTTTTTTGGGGGGGGGGGCTTGGACCCCCGTTCTCCTCTAGATGGCGCACCCGCATGCAGGTGCCAACTAGACTCCAACTCGCTTAGCTTCAGCAAGGCTACAGCATTTTAGGCCTTCAGACCATGCTCCCAGGTGTGAGCAGTAGCAGCTTTTGTGTTGGAGCCGCCCTGCTGGCATTGGGTTACAGATGGTAGATTAGATTGCAGGTGATAGAATCTTAGAATCGTAGAGTTGGAAGGGACCCCATGACTCATCTAAAAAGGTAAAGGGACCCCTGACCATTAGGTCCAGCTGCGGACGACTCTGGGGCTGCGGTGCTCATCTCGCTTTATTGGCCGAGGGAGCCGACGTACAGCTTCCGGGTCATGCGGCCAGCATGACTAAGCCGCTTCTGGCAAACCAGAGCAGTGCACAGAAACGCCGTTTACCTTCCCGCCGGAGCGGTACCTATTTATCTACTTGCACTTTGACGTGCTTTTGAACTGCTAGGTTGGCAGGAGCAGGGATCGAGCAACGGGAGCTCACCCTGTTGCGGGGATTTGAACCGCCAACCTTCTGATCGGCAAACCCTAGGCTCTGTGGTTTAACCCACAGCGCCACCCGCGTCCAGCCCAAAACTGTGACCTTGGCGGTTTCAGCAGCACACTCTAACCAACTGATCTGGCTGGACTACAACTCCCATTTTTCCTTACCTCTGAGTATGCTTGCTGGTGGGGGTGATGGGAGTTGGAGTACAACAACATCTGGAGGGCATCACACCAGATATCCCGAGGGAAAGCTCTTTTCTCTTGTTTCTCTCTGCTTGAATTTTTGCACTGGATGCTGCTGCTGCTGCGAATTCCAAATCTGTAACCAAATGCTGCCTCAAATGCTTGAGGAATTTGTAACTGTAAAAGCCCCCCCCCCCCAATTTGGCTTTATTTTACATACTTTCCCATGCAGTTAGTCACAGAGATTCCAGCAAAAGGCTAACTTCTTGCAGTTAATTGTGGTTACAACAAAGCTTGTGAAAATAAATAATTTTCTTAAACAGAACTCTGACCACCTTGTGACCGGGTCTGCTACATGCAAGATTCCCATGTAAAATCTTTCTCGTCTTGGCCTATGGCTGAAGGATCTTGTTTTATCATTAAGCTGTGTCATTTAAACTAAAGTTGATTACAGAGGTGGGGAGATTTAGATTTGTTGCATAGATACCTGACAAAGGATGCAGTCCTTTGATTTTGGTGGGAGATTTTTTAAAAATATGTGCGTAACCATGGAACCATACCCCCAAAGAATAGCACTGTTTTTCTGTCCAATGGTTTGGATTTGGACTTAGTCACCCTTCGAGTATACTCATTGAAATCAGTGGAATTTGAGTTAGACACTTTTGTTCTGAAAAAGCTGGAGATCTCTCTTTAAAAACACACAGATGAGATTATAGCCATGCATGTTCCACTATGATATAATGTGATAATATATGCTCTGATGTCCCTTAAACATTGATGGATGAATCAAAGGAACTTATTGAATTCAGCAAAATTATGTAAATAAGCTTTCTAAAAAAGTTAAGTCATGAGTAACTTAACTCCCATTGATTTCGGTGGGTCCGTGTGGGTGACTTAGTCTGCATCCAATTCATTTGCAGAGGGTAGCTGTCAGGTCTGCGTTGGGTTGCTCACAAGTAAGCAGGCATGAGTCCGATCTGTCTTTTAACAGTTTGATTGTGCAAACTATTTACAGTGCAGAGTGCTGAAAAACATGACCGTATCAGTCGCTAGCAGAATCCGGGAGTGGCCCCTTCCGGCTGGGACCCCAACATAACAGTTTCGGTATCTGAAATCTCCGCCTCCCCTCCTTGCGTTTCACCCCTCTGCGCACTTAGGGCGACGGAAATGGCATGTCTCCCCCCTCGCCCGCTGAGCGAGGGGGGTGCAGGGTCTCTCCAACATCCCCAGAGCCTTTGCTCCCAAGCCCCTGAGCTGCATGCCCCTCCTCACTAGAGACATCGCTGCTTCCTCTGCTGGAAGAGGAGGTGCTGCTGGTCAGGTGGGGCCGGGGCTCTCTGTAGCATCCCGAGAGCCCTTCCACCACCCTGCGCTGAGTCGGGGACAGTTCCCTGACAGTAGCCAATGTTACACCCTCCAGATGTCATTGTATTCATCATCCATCATCCCTAGCCATTGGGTATGTTGGCTGGGGCTTATGTGAGTTAGGAGTCCAGTGATACCTGGGAGTCATCACATTGGCTATCATGTGGATTGACAAAAGAAGTGTTGCATCCCTGCAATACCAAATACCTCTCGTCAGGCCTCTCTTGTTGTGGAGCTGCCTCTGGCACCCTCTCCTGTAAATTATGCGCCTCTTCCTTCTGGGGAGGCAACTGAGAGTAAGTCAGATGCTAAGCCAGCTCCAACTCCGCCTCTGTCTCCATGGCGACACCTGTGTGAACAAACTTCACAGGCCCAATGCACCCAATGCCCCTTTGCTTGTCCAGTCCAGGGACTCTGGCCGCTTTCTGTGTTAACAGCTGTGCTAGTCCTGATCTTCAAATGGAAGATGCAGGGTGTTTGTGTCGCTTGTTGGGTTAGCGTCTTCGCTTGTGCTTAGTTATGCATTTACACCTTCCTTGTACCTGCTATATACCTTGTAACCAGAGCCTTGTCCACATACTGATCTGATTTGCGCATGAAAGTCTCTGGGAGTTCTCCTTCCAGCTGTGAGGGCCAGGAAAGTGCCTGAAATAATGAAACACAGGGAATGTTTGCTACCTCATCCTTATGACCTTTGTATGAACAAGAAAGAGAGCATTTGCTTTTCTCTCTATCAAACTTTGGGATGTATAAATAGCATATAATTATGTTGGTAAAAACTGGTTTATTTATACAGTTATAGATATTTATTTACATGCGGTATCATGCATTTACCCAGAAAAATAACTCTCACACTGATGTTTCCTCTGCAGCTTCAACATTGACTGACTTCATTGAAGCCAGAAAAAACTGTGCTAAGATATTTAAAACAAACTTTAAAGGAGAAAAGGCTACATTAACAGTTTGATTTCTCTTGAGTTTCAGAGGAGAAGCTGCCAAATCGCAGGCTTTTGACAGGGGCTACCTTCTAAAGAGCCATGTTTTCACAAGTGAGAACAATTAGTGGCCCAGTTACCTAAATTACAGAAAACTACAAAGCCAACAAACATTGAGAAGCAAACACAAGGGAGTCTGAAATAGCAGCTCTCAATACAAATGCCACCGAGAGACTGGCCAGCTTGGATAAAAAATGCCAATCATTTCCTCCCTAATGTACACCATGAAGGAGTGTCATTCATATAAATTTATTGACATCATTGAAAAAGTAAACTTTGATGGCAATATTACCAGGGTATGGGCCCACAATTTAAATTGGAAGTGGTTGATAAGGAAACTATTTCCATGACTTGTTACAAGTAAATACAGTTATGTCTTAGCTCTGCCTACTTTAAATGGATCTAAACACACTTTTCACCATTGGTGAGAGAAGAGATCTCTTAGTGGCCAATGGGAAAAAAGGAAGCTAGTCTGTAAAACTAAGGAAAAGATACACCCATTAATATAAGACAAATAAATGTGCAGAGCTTGAGACATTCATATGCTCATATAGAGGACTGTACATGTTGAGACTGTAATTTGAAGTTATTATTAAGTATCATGTTTCTCAGCACACCACTAATTGTAAGGAGACAGCTAGCCCCCCTTAAGGAACTGCAATTCCCAGAGTTTCCTGGGGATAGGCAATGACCAGTCAACTTGTTTCAGAGTGTAATATAAATAGGCATTGAGTTCCCCATATAAGATAGGATGACACTTCGTAAAATGCCTTTCAGGTTGAATGTAAGCAACTGAAAATTTCTCCTCAGATATGTTTTATATGTGCCTCCTGGTTTTAGCTAATCGTTGTTGATATCTATGTGAATTGTGTTACATAGGTAGGCATGAGCTCAGTTAGCTTGGCTTTGAAAACTTGCAACCTATTGAAGCTCTTGCCCATTCCGGAAAAAGGCTTCTGGAAACATTGATGCTACTTTTGCAATGCGATATCATCATCTGCTCACATTGGATTACTATATACATGGAATCTACAGGGCCTAATTAGAAGAATTTAATTTCTGTTTTCTGATATGAAATGAGTGTTCCAGTCTTCTTTCACCAAATTTTGTAGGGCAGAGCCAGCCCTGCCGTTAGACAGAGTGAGCAGGGTGCAGATTTTGGGTTTCATGAAAAAGAAGCAAATACAGTGGTAGCTCGACTTACGAAATTAATCCGTTCCGAAGGCGTAAGTCGAAATCTTCATAAGTCGAAGGCGCCATCTCGAAACGGGAAAAAAATTCGGAAGTCGAAAAAAGCGCATTCAAATTTTCGTAAGTCGAGGTATTGTGCCGCCGCTTTCCCTTCGCAAGTCAAAAATTTCGGAAGCGGTGACCATTTTTTCGCTTCCGGAGGTCATTCGGAAGTCGAAAAATACGGAAGTCGAGTTGCTCGTAAGTTGAGGTACCACTGTAGTTGCTTTACTCATTGTTGTATTTTTACAGGCAGTGAGGTAGAGAGGTGCTTGTGTGATTTTCCGCCTCTTTTGCCACAAGAACCTGACTGACCTTGGGTACAGTGCTTTATGATTTGTGCTAGGGGCAGGGGGCAACATTTGCTGTTCTGCCCGAGGCAGGGAAATGTCCCGGATACCCTATTGCAGAGTGTGCATTATGATGCACACATTTACCATGAGTACAAAAATGGAGTTTCTTGCATCTGGTTATGGGGACAAATTCAATTCAGTTCACACTTAAGAGGCTGACCTACCTAATTTGCACTTTCCAAAACAATATACAAACAGAAAAACAAACACCCTTTGAAATTTGCACTGCTCTGAATGTTGCAGTGCAGTCCTCCAACCAAGTGATGTTAATAAAAATGTGTATACTAAGGGTAAAGTGTGCAAAGAGTGCATCTAATAGACAAAATGGAATAAAAAATGCTTTGTATGAGACAAAATCACATACAAATGTAGCAGAAGCTCACACTAAATGGCTGCAGACTTTTCAGGATGACTTAAAAAAAAATCTTAAATGGAAGTGGGAATATGGAGAACTAAACTAAGATCAGAAAAATGAGAAACTAAAATGGACAGTCTGCCATCCCAAGTTCCAGCACAATTTCTTCTTCTTCTTCTTCTTCTTCTTCTTCTTCTTCTTCTTCTTCTTCTTCTTCTTCTTCCTCCTCCAAACTTTATTGATTTTAAAAAAATAAAAAAACCAATTATCAACCATAATGTGATGTCTTCCCAAAGAAATGCATGTACAAATGTTAAGTCTTGTATGCTGTCATGCACATGGCATCAAAGCAGACTTGGAAAATCTTTTACATCGCATATTAAGCTCATACCCACAGGGTGTACTTCAATCTCAGTCCATTTTAATGACTGTTCCACCTTTGTTCTTCTGGGTTGAGGGGTGCTCATATTTAGAGGGGTGGGGAGAGAATGCATACATAGTTGCTGTTGTTAATTTTCATTCTTGTGCAAAAGCTTATATTGGGGGGCTAGGGATTGTGTTGTGCATTCTTAGCTCCTTCAAATAATTCATAGTTTTATTAAAGGAAAATGCCTTGCCATGCACATGCATCTTGGAACATAGCTTCCCAAGGGTGTTGGGAAAACATAGCCTGTCAATGAGACCGAGCTGTTACTGTGCAACTTGTGTGCATTCATTTCCTTCTTGTAGCGTTAATGAAACATTCCTTTGCTCTCAATTTCCAGGGTTTTGGTTGGCGCCCCAAAGGCAGAGTCTAAATACAGTGCCTCTCTTAAGTCCCCAGGAGCTGTGTTTAAATGTCGTGTTCACACTAACCCTGACAGGAGATGCACAGAACTGGATATGGGCCGAGGTATGTATGGGGCTACCCTGTTTTAAGTTAAATGCAAACATTCTCAAGAGCCTTAGGGCTTCACTGCATGGGGAACGTCTCGTGACCCTACTCTTACTAAAGTTGCACTACAAGAAACTTAGATCTGTGCCTTACTGGAGGCTTTTGACAACCAGTGTTTCTCAGATGGAGGATACAGGAAATATTATTTGAGAAAAGAAGCTCCTCATCGTTAGTCACTGCCAGGTCCTCTTCAGGACCTGCATGCATGTTGAAGTGCTCTTTGCTCCTCCTTTAAATAATTGCAAATCAGAAGTCAAAGCCTGTAATGATATGTTTCTGATATGGCCACAGAGAAAGACTTTGATAAAATGTGTTTAGCCCATTCAGGATTTAAAGCAGTGTAAATACATATGAAATACTCGTTTAAGTGTAATAAAAAAATTCTATTTCCTTTATACATTTTTGTCTTAACTGAGTTCCCCTACCCTTAGCTAGCTGTACAAGAAAACCAGGGCTGACATGTCATGGGAGCAAATCGTGACCCTCCCAATTCTCCCTCCATTGCCCCATAATGAGCAAAAAGTGCTAATACATTTTGGGGTCTTGATCCAAAAGCTCTTGGAAGTTGGGAGTGGGTGAAATATTACAAATTTGCAAATCCATAATTTATCAGCAAACTCTGCGAGGAAGTTCTTGCTTGGGCTTTCAAATATTTCATCATTCAGCTTCCTTGGGTGACCCCAGATTCTGCTTCTGTGAGAAAGGGAGAAAAACTTATTTCTATTTATGCATTCCTTTTATTTTCCATTGCCATTGAAGAGGATATTGTGCCCACATCCTGAATTCACCATATATATGATAAATAACTATGTAAACTTACTTGTGTGAAATAAATGAATCTTTCTCTCTTATTAACTTTCATCCTTGCTCCTGCATTCATTCCAGCGAATGTTCAAGGAATGACCTGCGGGAAGACATGCAAGGAGGACAGAGATGAAGAATGGATGGGTGTAAGTCTGGCAAGGCAGCCCACAGCTGGGGGAAGTATCCTGGTAAGTTTGCCGTTTCCTTCATCCCATCAAAGTGTGAAGTGTCACACTGTCGGCCGGTAGTAATGCATGCGAATTAATTTGCTGTGCCGGTGATTGACAGAACCCAGCTAACTCTGTAATCACATCCTTTAAGAGGAAGGCAAATAGGGTCCCTGGGACAAAGCTTGCTTCTGGAAAGAAGGCTTCAAAGCGGTTACACCTGCTTCTGTCACCCTTGAGGGCTTCCTCTTAAAATTGGTGAATGCTTTAGGACTTGGAACAGAATGAATAGCACTTTGTATTCCTATGAATGAGTCGGGTCTCCTTTCTTCTATTAAAAAGCATGAAATTAGTGGTGCCACGAGTAGATGTTATGTGTGTACCTATAGATATGGCAGATTCATTATACATCATATCATAATTCTACAATAAATCTTCTAATGTATGCTGAAGCTAAATATTAAGTAGAAGGATTTCGGTACACTTACTAGACATGCATACCTCGTTTTGTGGCTGGTCCTTCTGGTATCAGAAGTTAATTACTGAAATCAGCAGGAGTTGGTATTTTTCTGTGCTAAGGGACATCAGTGATGAGCATGAACTGATGAGGATTATTCTGCAGAGGAACAGTGTGATTGTCCACACTCATTCCATGGTCCTTAGCTGCCATTACCAATGTTTGTGACATAATTAGTGCATATGATGTCACATTAGGCCCAAGCAATGGTGATCCAAAATTACTTGCAATGTTTTGCAAATATTTTTGGAAACCCTCCTGCCCCAAAAGACCTTCTGGCTTTAGCAGCTGTTGCAAAAATACCCACTTGCCCCTCAGGGGAAAGAGCATAAATAAGACTTTTAATCTCAGGGTTGTGGGTTTGAGCCCCACATTGAGCAAAATATTCTTGTATTGCAGGGGTTTAGACTAGATGACCCTTATGGTTCCTTCCAACTCTACAATTCTATGATTCTTTGATTCTGTTCTACTGCAGAATGAAACCTGGAGAATGTTGTGCTCCAGTTCTAGCCTCATATTTATTGAAACTAATTATGATCATAATTAGGGACCCAGGTGGCGCTGTGGGTTAAACCACAGAGTCTAGGGCTTGCTGATCAGAAGGTTGGCGGTTCGAATCCCTGCCACGGGGTGAGCTCCCGTTGCTTGGTCCCAGCTCCTGCCCACCTAGCAGTTCGAAAGCACGTCAAAGTGCAAGTAGATAAATAGGGACCGCTCCGGTGGGAAGGTAAACGGCGTTTCCGTGCGCTGCTCTGGTTCGCCAGAAGCGGCTTTGTCATGCTGGCCACATGACCCGGAAGCTGTCTGCGGACAAACGCCGGCTCCCTAGGCCTATAGAGCGAGATGAGCGCCGCAACCCCAGAGTCGGACACGACTGGACCTGATGGTCAGGGGTCCCTTTACCTTTACCTTTATGATCATAATGATGGGTATTGAGAGTTTTGTCCTAAGGCGTGATTGGTTAAATGAGTCAATAAACAGAGACCTTCACAAGTCTGCTGGTGCTCCAGTAAAACATGGTTCTGTTAAATATCAGTTTGAGATAGAAAGCTAAATAGAAAACCGGAGATGAATAAAGTGCTGACAGCATGAGCTTAAAATATAATTTTAGAAAGCCACTTGGATTTTGAAATATCAACATGAGAGTTAGTGTTTGTATTAATTTAAGTGTTTCTGTAATACAATAGAAGTTCCTAGTTCCTCCATGCTACAGTTGTAAAATTCATTATCTTATTTGCACTGGAAAAGTGACTGGGGACAGTGCATTAAAACTTGGAGAAAAGCCAGGCATCCTTTAATCTTGTTCTTTCAAGAAGCACCTGCTCTATTTATCATGCAGCTTGTTTCTTTTCCTCGTCAGAAGGAATTTCTGTGTATTCATAATGTGAGCTGGTGGTATTGTTGTTATTTCATTTCTTTTTCTTTATTTTTAATACACTTTTTATTTATTTCTTTTTTGTTAATACTTTAAATGTAAAATTAATAATAACAAAAAGAAGTATTTCCATTCTAAACTTATTTGAAATAGCCAAACAACTAAACCTCTAACTTCATTGCAGCTTCCTGTACCTAGGTGGTTTTGAATTTGAATGCCAACTTGTAAGCTTATAGGAGGCTTGTTTATCAAATTCAGGATGTGAAGTGATCTCTTCATGGTTGGATATATCTGAGCTCACATAAAAGCCTTGTTGTTACTTTAAGAAAATATCCACTGAATGGTCTGGGAAGTCTGATGCTCAATTGCTGAGGCTATTCAGGTGTGGAGCTGGTCAGAAGACCTTGGACAGAAGAGCTCTGGAAGGTTCTTATAAGAAACAATACACATAATAAATATTTAAGACAGAGGTTTTCAACCTTTTTGAGTTCACAGCTCTCTTGCCCAACTACATTCTTTCCGCGGCACCTCTGTGGGGCTCAGGAGAACTGGCAGCCTCTCACCCTTTTTCAAACACCCGCCCTTGTGGAGTGTTTCCTCAGCCTCCTCTTCTCTCTCCTCTCCTTGGGAGTCCCCTGGGCAGCTGCAGCTGCCGCCCCTGATCTCTGAGCTGCCCCCCCTCTGCCCCAAAGAGAGGTGCCTCCTCACACTTCCCCACAGGGGCATGGGAAGCACCCCCAGTCAACCCCAGAGGCACCGTCCACCTGGAGCAGGGGTTAGCAACCTTTTTCAGACCATGTGGTTGGCCGGACTATATTTTTTGGGGGGGAAATGAATGAATTCCTGTGCCCCACAAATAACCCAGAGATGCATTTTAAATAAAAGCACACATTCTACTCATGTAAAAACACCAGGCAGGCCCCACAAATAACCCAGAGATGCATTTTAAATAAAAGGACACATTCTACTCATGTAAAAACACATGGATTCCCAGACCGTCCACGGGCCGGATTGAGAAGGCAATTGGGCCGGATCTAGCCCACGGGCCTTAGGTTGCCGACCCCTGACCTGGAGAGTATGTAGCCAGGGCTGCTGCAACAAACATCCGCGCAAGCCTTTGGGAGGCAGAGATGCAAGACGGCATCAGAGGAGGGAGGGAAGGAAAGAAGGCCAGAGGCCAGTGTTGCCCGCAGCACCCCTGACCATCATTCAAGGCACGCCAGGGTGCCATAGCACACTGGTTGAAAACCACTGATTTAAGATAAAGCACCCAAGCTGAACTTTAATCAATTCACTCTTCTGCTGGCTCTTTTAGTTGGTGGATAGATAGATAGATAGATAGATAGATAGTACATTCTTTATGCTCATTATATTCTAATAGTTTAATATTCCCTGGTATATGGCAGTGACTGTGTGAATTGTGAACGAGGAAGCCCCTGGTTCAATCTTGTCTCTGTCAAGAACTTGCCCTAGACAAGTACAGAGGTTCCCCCAGTAGGAATCAGTCTTGGGATTTCACTTTCTCTGGAACAAACCCCTCCCCCCAGCTTTACCGTGGTCAAGAAAAACATCAATACTCACCCTTAACCATGGTTAACACTAACCACAGTTTCCCTTTTTGTGGGATCTGAAGCCCATTTGGTGATTGTTTACCATGGCTGAAGTGGCTAGACATGGGTAGTAGTTAACCGCAGTGAATAGTGCTGTTGTTTCTCTTAACTGTGGTTAAGGCAGAAGGGGGAATTTGCTTGATGGAACTATTGATGATCAAGGGTTTGTTTATAGGAGGGACCCTAGCTCAGTGGCAGACTACATGCAGAAGGACCAAGGTTAGATTTCTGCCATCCCCAGTAGCAGCTGAAGTTAAAGACCTCTGCCTGAGACCACAGAGAGCCACTGTGAGTCAGACCTTCAGTAGCCAACATAATGCTTTCTGTATGTTTGGAACTACAGCTTCCATCATCACTGACCATCGACCAAACTGCTTTGGGCTGATGGGAGTTGTAGTCCAAACAATCTTGAGCGTACTGCGTTGGCTCTCGGTGGAGTAGATAACACTGGGCTGTTATAAGGTGATTTCTTATGCCAGCAGCTTTGTTGTACACCTTTGGCTCTAAATTTTAGGCCATTTGGGTGAGATGGGATCAGAGCCCCCCACCCCATTTCCCTCCTCCTGCGCTTGGCTCAAAATTTTCGTTTCTGAGCTGGTGGTGCCAGGGAATCGCTGCTGATCTTCTCCATTTATAGCAGCCATGAATGCTCCTCTGAGAGAGTTTAAGTTGAGGAAGTGGTGTAGGTCACTGGCAGTTTTTTTCCTGATGTGGAAGATAAATCTACAAATGAGGAATTGTGAGACTTTAGTTACTTAGTCATAATTTAAAGGGGCCTTTTGTTTCAACGATTTGCATTGGATATAAATTTTCTTTGCAGTCAAGATTCCTTCCTCCTTGTGGCATGCTCTCCTCACTGGTTTCCTAGGGGAGGCTTGTAGAAAGTTGGCCTTGACACTGTATGTCTGTAGGATACTGTCTCCCATTAAAATGTATATCTGTGTGTTGTATTCACAGTGGAAATGCTCCATGAGAGAAGCTATTTCCTGAACACTCTAGATATAAATATTTCATGATTATTTTTTTTAAACCAAATTCTGAATGCAGTGTGTGTTGGGAATTGAAACCATAACCGAGTCTACTTAAAAGAGCAAATAACTTGAGTTCAGTTTCTTCCAAGCTTCCTTACATACATCTGGCTGTCAAAGCTGAGTGCCATTATAAACATCCTTTGTAGAATTGCATTCCTTGCCCTGACATCAGAGAGCTTCACAGAAACCCTTAGGACCAGGGGCATCGATAGGCTTGTGTGATAAATAGCTTAATTCAGTAAATAAAAGCATCTGCATTGCTGAGCACAGCTCATTTGAACTAAACAAGCCTGAAGTCTGTGTGATAATGTTCCCAGGGCTGTTAGGGCATAGACCAGCCTTGGGTCCCCTGATGTTGTTGGACTACAACACCCATAATCCCTGACAACTGGTCCTGCTAGCTAGGGATGATGGGAGTTGTAGTCCAACAACATTTGGGGACCCAAGGATGTGAAAGGTATAGAGAGTGCCAGCAGAGGCTGTCTTCCTTTAGGGAATAGACTTCCAGCTGTGAGGAACACTCTGGACTGACTCACATCTGGAGATGTTCCCTCTGCCTTGGAATAATTTTTGAGGCTTAACAGCTAGGAAAGGACAGTGGAATGAAGAGGTGGAGAAATCAGGAAGGACCACAAAGGCAGATGAGAACACCGAAGCCCAGAGTCAAATGATTTACCTTACCACATCTCCTTACTAATAAGGTATGAGGATAATACAGCTTGCAAGGTGACTTACTGCCTGTGTCTATCTAGATAACAAAAGGAGATGAACCTGGGCATGCCATAATCTAAAACTAAAAATAAAAATACTTGTTTAGTTTTAATTTGAAAAGTTCAAAAGCTTTCATTGCTTCAGTAATGCCTTTTAAAGAATGGAGACACACACTGATGTCCATAAGAGTGTGTTGAAGATAGTGTCATCATTGCCTGTGATGAATACTTTCCCTTTTTGTCCAGCTGTTGCCTACTGGTCAAATAGGGTTTGCAGCTTTCTGAAGCACCATGTACAGCTGCCAAGCCTATGCATGGAGATGGAGTGTGCATAGAACAGGGAATGATCCCTCTGTCTTCAAGTCGGGTTTTTTTTGCTGCGGGGGGCGGGGGGGCGGGGACAGGGATGGGGACGACACTTTCTGCCTCCAGGCACTGATTTTCTGGATCCAGGTATAAGCATTAATTTCCCCCATCTGGTTTGCTTGCCGTAGGCCTGTGCACACCGTTGGAAGAATGTCTACTATGAGACAGAGTACATCCTTCCTCACGGTTTTTGCAACATCATCCCACCCAATCTAGGGTCCAATGGCAAAAGGTTAATGCCTTGCTATGAAGGTAAGGGGATATTTTTCTTCTTTGTATGTACTACTGCTTGTGACTGAGTAGATGCTCACTATTAACTTCCAAAATTTGGTGCTCGGTGCATTTTAACTGTCTTTTTTTCTTGTATGAATGTAAACGGTATCCCTAAGAAAAACCTTAGACAGACAGACAGACAGATAGATAGATAGATAGATAGATACTTTATTTTCATTGTACATATACTTGCACTTTGACGTGCTTTCGAACTGCTAGGTTGGCAGGAGCTGGGACCGAGCAATGGGAGCTCACCCCGTCGCAGGAATTCAAACCGGCGAACTTCTGATCAGCAAGCCCTAGGCTCAGTGGTTTAGACCATAGTGCCAGCCACATCCCCAAATGTCTCTATAGGTCTCAGCAATTTTAGAGAAGTATCCTGGAAGGCATTTCCTTGGGTTTCCTGTGGTTTCTCTCCACCCTCCCAAGTGTCAGTCTGCTTCCCGTCCTCTTTGGAAGGCCTGGAGTCTGAAATGGGGTGGTTTGATGCAAGCAGTTCTTCCCTGTCTCTTCACTTTTGGCTCCAGTGGCAGGTTCTGGTATACTGCTGCTATTAGAAAAGGTTCTAGTTAACAATTTTGTTAGTTAGATGTGGTCAAAACTGGAGCTGTCTTGAAAGGATGGATTCATTACATTGGAGAGTAAAACTTTGCTGGATATTGTTTGAATTGGACCTAGGTATCTGATTTGTACGGTATGTCTCTCCCCCCCCCCCCAGTACCCTGTTTTCACAGTTTTTGGGTTCACGCCAAAGTTAGAATGTGGTGAAGAGTGCTCAGAGCAACACCCACCCCTCAAAACCCCATGCCAGATTGGATTTTGCAGTAGGTTTGGTCAGACTTTCACATTTGACAGCTGGCCACGCAACCAAAAACAACAACAACACCACAGAAAACTTGAGTTTAAGAAAAGCAGGCAACCACCCCCACCACAACAACTGTTGTGTGTCTGGAGATGGTGACTGCACTTCGGATCATTAGCAAAGTGCTTGCAGGCTTAACAAGTGTTTAGAGGAGAATTGTCTGGTTTTGGTTCTGTGTTTGGATCCGTCACTCCAGCTCAACTCTAATAAAATGAAAGGAAGCTATAAAATCCTCCCACTTAGGAGACTGTCTTGGGCTTTTCCCCTTTCATGTTGGTAGGTTCAGCCTGGATGGACTAAGAAGCGTCGTGCAGGTCGCACAATATTTGCTTTTATTACACATGCAAAATTATGGACAGAGGTGGCTCCTGGATCAGGCAGTCGCTTGTGTATGTTTTGGGTACCCATCACCTTTTCTGAGCAAAAACACCTCAGTTAATCAGACACAACTGCTATTAAAAATAGAACTGTGTGGACCCAAGATCTGTGAAGCAGCCAGTGGGAAATTGGCAGTTTGGCATTGTCTAGTGTGCAGTTGGTCGTGCTACAAACTGTCCTGAAAACTGGGGACTTGGTTTGTATGTCAGTTGCCAAACAGCACCGTCACATGCATTGAGTGGGGTGACTGAGTTTGCTTTTGGTGAACTCTGTCGCTTTCAACCTGAACTGCAGTTAATTAGCTTCATCTAAAGGGATGGCTACAATCCATTGCTCCGACTGGGATCCTCCCTTCCTGTAATAATCATTTTTAATGTGCCCTCCAGAAAGAAACAATGAAATCCTTGGCTGGGAGTTTGCAGCTAAAGATGGAACAAATGGAAATTGAGGGTGGGGAAGAAACAATCCAGGATGTAATTAGTTGCACAACAGCAGTCCAGTAGTATTTGCTGGATGTGAGCCTTTGATCGAGTCAGATTTATGTGCACCTTTTCCTGTGATAAGAAGGTCTCAAATGGATATGAGGTGGAATCTTAGGTAGTGTGGGTGTGAAGTCCTATGGGGCTGGTTCAGACTCAGGAGAGACACCCTCCACATCGACCAAGCAGCTCACACTCTACTATCACCTAAGATTCCACTACCATGAACAAGCAGAAGTTACCTATATTGGATTAAACTGCATCCTTACCTTCTCCATTTCCTTCCTGCTGGCTGCTGTGATTTGTGCGTAACTGTGCCCCTGAAGGACCAGGTGCGCAGCCTGGGAGTCATTTTGGACTCACAGCTGTCCATGGAGGCGCAGGTTAATTCTGTGTCCAGGGCAGCTGTCTACCAGCTCCATCTGGTACGCAGGCTGAGACCCTACCTGCCCGCAGACTGTCTTGCCAGAGTGGTACATGCTCTAGTTATCTCCCGCTTGGACTACTGCAATGCGCTCTATGTGGGGCTACCTTTGAAGGTGACCCGGAAACTGCAATTAATCCAAAACGTGGCAGCTAGACTGGTGACTGGGAGTGGCCGCCGGGACCACATAACACCGGTCCTGAGAGATCTACATTGGCTCCCAGTACGTTTCCGAGCACAATTCAAAAGTGTTGGTGCTGACCTTTAAAGCCCTAAACGGCCTCGGTCCTGTATACCTGAAGGAGCATCTCCACCCCCATCGTTCAGCCCGGACACTGAGATCCAGCGCCGAGGGCCTTCTGTCGGTTCCCTCACTGCGAGAAGCAAAGCTGCAGGGAACCAGGCAGAGGGCCTTCTCGGTAGTGGCGCCCGCCCTGTGGAACGCCCTCCCATCAGAGGTCAAGGGAATAAACAACTACCTGACATTCAGAAAATACCTGAAGGCAGCCCTGTTTAGGGAAGTTTTTAATCTGTGATATTTTATTTTTATTTTTTTTACAAAGAATTTATTAGTTTTCCACATAATACAAACAAAACAAAACGACAATACAACAACAAATACAACAAAACAAACACCAATATTTCTTATTCATCTTAAAAAAAAAAAAATTCTTGTTTCAAATCTTACTAAATGACTTCCCCCGTCCTCTCTCCTTTGTTTCCAATTCCAATCCACTTTGATAACTTCTCATCTTTAAATTTAGAATCATCAAAATTATCTAAACAAACTTCTTAATATTCAATTATTACATATAATGTTCACAATAACAAACAAACTTCTTAATATTTATTTTTAACTTCATGATATAACCTATTACTTCTTAGCTCCAATCTTACATCTGACTTCTCATATATAAATTTAAAATCATCAAAATTATCTAAACAAACTTCTTAATGTTCAATTATTACATATAATGTTCATAATAACAAACAAACTTCTTAATTTTTATTTTTAACTTCATGATATAACCTATTACTTCTTAGCTCCTAATCTGTGATATTTTAAATGTATTTTAATATTTGATAGAAGCCGCCCAGAGTGGCTGGGGAGACCCAGCCAAATGGGTGGGGTACAAAGAATAAATTATTATTATTATTATTTTATTTAATTTTTTTATTTCTATACTGCTTAATGTATTGAAAATATCTCTCAGCAGTGTATAAAAAAGAAGCAACAGCAGACAGCTTAAACAAAATATTACAAAAATATGTGGTTACATATAGACATGTTGCATCAACACAAAGTTACTAATACAAATTCATTTTCCTTCTGACACACCTTCCCTCTCAGCTTCTGGGTTCTCACTCAGGGTCCAAACAAACTCCTGACTCACCCACAAAAGTCTCACACCGAGAAGAGTTCCTGGAAGCAACGGATATCGCCCTGGTCTCTCACTCTGGACTTGTTACTGATAATAAGAAAATCTTAAGGGCCATTACATCAAAAGTGGGGTATTGGAAACATGGGTTTCAGAGCATGCTTCTGAAACCGCTGTTTCTAGTGGGTATCTCCATTGCTTCTCAAATGCTGCAAGGGTGCCCTTTTTAGATGTATGGCTGGTCAATGTAGAAAAAGCATGGGAATTTAAAAGTTAGAATTGGTTAGTATGCTGCAGTCTTTGACACAGTCATTCTCTGTAGGCAACATCACACCATCCAAAAAATGACCTTGTGAGTTAAGTTCTGCCTCTAAAACTTCCCAGAAAAAAAGGGATGGCCTGAGCTGACCAGCACATTCCTTTATGCTCCCTCCCCCTTCAGATTAAAAAAAAATTGTTTAGTTTGAGGAAACAAGTAAAAAAAAAAAACCTGCTCTTTGCAAAGTTTGCCTAACCATATAAATAACTCCATTACATGGCTTAGCTGAAACATGGCAGAGGCCCAAGTTTATCTGCCCATTTCCCTATTTTCATAGTTTCCCAATGATTTGCTGTTTAAAATCATCGTAGGACCACTGAAGGGGCTGCCTTAACACAAAACAACTGCTGCGTTTTCTCTTTGCTGCTGCCTTTGGATGCAACATCAATGTTGGAATGAACAGAAAGTGCAAGATGCCGTTGGGGGGAGCTTTCTGCTTTAGATGCCACACAGATATGAAGAAATATATTCATAATAGGAATAGCTACCAAAGTGAATTGGTGTCATTTTGTGCCAAATGCATGCGTGTCTGTTGATGACCATGCATTATGGGAATAAATGCCAGTGTGCCGTTGTTGGCACTGGTCTGTCTCCAGAAACAACGGCGTATGCCTCCAGGGGCGAAGTCGAACTGCGCTGTAAGCAGCACCAAAGTGACCTTCCCGGGGCGCAAGCCTGGGAAGTGTGTCTGGAGGTCCTGGGCTGCCCAGTTGACAGTACCCCTCTCTCGGCCTTGCTGATGTGGTCCAAAGAAAAGCAGAGCAATACATCAGGCACCAGCTTGGCTGCTGGAGTTGCGGGAAGGAGGTGTAGAAGGTGCCATCCAAACATTTTAGGGACTTGACTCCAGATTTGTGTAGGGTTTCCTCTTTAGCATTTTCTTCTTCCGAAGATAGCCTGCAAGGCAGAAGAGGTTTAGGATCCATTTTCCTTCTCCTAGATGGGCTACCTTCCCAGGCTTACAAGTCTGCCCCTGACAGAGTACTATAGTATCACAAAAATAACCCCATATTTGAGGGGGGGGAAGGGTTATCTGTGTGAGAAAGGGCCCTATGCACTTACTGAAGTAGATATACAGAATTCCTCATGAAGTGGAATCTTCATCTCAGGGTCGTGAGTTCAAGTCCTACACAATTGGGCAAGCGATTCCCGCATGGCAAGGGGGTTGGACTAGATGACATTTCGTGGTCCCTTCCAACTCTACAATTCTCTGTGCAGATATGAAGGCCCAGGTGGTCAGTGTGTGCATGGGGCTGCCGAGTGCCTCTCCTCATGCTTTCTCCTGTTGTGTCTCAGAGCTTTGCAAAGGGGGTTGGCTAAGATGGCCAATCCTTTCTCATTGTTTCTTGAACAATTGATCAGGATATGCCAGCCCCGTGGAAGAAATGCTCTTGCTTCAGGAGGTTGATTGCCTAGAATGAATGGGGCTTGCGTGCTCTTCCTGCTTCACGCAAGAGGCCCATTCTTTTTCTCAGCCATCTTTTCTATAGCTCTGTTTCTGCCTGCAACACAACATCTCCTTGTTCCTCCCTGCATTGTTTTTTTCCTCACCCACACCTCAAATCTATTTCCTTTTTTTCTCATGTGTAGATGAGAGTGGAGCTCTGTTATTTGTGCTCTACATGCCCTTCTCTTCATTCAGTCATTTTCATATTATACAGCAACGCGGGGTTTAAGAAATAACCCTTATTATATATACTCTTGATCAACCGATTTGGTTATTTCCATATTGTTGTTAGCTGTGACTGTCGCCCACCTCATTCCTAACGATTAATGTCCAGTATCTGCTCGGGAAAATTTTCTGTGCTTTGCATGGTTTGGCTTGGCACTAACTTAAACCAGATTGCTTTGATAACAGCTGCCTAATAATTGTGCTGCTCTGCCCTCCATTCCACTTTTCAGGAAGTCTTTTATCAAGTCTGTGGCCATTTGGGCCCATCTGCACTATACAATTAAAGCAGCATCACGACACTTTAGATAGTCATGGCCTCCCCCAGAGCATTATGGGAACTGTAGTTTTCTGAGGGTGCTGGGTGTTGTTAGGAGACTCCTGTTCCCCACATCACCACAATTCCCAGATTTCCCTGGGAAGAGGGATTGCTTGTTAAGCCACTCAGGGGATTGTAGCTCTGTGATAAGAGTCTCCTAACAACTCTCAGCAGCTGTAACAAACTTCAGTTTCCAGGATTAGTTGGTGGGGACTGTTATGAATTAAAGTGGTTTGATATAGTGCATAAATGGCCTCTGTCAATACTTAGCTTTCTTAGTTTATGTTACCTCAGACCACTGTCTTATCAACATATTATTCATACGAATTTTTCTGTTTTGTAGGCCTTAGGAATGAAATCCTGACCCCGATCAGGAGTCTCCCCACTTGTTTTTTTGCTGGGATTTACCCAGTACAAATGATCTTCATATTTGTTAAAAGTGGAAATAATTGCTGGCCATTCCGGTCAATATTCCCTTTTCTTTTATACAGACTCTTTCTATGTACAAGCTAAGGGTTCATTATTCAGTTCTTGTGGTCTGTCAAACCATGAGGAATACATTTGGTTCCAAAGAGACAATCTGCAAAGTACATTCCTTATAATTTAGCAATGAGTCGGTGGTTGGATGTTTGAGAGTGTTACCAGGTTACATGGCGGTTCCCCCCCCCCCCGAAACTGAAGCACACTATGTTTTCCTTGAAACCCCAGTTATCACGGGGGAGCATGTTGCAAGAAGCAGGAAGTGGGAATAAATGCTGTAATGATACTCTGATTTTCTTGCCAGAGATTTGAATGTGAAGTTCAGAAGCTGTTCAGATGAAGGACAGAGGCGCAAGATTCTAGTAAAGATTGGAGCCCTGAACACTTTGATTCTTATGGCACAGCTACACTGCACATTTAAACTAGTTTCATGTTGTATTCACTTGTTTTCATTTGGCTCAGATAAATCTGGGAATTGTAGTTTGGTGAGTGGACAGTTCTTTTAAGAGACCCTTTGTTAGTTCTTTCTCAATACTACAATTCCCAGGGTGCCGTGGTTTGTAGCAACAGCCTTTAAGCGGGTTTGCCATTTGGTTTAAATTTTCCAGAGCGAGTGGAAGTGAGGTAGAGAAGAAAACTTAAATAAACACCATAGAAGAAAATAATTTTCATGAAGGGCTTGGAGGACACACCAGACAAGAACTTTATTGTCTCTCTTTGACAAGGACAGACTAGACACAGAAAACTCCTTTTACCCAGGGTCAACTAAGTCCAGTGCCACCTAGTGATTAAACCATATAATGACACTATCCACATTTTGTCTGCTAAGTTAGCTATAAATTAGTACCCTGTCAAGCATGGTTCTATGGAGTTCTCAGTGTGACTGGTTATCATGATTCATTTATTTTGCCCAAAATGGCTGCTTCTGGATGTGCAGTAGCTTTCAATTTTTCTTCAGAAAAGCCCTGTTAGTTCTGTGCTATGCTGAATTTTTTCTACCTTACAGAGATGATGTGTATAACTGGGATGGTCTTGCTTAAAGGTGGGTGAACAGGCAATCCTGTCTTATCTTGAAGAAAGCAGAGTAGTAATTCAGAGGTGCAAAACCAGAGGAATATTCATGGTTGGCATTAGTGGTGCCACGTGCCGAGTATTCCCTGTGCCTCTGTTGCGTTCTCAGAGGCTCTGGGCTGCTCTTGTTGTTGTCCTCGTGGTCTTATTGATATTGTTATAGCACCATCAATGTACATGCCGCTTTATAGCCTAACATAAGCCCATGGAATAGGTCTCTGCCCCAAAGTGTTTACATTCCAAATTATCACAGTGGGAGGAAAAAGAGTAAAGGGAAAGACACGGAAAGAATGTCAAGAGAAGACCTGGGAGAGGCAGGGCATCAAGAATCAATGTGAGCAAACGCCGTTCTGTATTCTTCAGCTTCATTCTGGTTGGGGACCAAAGGGTTAAGTCAGTCCGCCTCTGATCAATGCTTTCAACCTTAATTGAGTTGCTGCGATTTACAAGCTATCAGGCTGCCCCCGGCATACAGGTCTCCCCCTCTCTCATTCTCGAGTCTCACGACTGGTCTCCCATCCTAAATGGTCAGAGGCTGTTTCCTGGGCCCTTTCAGATTTCACAAACGGGGAAATGATATCTGTTTACAGTGCTGTTCCTCCAAAGCTTGGCTTTGACAATACCCATGTACTGTGGCAAAGGAGCCTGGATTTCTGAGGTTTTTGTGAATTTCGGAGATTTCCCAGTGCTGGCTCCGCCGACGGCCTCCTGCAACTCAGCGCTGAGCAGCACATGTGGAATGAAGCGGACGGGACTGTGCAACTGCGAACCACACACATTTGGCAGGGACTGACGTGACTGTGTTTGTCCCCCCTCCCCTTTAATCCTTCTCCTTGCTAGAGTATAAGAAGAAATACGGCGAAGAGCATGGCTCATGCCAGGCCGGAATAGCAGGCTTCTTCACAGAGGTGAGTGGTGGAGCTTCGGCCAAGACCTCCCGGTTACTACGGTGTAAAAGTCTCCGAATCGAGAAACTTGCCTTCAGCTTTCAAGCTTTCGGTGCAGCAGTTTCCCAGCGTTTATGTTGCCTTTTTATTCTGCAGCTTTGCATATGAAACTATGCAGGAACTATTAGATACCTAGTGATTTTGCACACTCCCAGTTCACTTACTTAATAGGCGCTTATTTTAACACCATGCACACATCCAGATGCAACATAGCCAGCTGGTCCATCTATGACTGGCACAGACTCTCCAAGGTTTCAGGCAGGAGTCTAATGGGATTTGAACCTAATATCTTTTCTATGCAAAGGATTTGCTCTACAGCTGAGCTGTGGCCATTCCTTGCTGCGTGATGTATTGCGAAGGCAAAAGTGTGGGAAGCCACACCCGCATCCAGAAAAGCTGTGCAAAAGCCACTGCAGTTGTCCCTTGTTTAGCCTCTGCCACCCTCACTGACTGTGATGAATCCTATGCTTTGGGGCTCTCAGAAATTGGCCTGAGCGTTATGTGGCTTGTGGGTCTCAGTCTCAGGTGCAATGGCTTAGTGTGACTTTGCCCCCCTCAAAATCTTTTATCTTTTATGGGTGCAGGTTTTGGGGGGCCCTGGACAAAGCGCTCTTGATGGGGCTCTTCCCAGTCAGCCGGCTGGGTTGCATTTAGGGGAGTGGGCTGCTCATCCATGATGATGGCAGTGGCATTTATTGGAGCGATGAGCCCCAAATCAGTGGGCATACGTAAGGGGCAAGGCCAGTGTATTTAAGCTGATGCCTCTAAACAGTTGGCTCCTGGAGTGGGGGGGTGTCAAGCCACCTGCCGTGATTGCCCCTGACTCTGCAATGGGCATCAAGGAGCTGGCGGCAGAAATAGTGAAGGTGGAGGTTGGCCCAGGTGGCAGCAGTGGACTGCTGGGTCCCAGGATTCACCCCACCATGCCAGGCTCTGGCACCAGGCCAGAGGACTGTTTCATGTATTACAGGTCAGTTCTCATAGCTAAATTCTTATTGCCAGGAAGAAATTCGACAGTGCAAAACAAATTTGAAAAGCTGGGACCTCTTATTCCTGTATGCTTTTCCAGGTGGTAGCTGCTATTTGTTTCTGGTTGCGTGGTTGAAAAATAATGCAATGTGGATATATCTCATTCTTGGGAATTGGGCAGCAGGCAGGCTGCAACTCAACATCCCATAATGCTAACTCTGCAAACTTGGATGTGGTTAAAATTCAGTCCCTTTCTTTCTTGCTCCCCGCTTTTTAGTTTTTTGGGTTTTTTTTTTAAGCCACCAAGTTTCTAACATTGTTCACGTCAGTAGCTGCTGTGGATAGGGAGCGGGGAGGTGTCTTGATGGCATGGCAATATCACACCCCACATTTCATGACTGCATACTATTAGAGGAAGAACCGCCCCAGTTTCCCAAGGTTCTAGCATCCCAAAGGATATGTCAGACTTCTTTCTACCCGAGACCAACAATGGTTGGCAGGGCGGTGCAGACAGGCTGGCAATGCACACCTGGCAGCTTGATGCCGAGTGCTACTGCTTACCAGGAGAGGGATGGTCAAAATTCAGGGAGCTCTGTGTGGTGCAGCTGCTTTGGCAGGAGTGCTCTGTTGACTCCATCACTGCGCTTGCACTGAGCTCTCTGTACCTTTCCTTCTTGGAAAATGCTTGGTGCTAGGAAGCCCAGATGCACAGTGCTGCCCTGCCTGTGCCACCCTGCTGACCTCTGCTGCCTGAGACCCTTCAGAGCTGCTGCAAGCCAGAGCAGACAGTACTGGGCTAGACGATTGAAGAAGCTTATCAGAACATGAAACGAGACACAAGGCCACTGTTTTTGGCAGCGGTCGTGTGCTTTGGGTAATGTCTAGCTCTGCCTTGGGCAAATCTAGATTGGAAGGGAATGTGAAAGAGATTAATTGCCAAGGCATCTTTGCATCGGGCCCAAAGGGTTTAATCACTCAGGATCATATAAACAAAGCATGTGCCCACAGTGTTCAAAACAAGCCGGTGGGATTTTTTTTCAGGTTAATCTGGAAAGGGTGGCAACCTGTTTGATAACGCGTTTGATCACCAGAGCCGTGTCAGCAGCAGCTGTTTCCTGACTTGTCTGCAATATCAAGCCTGTTCCTTTTCCCATGCTCTGAACTCCCTTTGCCTGCTCCGCATTCAAAAGGTGGCTTTGAACTTCTGGTGCACTGCCTCAGAGCTTCAGCCATTTCAGAGTCAGCAGGAAATGTAGATAAATGGGTTCTGGGTCAAACAGACAAGCGTCTAATGCACAAGCATTCCGTCTTGCTAATGCATGCTGTTTTCTGCTGAGAGATGGGTTGGTTGTCCCAGAGCAGCAGCCACTCGAAGTTACAGAGCCTGTCGTGTTACATACACTGTACAGGTATGTATAGAACTGGCTGCTATAGCTTCTGACCCTGTGTATATGGAAGCAGCCAAATTCTGATAGTCCAGGCCTAGTTTGTCGGTCTGGTGGAGAAGAGCTCAGCAGCCCAGGGGATCCCAAAGTTTCTGAGACCCAAGCTGAATTCTTGTGAGGATTTGCTGTGATTACCCTATAAGAGAACTGAGCAGAGACTGGGGCGGTGCTGCTGGGTCCACCACACACTGGCGGAGGAAGAGGGGGGCAGTGGGAGCGCCCCGCCCCCAGCAGCGTGATCCCGGTGGGGTTCCATCACGGGTGCACCCCGCCCCAGGACGTGCGCCATGCCCCTGCGGGTGGCGCGCCAGCCCTGCCCCTGCCTGCTCTCTGTCCCCGGTGCCGCAGCATGAAGCACCGCCACTGCCATCACACTGGGCGCCGACACTAGAAGGCACCGCACAGCTTCCCAACTATAACACAGTGAGCTGAGCAGAACGGAATGGGGGGGGGAATGCCAGATTTTGGGTTTGCACAGTGCGCCACTGAAATTTCAAAGTTCAAAGCCTGCCACTGAACTGAGTAGAAGTGTTGGGGATAGATTCATAGCTAAAGGTAGGCCTTGAAAACGTGACAGTTCCTTTGCTACCACGCCTCAGTAAGTTCATTTCATGTTTTATGCTAACAAATACTTGGAAATGTAAATAACAGGAATGGACATTTTATCATGCTTGGTGGATGTGTAAAAAAGCCAAAAAAATATTGGATACAAATATATATACATTGATACGGAGAATTTTGAAGATTAACTTTCAACTGAAGCCTGAATTTTTCCTGCTGGGACTTATAGTTAGAAAAGGGTCTATGGAACTTCGTTTCAATTACAGCAGTGAGACTTTTATATGGTAGAGCATCATGCAGGACAGAAGGTCCCAGGTTCAGTCCCCAGCATCTCCCGGGGGGCTGGTACTGTCTAGCACCCTGGAGAGCTGTTGCTTCTCAGCGTTGGCAGTATTGAGCTAGATGGACCAGTTAAAATGGTTTAATGTGAATGAGCTGCTCCATTTCTCCCTTGTTCCTTCTTCTGCAAGGAAACAAGCCATTGTCTAGCTTGATGCACTGTTATATCCCAGGCGTGTGGTTTGTTCCCCCTATGCCGCGGACACATATTGGCTTCTGCTTGTGGTTTGTTTGGAGAACCTGCAGCTGGATGCGCAACAAGCAAAACCATAGCTTGTTTCCCAGCAGTAGGAGGAGTTCCTCACCTGGGTAACAAACAAGGTGGTATAGTGGTGAATTCTTACTACAAGGGGAAGAGCAAAACACCTGGGATTTCAACAGTGTGCATCAGCATGGTGAACGTTCACATTAAACCACAGTTTATTTTAACTATGGTTTAATGTGACATGCAAACCAGGCTATTACATTCTAATTGCACGATAGAATTCATGCTCTTAAAGTAATCCAAAAAGTTTAGATTATTTAAACCTGTTTCAGTCTCCTCCAATTTATCAATCTTCTCTGCGCCCCAGCACCACAGAATTTCTGAAGATGATTACTTTTCTGGTCTTCATCATGCTTGAGGAGCTCCAAATATTTATTTTATTGACTGCTGAAACTCTTCTGTTGGCAGGAGCTGGTTGTCATGGGAGCCCCGGGATCTTATTACTGGACCGGGACCATCAAAGTGCTGAATCTCACTGACAATATTTATTTCAAGCTGAATGATGAATCTGTGATAGCCAAGCGGTACACATACCTAGGTAAGTGATGTGGAGTTGCCCATTGTTACTAGTCTCAAATCTTGGTTTCCTCCAGATGTTGGGACTACAACTCCCATGAGTCTCAGCCATCACCACCATGCTGGTTGGGAGGCACCAAGCTGTGGGACACCGGTCTAAACTGTCTTGCTCAAAGTTTTTTTGTGGTAGGTATGGGAAATCTGCATGAATATAAGCCTTCTAAATGGACATTTTTTAAAAACCTAGTTGGTATCTGCATCAAATTTGAATTGATTTTATGAATATGCTCTGGTTGTCTTAAAGTGTTTGTTTATATCTTTATCTGTTTAGAAAAAATGTTTTTATATATGCAGCTGTTTCATATAAGTTTTTGTTATGTTTTAAACTGCTTTGGGGTGCCCCATGGGAAGTGATTAAGAAAGAAAGAATAGATTTGAAAAGCTAGTCTTTTGCAGGCAGAAGGGACTATGAAATGACAGCCTTACAAGGAGTTGAACCTCCTCCTCCTCCTCCTCCTCCTCCTCCTCCTCCTCCTCCTCCTTTACTTACAGACTCCACAATATATCATCTGTAGGATGGCAAATTGGGCCACATTACTGATCCCTCTTCCAAACAAACCCTTTCCCCTTAGTGTAGGCCCTTAATTTTTGTTTTAATCCTTAGCCAAGCAGTATTATTATTATTATTATTATTATTATTATTATTATTATTATTATTATTATTATTTTATTATTAATTTTATCAATAAAAGCATTTATAAACCGCAAGATCACAAAACTTAATCACAGCAGTTTACAACATTGAAAGGATAAAAGTCATACAACAAAAGCATTAAAAGATTAAAACAATTTTAAGCTCTTGTTAAAGCATACACTTTATACCTCTTCCCTGACCCCCACATCCCTTGGCATATCAGTTTAAACTGAGGGAACCCCCATTTTTGGGTGCCAAATGGAAACTGTCACTAAACAGGCATGAAAGATAGTTCCTTCAACATGAAGCAATCTGTTTCCTCCCCCTCCCCCGGCAGGTTGCTTCTCCTCCCATTGAGCATCTGTACTCTTAATTTTTATTTTGGAAACCAGGGCTTTTCCTGGCTTAAGCTCTTGTGCTTGTCACCTTCACAGCTTCTGTCGACACCTTTGCCATCGGGTCGTGGTGGAAAAAAAAGAGACATTCCGTTGCTTATTGTCACTTCCAGCGCTGCATGGTGCGCCAGCAAGTTCCTGTGCTGAAGAAGCAGACCTCTTGTTGGTTTTTTTGGGTTATTTGTAACAAGCCTGGTATATTTACACTCTATGAGAAGAAAGGGGGGGGGGGAGGGAACTTTGCTTTCATCCAGATGGCTGACCTTTTCCTTGGACCTGTTTCCTTTTCTGAATTCATTTGTCATTTCTCTCCTCCCATTCGTCCACCCAAAAAATGCTGCCCTGCTTAGGATATGCGGTGACAGCGGGTCACTTCTCTCAGCCGATGACGACGGACGTGGTTGGAGGAGCTCCTCAGGATGGAGGCGTCGGAAAGGTGTGGCTCTCGATCAAACAATGGCTCATTTAACGAACGTGGCAGCATATTCACTGTTTTGACTGAGTTCCCGGAAAAAAGGATGAACAAGGCATTTGGGGCTACAGTAATTTGGAAAGGGTTTATTGACACTGGCTTGGATCATAAAATTAGTTGCCTTAAAAGTGGTTCATGGGAGGGATGTTTTTCATTCCCACCAGACCCATGAAAAGCCTCTTTGGGGATTGGGGGCTCTTCTGAACGATATATGGTGGGAGTGTCCTAAAATTAGGTGTAGGTCTGCCGATTTTGGCTGGTTATCCCCTTCCTCAGAGGCCCCTATACACACCCCATGTTGTTTAGGAGGGTGATGGTGTTTGGGTAGGTAGGAAAGGGCAGTGTGGAGGAGGAAATGGAAAACGTTCATTCTGTGAACTTCCTTAACTTATGTTAGGATCAATGCCACTGTTATGCATTGTTGTATTGTTTATGTAACATTCCTAAAAAAAAATGTGCAAAGCATTTTTTGCAGTGTTGATCTTCCTTGGTTTTGTAATGGTCTTTTGTAAAGGACTAGCGTGGTGCTGTGGGTTAAACCACAGAGCCTAGGGCTTGCTGATCAGAAGGTCGGTGGTTCGAATCCCCATGATGGGGTGAGCTCCCATTGCTCGGTCCCTGCTCCTGCCAACGTAGCAGTTTGAAAGCATGTCAAAGTGCAAGTAGATAAATAGGTACCGCTCCAGCAGGAAGGTAAACAGCGTTTCCGTGCGCTGCTCTGGTTCACCAGAAGTGGCTTAGTCATGCTGGCCACATGACCCGGAAGCTGTACGCCGGCTCCCTAGGCCAGTAACGTGAGATGAGCGCCACAACCCCAGAGTTGGACATGACTGGACCTAATGATCAGGGGTCCCTTTACCTTTAGGGACTTGGAGGGTTGCTAATACTGAGCTGAACCAGTTCAGCGCTGACTGTCTAACCAAATGCCCTCTTCACGTGTTGCTTGTGCAAAGAGGGAACAGGTATACAAAGGGGCCATGCAGATACTCCTTGTCTTACTGTGAAATGTCTTCTCCAAACAGATTTACCTGTCACCTACTTTGATTTCTTTTAGAGGCCACTTGAAAACACCTTTACGTACAAAAGTCTATGGTGGATTTTCATAGGATATAGCTCACATTTCACTGCGGGTGGCTCTTGCTTTTTTCTGTTTGCTTTTAAAAATTGTATCCATCTTTAATAAAACTTAGGTTTTATTCTTAGTTTTTTATTGTATTTTGCTAAGCTGCCTTCAATTTTGTGGAAAGATGAGGCAAAAACTTTTCAGATTAATGAATGAAGTACCCGCAAACATGCACTCTTAGCCATATTTTGCTAATCAATAATGAGTGGATTCATATGCAATAGAATCAATTTGTTTCTTCTTCTGTTTAAAACTTCACAGGTATATATATTTCGCACTGATAGGAGGTCTGGTTCTTTAATAAAGATCTTTCAGGCTTCTGGTAAAAAGGTGGGTAATCGTTTTAATAATAACTGGTTGTTTATATTCTATGTGGAATATATCACTTTTTCTTTTAGTCCTGCAGATTAATTCTGATTACAGCTATGCTGCTCACAAGTTCTTATGTCCTGGGGCTGTAATTTTCTCTATTGTCCAATGCAGAGTTGGTCTAAGAGATGTCGCTACTTGTGGTATAGCAGCAAATGTCCCCCCCTGCCCACCTTGCAAATCTTGGTACATAATACCTAAGGTTGGTCAAGATCTCACAAGTGCCTCTTCCATTCCCTAACAGCAAAAATAAAATAAAACCATCATCAATGAAGCAACTAACAATTTGTGGTGTTTCGCGCCATGCAAAATCAGTTGCCTGAGGTGGCTGCTCCGCTCCGCCACATGGCAGGGCCGGCCCTTCACATTTTATTTTTTCTCACTGCCTATGTGGGTATCTTAATGAATTCACATGTGGTGAAATAAGACATTTGAGCGTTTGTCAGAAGTGATGGTTTGAGGTGAGAGGCAATAGCTGTGTGAGAAAATCTCGTATGTAAAATAGCCCTCAGAGATTTTGATACTGAGCCCTGTTCTGGCAAAGCCTTTGAAACAATTGAGGTGTGTGTGTGTGTGCACGCAGGGGAAGGCTTTTTATTTGTGAAATGTGTTTCTGAGGTACTAAAATCACGAGAAGGTCTAACATTTCCATGACGTCAACAACAAGGGTGCACTCTTGTGCTTTTTTCCTTCGTGTTAACAACCTTTTCCTGTTTCTTTGGGGAGGGGGGGAAATGTTAGGGTTGTTAAGCAGGCAAGTGAATATCGATCCATCCAAGAGTAGTTCACTCTGTGCCTCATTTCTGCGTTGCTTGGGTCAATGAAACCAGTAGGTTTATGGGACCACGTGGAATGCAGCTGTCCCTTTCTGTCACATGATCCTGTCATGTGATCCTTGCTGAGTTGGTAGCTGCAAGACCACTTTTGTGGGCATTTGTGATTCTGTAGCACAGCAAAGATCAGGCCAGCGACTCTCTTATCTAGTGAGCTACTACAATGGCACAGAGAGCGCTTGAATCCTGCTGCTGGATTCTTCACTGCTAGAGACTCTTAGTTCCTTAACAGGAAATTGGAAACCATGTGCCAGATGTGAATATCAAAAAGTCACGGTTCTCACAGTAACACCAGGTCACCAACTCTGCGCAATAATGTTGCAGTTGGGCAAACAAAATCCCTTTCCCGCTTGAAGTTGCTTACATCCACTGTGACATATTGCTCAGGTATTCGCTGCCTAGATTTTTTATTAGTATAAAAAACTGCAGTGCTTAATGAAAGCCTTGTAAACGAAGAACCCACAAAGGGAGCGAAATGCTAAATGTTTGACCTTAACCCTGCAAAAGCAACCAGATTGGAGATCAGAGCTGATGGCTTGCACTTTCTCTCATCTTTCTGCAGTGACTTGCAAACAGTGCTTGCGATCTTTTCTGTATTTGAGAAGTCGGTGTCGACTCTGTAGTGATAGGTGTGGCTGTTGCTGCACGGCTGATGTCACCATTGGCTGGAACCTTTGGCTCATCTTGGCCAAAGACAAGTTGAGTGACCAAATTAAGGAGTGGGGGTGGAGGGCGGGAAGGAAACAAAACTTTTCAGCCAATCAAGAGCAAGTGATGAGGTGAGAGTAATAATGCTAGTGGTAAAGTAAAGGTCATCGGATGTGCTTGCAATCTGGCACTGGATGAATTACACACAGTCCCAGATTCACAATGGGTGAATAAAGACAAAAGGTCAGGAAGTCAGGAAGAAATGGAACCATTTCAGGCAGAATCGTATTAGGACTGCCACATGGAAACTCCACTGAATGTGACAGTTCACCCTGTTTTGTGGAGCACCTCTGTACTTGTGCCAGCTGCCACCAAAAATATGCGAGATTGGCATGGAAATTATCCGTGTAATGGAGCCATTCTGCATGGTGTGGAGTCTTCAGTCCTAGGGATGCAGCGTGCAAACTTCATGACAGACGCCTTGCAAACATTGGCCACCACAGCATATTTGTCTGCCATCTTGATCCTTTTTCATTAAACATACTGCAAAGACATTCCTTGAGTGGCTGGTTCTAGAGCTTGTTCGGATCATAGTTTTCAACCCTGCTTACTCAACACAGCAGCTAAATATTCCTAGGCTTGATACACATTCCTTAAAAATCACATTGAAGTTAACATGAGTTTACTTTTCAGTCTTTTTTTTGTTTTTGTCTGTTAAACCAATCTTGTGAATGCCTTGAGCACATGCCTGACCTTTCCAGAAAGGATGATGTAAATGAGAATCTGCATGTTTGCTGGCATATTCACAAAACTATCATTATCGCTTGAAAGAGCCCGTGTGTGTTTCAAGTAATGATTTTTGGCATGCAGCAGCAACTTGTTAAAAAGTATAATTTTAATTCCTTTAATAATAAAAAAAAATGAATGAATGAATGAAAAGCTGACATGACCCAGTTGCCCAGAGACTTCCTAGAGCTGCTGTGGTGTGAGAGATAAAGTAGCAAGTTGCTATTTCAATTACAAACAACGAAAAGCATAAATGATTTCCTCCTGTGTGTGGGCAGATACTGAATGCTTTGTTGTGACTCGGCTTGGTTGCAGATGGGCTCTTACTTTGGCTCCTCCTTATGTGCAGTTGATCTGAATTCTGACGGCCTTTCGGACCTCCTGGTGGGAGCACCCATGTTTTCCGAGATCCGGGATGAGGGTCAAGTCACCGTCTACCTCAGCAGAGGAAATGTGAGTACAAAAAGGAGTGGAGCAAAATGTCCTGGGGAAATCCTTTAACACTAATCTCAGATCAGCTGCACCGTATCATGCAAGTTCTGCTTTAAGGCACTGAGCAGAGGTGGGTGCTGTTTCGGCTCCTGAATAGAAATGGCCAAACAGTCCTAGCAAAAAAGTAAGGATTCACTTGTTTTTCATAATTTGTTGGGATGTCCAAAATCCAGTTGATATCTAATTCCATTCCTGAAGAGCTGCCACATTAGCTTGATATTTCAAAAAACAGTAAAGTCCTGTAACCCCTTAAGAATAAGAATAAATAAGAATAAATGCTTCTTCACAGGTTAGGCTCACTTCTTCCATTGCATAAATCATTATAAACATTGTGGTTCATTTTTCAGTACTTTTATCAAGCATTTTCATTGGCAAATACCTAAAAGGAGCTTGTAAATGTAGCATAAAGGTAAAGGGACCCCTGACCGTTAGGTCCAGTCGCGGACGACTCTGGGGTTGCGGCGCTCATCTCGCGTTACTGGCCGAGGGAGCCGGCGTACAGCTTCCGGGTCATGTGGCCAGCATGACAAAGCCACTTCTGCCGAACCAGAGCAGCGCACGGAAACGCCGTTTACCTTCCCGCCGGAGCAGTACCTATTTATCTACTTGCACTTTGACATGCTTTCGAACTGCTAGGTTGGCAGGAGCAGGGACCGAGCAATGGGAGCTCACCCCATCGCAGGGATTCAAACCGCTGACCTTCTGATCAGCAAGCCCTAGGCTCAGTGGTTTAGACCACAGCGCCACCTGCGTCCCTAGAAATGCAGCATAGCCCAGCATAAAAAAACCCAGCAATATGACAATTGCAAGGAGCACACTATGGCAACAGCATAAAACTCACAGTCTGAAAATACCCAAGAAGAAGAAGAAGAAGAAGAAGAAGAAGAAGTGTTTGGATTTGATATCTCGCTTTTCACTATCTGAAGGAGTCTCAAAGCGGCTAACAATCTCCTTTCCCTTCCTCCCCCACAACAAACACTCTGTGAAGTGAGTGGGGCTGAGAGACGTCAAAGAAGTGTGACACCCCAAGGTCACCCAGCAGCTGCATGTGGAGGAGCGGAGACACGAACGCAGTTCCCCAGATTACAAGTCTACCACTCTTAACCACTACACCACACTGGCTCAGGGAAATGCTTATGTGTTTACTGCTTGCAAAAAAGCAAACAGTGATGGCTGTAGACAGGCTGCCTCTGAGAGGGCATTCCATAATTTTGGCACCACAATAGAAAGGCACCGTCCTTTGTGTTCACTGGCCAAGCCTCTAATGGCGGAGGCATATGGAGCTGTTTGGAGAGGCGGGTTGAGGTGGGCATCTAGAATTTAGATTGGGATAGAAGCTTGGGGACTCCCTTAGTTTTATACAGAAGGACTCAAAGCCTAAGAGTACACAGGAAACAGCAATGTCACAATTCTGTGCTCAGCTCTGATTAATGTAGAATCCTATCAGAGTAGGTCTGTTCCTTTCCCACTGTCAGGGATCCTGCAACTTGAACCAACAAATTTATTACAGCATAGGTTTTCATGGATCGGGGTCCCCTTCATTAGATGGTGTGCGATGAGAGCAAGGCTCCTGTGATTACAGGCAGTTGTTATTTATTAAATTGGTATACCACCCTTCATCCATAGATCTCAGGGCGGTTCACGGCATAAAAATGATTTGCCAACCTTCTTGTTAGGAGTCTTCTGCATTTGCTTGGTCAGCTGAGCGGTATGTTCTGCTTGCTGTATTCCAGGATCCAGTTTTTCTCCTAAAGTCACTAACTTCAGGGCCCTTGAATTGGGTATCATGTACTCCAGGTCTATAGTTGCTTGTGTCCAAACCAGGACATGACACCCATTACAGCTGAGGTTTACAGAATGCACCCGAGTAGCAGCCACTGTTGATATATAGAACCTGCATAGTAGAAGAAATAGCATTCATTTCACTTCACTGTATATACTGTGAAACCAGCACCAAATTAATTCACCTTCCCTTTCTGCTGAAGTATGGTGACTCTTAAGACCAGCCTTTGCATTCTCTGGGAGAAAGAAGCATGATTTTGTTTTTAAATGTGTAACTGAAGGTAAGTTTTGAGAGTTGAAGCCATATGAAAAGCAGCTGCAAGAACTGACTTTCATTTTGATTGCGTTGAAAACCCTATACAGTGTTGGTGTTCCTAGGAAAAGAAACCACTGGACTCTTGGTTGCAAAATTGCCCATTGCACAACCACCGTGACCCAACAGTAGCCTAGGGAAATAATCAACATAAGCTTCCTGTACTCTGAAATGACCGCGACTTGTTTGGAAGGAACACGAGCCACATGGGCTCTCTCAGAGACACTTTTGTTTATGAAAAATGTCTCCTTTCCCCCTAAATAAATGCTATTGGCGCTCTCCTTTCTTGCAATTCGACTCACAAACCATGGCTACTTAGGTCAATCAAGGCCAAACAGTCACAATGGCATGATGTAACTTTGTGCCTTTCTTCGGATAGTTGAATAGGTATAGTGCAAAAATGAAGATTTAGAATTAGAGCACCAGAAATGCAACGCCCTCCAGAATGTCGTAAATGGAGAGACCCTTTTGGATTGGATAAAATAGTCTTGACGAAAGTCCAACTAGAAGCACTGGGTTTTAGAGATCCTTGTTTCAATCACAACATTCCATTCCTGTTTGGATCACAAAATTCTAGTTGTCTGGAACTTCCAGTCTTATCTGAAGAAGTGTGCATGCACACGGAAGCTCATACCAAGAACAAACTTAGTTGGTCTCTAAGGTGCTACTGCCCAGGAAGGGCAGATCCTGAAGTTGAGGCTCCAGTACTTTGGCCACCTCATGAGAAGAGAAGACTCCCTGGAAAAGACCCCGATGTTGGGAAAGATGGAGGGCACAAGGAGAAGGGGACGGCAGAGGATGAGATGGTTGGACAGTGTTCTCGAAGCGACTGGCATGAGTTTGGCCAAACTGCGGGAGGCAGTGGAGGATAGGGGTGCCTGGCGTGCTCTGGTCCATGGGGTCACGAAGAGCCGGACACGACTGAACGACTGAACAACAACAACAACAACAACAAGGTGCTACTGGAAGGAATTTTTATTTTATTTTATTTTGTTTTGTTTTGACTATGGCAGACCAACACGGCTACCTACCTGTTGCAGACTTCACTCTCTCATCTACAAATTATCTACAAATTATACTCAACCTTAGTGTTTCCCCTTTTTAAAACCTATTGTTAATTTCACCAGCATTCCACCTTTCCTCACAGGAGTTTAGGGTGTGGAGTACAGTGAGATGTCTCCTTTTCATCTTGACGACAATCTTCTGTAACAGGACTGGATGAGAGAATGTCCAAGGCAATCAAGCACCCTTCGTGTTTGAGCAGGGATTTGAATCCACATCTTCTCACTGTAGTTGTGAGGCACATAGTCAGGAAGCAAGGTGACAGAGAACACTCAAGAAAACTGGGGTGCTCACAATAATGAATCGAAATATTATCTTCTGGGTTCTGTGAATCCTGAAAAATATTTCGCGTTACTAGTCCCTAATGCCCATCTCTAAACATGTATTTACTAGTAATTTCCCTGTGAGGCTTTATTGAAATGAATCTTATTAGGAAGTGTGTTCTAGATTTGCCAATGTGTTATGAATGCGAGGGCCACTCGTGTTGATTCTGATTTGCCACAGTCCAAATTACTTTCACTCACTCCGCATGTTCCATAGCAAAGTCACTTTGCACATAAGCATTATTGTACCACATGTGGAGCCTCAGGGCAAGCCTCATGAAACTGTACCTTGCGCTCAGTGCAGAAGAAAAGAAAAACACAATAAAACTTTGCTTTCACCTCATTGTTTTTGTTACAGATTCATTATATAGGATTTTCTTTATGCCAGCAGCTTTCTGAAGACCTCCCAAAAGATTTGGTTGCAATTTCCAGAAACCAGTCCTTACCTATTCACGAAAAACATGGGAAAGACCCCTTGAGATAGACACGGAGCTGGGTTTAAACAACGGTGTTTGGTTTCCTTATGGAAATAACTCTCCTGCAGCTGAAGTGTAGGGTCGATGGCAGAAATGGACATAAAAGCATGAAAAACATACCAGCATTTTTGTGGGAGCTTTGTTAGGGTTTAAAAAAGAATAATTATTCTTGTTCTTTTTGGTCACTCTCTTATATCTACATTATAATGTTGTCAGCCTATTCCTATGTAAAGTGGTTTCTTCGTCTTTTAAGATTCTTTTGCTTTGCTGCACCCCAAAATAACAGACTCCAAAGCATGGCATTCCCCCCCTATGTTTCATACAGTAGGGAACAACCCTTCTAAGACAACACTTGCTAGCTCCATTTTTATAAGTACTTTGTTAAGAACGATTTAAAACCTGTTGGCTGATTACCTGGAAGCATTTTTTTTAGGCAATCGAAATGTTTTAACGAATTATTCCAACAGATTAATTTACTTAAGTGCTGCAGACCTCATTATTATCACATGGGAGTTTTGCTGCACAGACTGAATCTATGCTATTACAATAGTTCTTCTTGGCCGTTCCTTGGAACGGAAGAGAATTAACCTCACCGGCTTAGTTGTTCAATTGTTTGGAACTTTTGCACCTGTCTCGAGTGCACGATTTTACTTATCTAAGATTTCTTTTTGAAATATTATAGTTGGCCACTAATCGGTCTTTGCTCTGTCATCCTGGCTAGCCGCTTCCTTTTCAGAAGCAATTAAGTGCCTTTTCAATTTACAGCATTTCCTTTATATAATGCCCAGGTTTAGCGTTGCCAACTTGAAATTTGGTTAGGACATGCTCCAGATGCTTCCTGAGTAACATGTGCATTGAGCATGCTCTAGCAAAGAGGCCCTGCATCTCTCAGCACTTCCTCTGTTTTTCTTAGCCTGTCCTATTTCCTGTTTGCTAGGGAGTCATGGAAGAGCAGCTTGTTCTGAATGGTGACAATGCCTACAACGCACACTTTGGGGAAAGCATTGCCTCCCTGGGAGATATGGATGAGGATGGATTCCCAGGTCAGTGTGTTTTCTTCTGCACGTGGGCTCTGGGCTGGTGCTGGGTCTCTCTGGAGCACTCTGAACTGAGGCAGGGACCTGCTATGGACTGCTTCAGAAATGTGTATGCTTCAAACCCGTCCCACCCAGATAATTCTTCATCTTTGAAGGCACTGGCGTAGGAAAGGCGGGGCGTAGGGGGCGGGGCGTCCCGGGCAGCGGGATCCCGATAGGGTTCCATCTCGGTGCGCCCCGCCCCCAGAACGCGTGCCAGCCCCGCCCCTGCCTGCTTCCCGCCCCCGGTGCCAGAGAATGAAGCTCCACCACTGTTTGAAGGCACACTTTCTCCCCCAGAGAGGTTTTTTTTTGTGTGGCTGACAGATCTAGCTTCTAATCCAAGCAAGTGATTTTACCAGGGCTCCCCAGTTATGGTGCTCCATGGAAGGGATGTTGAAGCAATGTATATTACCTCCTTCTTGTCAGTTCTCTGATCTTTCCTAGTTCTGCTAGAGTTGCCTGTCTGGTATCTGCAAGGAAGTGTGAGAAGTTACTATTTTAGGGTGCCATTGTATCTGTGGGTCAAATTTATTCCAACAGGAAAACACTTTCCCTCTGTGTTATTCTCACTGCCAATGCAATGGCAAGTAAACTACATTTGTTTCACGCTGGATTTTCCATACTCTGTTGCTGAATTTACTTGTTGTTGTTCAGAGTGTAGCTGAAGTTACTGGCAGTAGAAATTGGAGTTCTTGGTAATACCCAGAAGTCAAAAATTAAAGAATCCAAGAAATCTGGCCAGGCGGGAGATCAATTTTAAAGTCTTCAAACAGTTTTATTAATATAGAAGCAAATTCCAGTCGAAATAAATTCCAGGACAAGGCCCTGTTTCGCTAATTCTTCCTCAGCTGGAATGTTAAGAAATCCTACGTTAGAAATAAATATTATAATACTTTTAAGTACTTATGTACATTATACCCTTTCATGAAACCATTAGTTATGCAGTTTATACCAAACTAAATCCATAATTTACACAGTATATAACTAACAAAGACAGCTCACCTAGATTTTCATGGTCAAGGTGTACCAATTCTCGGTATGCCTAACTTACTCACACTGTTTGTAGTATTTAAAGGAAAAGCAAGGCGTGGTCCATTTAGTGATTCAAAGAGCAGTACTGCATCTATAGATGCTGAATCATGCAGTATAAGTTTAAAGATACAGTACCAAGGTATAGTTTAAAGATGCACTACAATATAGAACCAATCATAAGAAGTTATTGGCAGAGCAAACTATCCCTGTTCAAAAGAATACCTACCAGTCAGCCTTAATAAACAAAGGGCACTTGCTGTTGGAAAGAAAGGTCACTTGTCAACATTTTTATACTCCCAATTACAGTAACACACCAGAATGAAAACAGTTCTAGAAAAATAACACTGAGTTCCACAAAATCCAGTTAAAATTTGCCCTTGCTGGTTTTAAGTTGGTTTCTGCTAATTAATTAACTAAAACGAGTTGGTTTATCTGTGAACTAAAGGTTGCAGCTCTAATTATAAGCAAATTTGGAAAGTGTTGATGTTCCAGCATTATTATTATTATTGTCATTAATTAAATTTATTAGCTTCCCTTCATCCCGAGGCCTCAGAGTGGGTTACAAAAATTTAAAATCCAACATTAAAAACAATTTGAAGCAACTTACAACTTACTTAAAACAGCAGTGCCGTAATTCATCTGGATATAATGTCATTTGGGGGGGGGGGCTTGGCCTAGACACATTTCCTGCCACCCCTCTTTGTTGCTTTCTTTCAAACTCCTCTCAGTGCTTTAGAGTTGAGCAATCCATCCCAACTTGCATCATATCAAGGCTTTAGAAAGCTGGCATTTTGAGTGGATTTTTCAATGGATCTGCCATGGAGTGGCTTCATGGTGGGTGGCTTGTGTTCTGTGTGCCAATGGTGGCTTCATGTACAATGCCAGATCTTTCCCTTGAGATACATAAAGCATGCAAAGGCTTGCCGTGAATCCCCTTGTGCGTGGCTGGTATTATTTGTGGAACCCAAACAGATGTTTCTTATTAGAAGCAATGTAAATATACATTTTGAGGGTTTTATTTTTAAAATCAGCTCATTAAACGGGGCAACTTTTTTCTTACAAGCCAGGGAGCTGCTGATTGAGTGGCTTTCATCTTTATGATGAAGATGATTTGTTGTGGCAAGAGTCTTAAAAAATAAAAATTGAAAGGGGCTCTTTCCCATTTTCACTGTCTCACATTGTCTTACCTAGATGTTGCCATTGGTGCTCCTAAAGAAGATGACTACGTTGGATCAGTCTATATCTACCATGGATCCATGGGGGGCATCATACCTCAATATTCTATGGTAAGCGTTGGGCAAGTGACACCATAGGTTATGTAGAAACATGGCAGGATATATAAGGGGAGTTGGGGTAGATATAAATGCCACTGGGTGTTGTTATTGTTGTTTAGTCGTTTAGGCGTGACCCCATGGACCAGAGCACACCAGGCACTCCTGTCTTCCACTGCCTCCCGCAGTTTGGTCAAAACTCATGTTGGTAGCTTTAAGAACACTGTCCAACCATCTCGTCCTCTGTCATCCCCTTCTCCTTGTGCCCTCAATCTTTCACAACATCAGGGTCTTTCCCAGGGAGTCTTCTCTTCTCATGAGGTGGCCAAAATATTGGAGCCTCAGCTTCAGGATCTGTCCTTCCAGTGAGCACTCAGGGCTGATTTCCTTCAGAATGGATAGGTTTGATCTTCTTGCAGTCCATGGGACTCTCAAGAGTCTCCTCCAGCACCATAATTCAAAAGCATCAATTCTTTGGCGATCAGCCACTGGATAGACAACAACTATATAATGTGGGGCTGAGTTCTTGCATGGTTAATGTGACAAAAAGGCCTTAAGTAATATCATTTGATGGTCCACACAGCACAGGTCTGTGCCCAAGGTACTTTTGCTTAGGTAGGCTGCTGCCATTAGCATTGTCACAAAAGGGTACATCATCACAGCGACTGTGCTCTGCAATGACTCATCATGTTGTAATTTTAGCTAGCAGCTTGAAGTCTAGCTCCATAAGTGCAGTGTGTGTGTGTGTGTGTGTGTGTGAGAGAGAGAGAGAGAGAGAGAGAGAGAGAGGATGCTTGAGAAATAGAAGCTGTCCTGTGGGGTTCATCACACCACCTAATAGAAGCTGTCCTGTGGGGTTCATCACACCACCTATCGCTCCCCTCAGAGAATAGACACCCTAAAGATGGCCATGTGATTATCTTATTCGGATGATTCTACCCCTCCTCCCCACACTGTTGTTTTTGAGGAACAAGTGAATGCACAAATGTGGTCCTTACATGCTTGGACATGTGTGTGGTGGTGATTTCATGCCATACTTCACTTCGGTATCTGTTGGGGCAGATTGGAATGCATCCATTCCATCGCCATGGGAAGAAATTTGATGGCTTAATGTTTTTTTATTAATATTTTTATTTTTTAAATATTATTAATGTGAGGCAGGAGGCAGAAGATGTCATTTCCATGCCACCAATGTTTGTTGAGTATCGGGGCTGGGCACACATTGTGGGTGGAAAAACAAGAGGCATTACAACGAAAATCACAGAGATAGTGAAATATCTGAAAATAATGTAAATACAGGCATGTTTCTGCGCATGCGCAGGGTGCACAGAGTGCTTCTGCGCATGCACGTGCTGTGAAACCTGGAACTATATACTTCTGGGTTTGCCGTGGCCATAACCCAAAGATTCCGTATCCAGAGGGATACATAAGTAGAGGTACGACTGTAATACATTGTGGGGAATGAGTCTATGTCAAGGGTTCAGGTTCAGGGAATTTATCCAGCACAAATTTTAGTTGGCTTGAAACTAGTTGATAGTGATAAGGATGGTTTGTTAGAGCTCTCTGGACCCTTTGATGAACTATATTTCCCTCTTCCTTGGTTGTTAGCCAGGGCAATTGTGCAGGTTCTAAATTCGATAAGGTTACAGTTGTAGATGTGCTCTTAAAAACACTTTCCCAGGGATCAGGAGGACAGCTATGGGTTTTCCTGCCTAAACAGCAGAACAAAATTAGGAAGGATGTTTCCCCTTAAAGTGTTTGTGGGACTGTATTCCAATCAGGGTGGATTTGATTTAAATCAAACCGATTTAAATCACGATTTAAATCACTAGTCAGTAAGGCTCAGGGCCGATTTAAATTTTTAAAAATCTGATTTAAATTTAAAAAATCCGAATTAAATAAAAAAATCCGATTTAAATCGGATTTTTTTTATTTAAATTGGCCCTGAGCCTTACTGACTAGTGATTTAAATCGTGATTTAAATCGGTTTGATTTAAATCAAATCCACCCTGATTCCAATAAGAAAAATATAAATGCTTCTTCAAATGCACCTAATCTGCAAGCTACTTAACATCAGGCTTTTTCTAATATTCTTAATAAAATTGTTTTTTAAAAAAATAAAATAAACTAAAAACAGACAAGCACTAGGCACCTTCTATTGACTTCAGTGGAGTCAATCAGCAGAGAATTAATAATGTACTGTGTATTTCAAAGATTTAGTCAGTCCTACCTCCTGCAATGATTTAGAACGCTTTAGTACAAATGCATCCGTAGATCATAGACTGAGTTTTTTGTTCTAGTCTGGATAGTGGCAAGTTTTTGCTTTTTCAAAGACAAGAAGAAACCAGGCTTGTTTTTTCAACTTTCAGCTGTTTTAAAGTTCTGGTCTAAATATTTTGTTTTGTTGCTGGGCGGGAGCTGGTGCAGGATGCTAAGTCAGAGTTTCAGTGGTTGCATTTGAGATGCTTAGAGCAGGCTGTGAGTGATTAGTTCCGCCGTTTGCTGACTTTTTTAAAGTACGCATTAACTTTTTAATAAAGAAAATGCAAACGAAATCATTTTTTATGATAATTTTTATAAGTGATAATTTGTGGCATGTGAATGACAGTGAAAAGATGGGAGATTACTGAACAGACTGAAATGCAAAATGGCATTTTGGTTGAGGATGTCCAGATTTGGACTGATAGATGTTATTTCTTAATTTTTACATATTTGAGGTAATATAGGCATTTCAGAAGGAGACAGCTTAATCATAGAAAACAGTGAAGTTGAATGCTGTCTCTGACCAGATTAGTCTTCAGCTTTTGTGATCTTCTTCAGGAAGTGCTCTTGCCAGCTACTTTCCATTACTTTTCCTTGTGTTCAGTGTCTCTCTCTCTCTCTGCCATGTTTTAGTGCTATGCTTTGTCCTCAAGGAAGAGGGCTGAAGGTCATTTGGCTACAAATCCATCAAGCTGTTTCATATGTTTAATTTGTAGTGTCTGTCTACCTGGCCTCTATTTGAACCAGTAACCTTGGGGTGAAAGGCTTTGTGTCCTATTGCTGGAACTCTGAACCATCCAGATGCTGTGTATTAAAACACACACACACACACACACACACACACACACACACACAATCTATGTTAGAAGAAAGGACCATTTGTTTACAGTGAGATACTCCTACCCCTCCCATCTCATTTTGAATGCCTGATTTTTACCTCTGCTGCAGCAAGATTTGGATACAGATGAAGCACTTTTAATTGGTTTGCAGATAAATGTGTATGCTAGATAAATATTATCAGGCTAGGTTTCAGGGCCTTCGGTTCTGTCCGCAGCTCTCAAAGCTGTGTCGCATTATACTGCAATCTTTATACCCTAATAGCCTGCAGATGTCTGTGGGATATGCATAGCCCTGGTTTGCCACCCTAACAGGGACCCCCCACAAAAACCTAGCCACATTCTCTTGTGTAAATGTAATTTGAGGAGTTCAGCTGCTTTCAGTTGCCTTAGTGTTATCAGGTCCAAGAGTGGGAAAGTTTTCTTCATTACTTTTTTTAAGAGAAGAAGTTTTGGAGTGCTTTCCTTTCCTTTAAGCTTTAGATATTTGTTGTTTTCTATTAATTTCCCAGCTGACAGTTGGTCAATATCACCACCCATTTTATTTCTTTTTCTAACCCATTAAGAGCACGTCCACCTGGGAGCTTTGCATCCAGCCAGAGTGATGCTTTAGCACTAAAGTGAAAGTGCAGGACAATAATCGCACCCCCTTCTCCAAAACGGAGGTGCCGTGTTCAGTGGGGTATTTTGCAGTGTTTTCCTGCATGGTCTGTGCTAAGGCCTCTATGAACATCTATCCATCTGTTAAATGGGCTAGCAGAGAGTCAATTGACAACTGCCTTATGGGTATTGGACCAATAGTACTGTTAGGGATTGGAGACCTTGCTCTGAGTTGAAAGCATATTAAGAGATCTCACAAATCACCCACTCAAAGCAGGAATCTGGTGTTCTTTCCTCTCAATATTGCTCTGTTGAAACTCACTGAGAGAGTCACTAGTGCACATTATACTTCTGGGGGGGGCGGATAGTGGTGAATTCTCACACAGGTGGTTCAGAAGAATGAACAAGCTAAGGAGCATGTGGATAGAGCCTCTTTTTCTTAAAAAATACCCAGTGTCATTGCTTACGTGTTGCCTCAAACAGAATGGCCTTGAACAGAGGAGGTGTAACGTTGGTGAATTAGATCCAGTGTGTGAGAATTCAAAAGAGCTGGAAAACCTTGCATGTCCCTTTTTATTTTACAGTATTTCCCTCGGTTAACAGTGAGACCTCAATCAACGTGTGGTTCCCAGCTCATGCATTCCAATTCCATGAAAATCATTGAGACTTGCCATTGAATCCAACGGATTTTAAGCAACTTCGGTGCTATGTTTTTTCTTGGTTCCACTGATTCCGGTTCTGTGTTGTCTATTGCAGAGGATACCTGGGAGGAGAGTAAGCCCAACGTTACAGATGTTTGGCCAGTCCATTTCTGGAGGAGTTGACATGGATGGAAATGGCTATCCAGGTAGGTTTGTAATACTGGTAAAGAAGAAGAATACAAACAAACAGATGAAATGGAATGGAATGGAAGAATGGATAATACGAATGAAAAGATCATAGGAATAGAAAAAAATGAAGGGGAGAATTTTCATATCGCTAACTAAGCCTAACTTACCTCACAGGATTGTTGTGATATAATATGGAGGGGGGGGGAACAATGTATACCATCTTGAGTACCTTGGAGGAAAGATGGGAAATAAAAGGAAGGAAGGACCAATTTTGTGTATACACCCAATTCCCTTTTGTTTCCTTTTTAAAAAAATATCCACATGTTTCAGAGTATTTATTTATTTATTTGTAGTTGGACTAAATTATTTCCTTTGGAACAGATCTGAGCAGCAGTAAATAATCCCTTCCCCCTGATCACGCCACCTTTTAGGAAGAGGATGATAAATCTCAACTAATGTGAAGTTAAAAAGACCAATGACTATGGTACCTTCACAAACCACAAAATTGGTCTCAGATTAGCCAAAGGGCAACTGCCAACGACCAGTTTTTTTTTGGGGGGGGGGAAGCAGTAGATAACTGCAAGTTGATAATTGGATGGTGGTCAGGCAACTGCTTGCTGTCTAGCTGAGATGCATGTTATGATATGAAAGATATTAATGGTAGATTATATTAACTGGGAATATTACATTGCAAGTGGGGAGAGATTTGTTTTTAACAACTGTAGTGTGTTTTGGATGTGGATGCTGCGCACCTGTGCAAATTTCCCTAAATGTTTTCTCTTTATTTTCAGATGTGACGATAGGAGCCTTTATGTCAAACAATGTGATTCTTCTAAGGTGAGATCAATTTACTGCCTTCCCTTTAATAAGGTTAATCTCTGTGCATCTTGCAGTTTCTTGCTGTTCCTCTTCCAAGTTATCTTGGGAAGAAATTGCCACTGAGTCTTGCATGTGCAACCGTTTTTACTTTTTGGACATTGGTTATAAAGAGTATTTATACCCGTTAGCAAAACAGCCAAGCACTAATAGCAGCAACTGCAGGTTAATATTTCTACAGTATGCTCAAGTGGTTGTACGGGAACAACACTGTGTGCACAGCAGCTACAAATGGTGTTAAACTGTTCTTAGCTTTGGCTCTGGTAAGAGATTCTTTTCATGTTCACTCCAATTGAAGCAGCGCTATACAGTTGAGCATTGAATCTATATGCTACATTGCTACATTTCACACACGGTCATAACTCCCCTTGTTTACACCTCTGGCCGACAAAGAAACAGTGCTGCTAATGCTCTTTCATTGATTTGTTTAAGCTCTCGGAGCACCATAGTATTGATTTATTTGAGCTCCTAAAGAGCACCGTAGAATTGAATGAATGATACTCAGGGTTGTAGATGTTGTTCACTTAGACGCAGCAAAGTCAGCAGTTGACAATAAATAGTGGCAAAGTGTTGAAGGAGCATAGCAGGTTATCAGAGCTTTTTCTTCTTTGGCGTTCACTCGTAGCTGAGTAAGATTGTCTTCCATAAACACAGTTTTAACAATGAGTCCATAAGTGATTGTGGAGGCCAATTCTGGATCCACATGTCCTTCCACAGTGGGGACATAGGTTTCTGGGCGGGAGTTGATCACGGTGAGGGTTTGCCAAGCGTGCCTTCCTCTTAGCACGTTCCTCCCTTGCGTCCTGAGTTCGAGCGTCTTCAAAGCCCATGACACCTTTGGTAAAGGCTGTTCTCCAACTGGAGCACTCGCAGGCCAGTGTTTCCCAGTTGTCAGTGTTTATACTACGTTTTTAAAGATTTGCCTTGAGACAGAGCAACCTGTACCCTCAGTGCTTCTTCTCTTTATATTGCTACAGGAGATGCATGTGCAACTGTTTGGGAAATCATATGATATTGTTTAGTTAAATTGCCAGTTTGTGACTGCAAAATTAGGGAAGATAGCAATGGTGTTTTGTTTCATAACTGTGATCTGCTGAAAAGGCTTGAGAGAGAGAGGTGGTGTGTAGATGATCTGATTAGAGGAAACAGCTGGAGTAACATGCCCATGAAACGAACAAAGAAGTCTGATAATAAATGGTGGAAAAATGAGAAGCTCTGGGTTTTTCTTTTGCTGTTTTATAGGGCCGCTCATTAGTGTATCAGCACCAATCAAAAGGCAACTTAGAACAAACACAATTATGGGCATCCTTCATTCAATTAGGCACCCCTTTGTACTTGTTTTATGGTTTCCCATTTTTTTGCATACCGTTCTATTGCAAACAGATGTTAACATTTTTGGAGGCACGTAGAAATGGTTTCTGCTATATAGCTGTGCCATGAACAATATTTCAAGGCAGTTCCCCATTTCCTCTCCTCGCCTAGCCACAATAGCTAAAATGGAACCTCCATATTCAGAGGCAGTATACCTCTGTTTCGGCAGATGCTGGAGAAAAGAAACAAGGAGTGGCTGCCTCTACCATGCCCTTCTTGTGTGCTTCCCATGAGAAGCATCACCGGCTAACAAAGGTATTTTCCAACATGCTGGAAAAGGGCCTTTTACATCTGAATTGTTGCTCTGCTCCACCACATTCCTCCTCCAGCTAATTCCTTTCATGGCCATGGAGGTAGCTAAGAGTTGTTTCTCTCTCTTTCCCTCCCCCTCTCCTCCTTCTCCCTCTCCCTCTCCCTCTCCCTCCTTCTCTTTTTTTGGTATTATAGGGCATGGAGAGTGCCAGAATATTTTTCCAGTTGTGTGTTTCATTGTGTTGTGAGACAGCCCTGTCTTTCTCTCTCCATGCCTTCTTGAGCAGAACCTGTGAAGCTGCCTTGTACAAGCAGTTGGACCTTTGGTCTGTCTGGCCCAGGCTTTCCAGTCGGGTCCCCAGCATCACCTGATACCCGATTCTGCTTCATCACTGCTCTTCTTTACCTGCCAGTGCATGTAGTAACGCAGATGATGAAGATGGTTCCAACAAGGGCAACTAGTCTGCACGATTGGCTTCCCGTGTTGTGCTTGGGAGAGTACATTATGGGAAAGGACACTTGTCTTTCCTGGGATATTTCCCATATACAGGGGTACCTTGGTTTACGAACGTAATCCGTTCCGGAAGTCCATTCTTAAACCAAAGCGTTCTGAAACCAAGGCATGCTTTCCCATAGCAGCGGGAGAGACTCTATTTACAAATGGAACATGTTATGTACTGAGTTGAATAGGATCCAAAATGCAGCAGCCTGATTGGTCCTAAAACAATAGGATTGAGATTGCAGCAGTCTGGTCCTAGAACAATAGGATTGAGATTGCAGCAGTCTGATTGGTCCGCAGGAGCCACCCAATCCAGCTCCAGGTGGAAGTGAATCCGCAACCTGATTGGCATACAGGAGTATCCTGGAATTAGCCAATCATGTGGGGCCCATTGTGTAAATAGTGTATATAAAGCAAATGTTTTGGGGGAACTGCATTCCTCACTACTATGAGCTGAATAAAGAGCATAAAATTCACACTTGACTCCGAGTATATTTCAGAACACATTCAACATGTTCTGCTTCCAAGGCAAAGTTCACAAACCAAAACACCTACTTCCGGGTTTGCAGCGTTCTTAATCCAAATTGTTCCTAAACTAAGCTGTTCTTAAACCGAGGTGCCACTGTACCAAGTTTGTGTTGCAACACTCAGGCGGGGGAACATAAGCATGGCCACCTTGATGTGCCATGATAAGTTCATAAAACGCAAGCAACGTGGATCTCCATGTGCTGCTGCTCTAGGAAAAACCAGAAGTAACAAAAACCTTAACTTTATAGGCATCCATGCTGCTGTATCCATTTCTCGGTGTCTTACTGCATTTCTGTGAAGGGAAGATCCGGTACTGGCTTTGCAGGTTCCCGCAGCAACCAGAACCCACCCGCCACAACAGCCTCTGTTTATTTCTTTAGAGATCTGTGCATTACAAGCGACACATGTGGTGTGGCTGATGAGTTGCAGCTACCGGCTGTCAGGGAGTGTGCTGCATTTGCTGTTTGGATTAAGATTAGGGTAAAGTCGCAAGTCGGCCTCTGCCTCCTCCCCAGCCCACACTCCCCCCAAAAAAGTTCTGTAAAGTTTCTTTGCCAAAAGCAGCATGCATTCTGCCAAGTGATATTAAAAGCTTTTGGTGAAGCTGTTTTGATTTGGAGGGATTGATGGGGACTCTCAAAGGGTGCACATACTCATTTATACCCAGCCAGCAGATGGATGGTACTATTATTATTATTATTATTATTATTATTATTATTATTATTATTATTATTATTCCAGATTGATGTGAGCAACTATCACCCTGGTAAACCACGGGCAGTTTATTGTGCTTAGGATATGGGTCAATAAGCAGCCTAAGAAAAAATAATTGTTCCATTCCCTGTGTGCATACAAAAGGGCATGTCACAGAACCACACATATGGTTTGGGGAGGGTTTTAGAGAATTCCAGAAATCGCCCTAAATTGTGCACTTTATCATAATAGCACAGCAATAAGTTATGGATGCATGCCTTCTGAGGTTCTGGCGTTGTGGTATTACGCTTGCTAGATGAAACGAGCACTGGCTTGAGAGAACTAGCCCCTCATCAGAATATTGTAGCAGGTGTCAAGCTGCTGACCAGTTACAATAATGGTTAGCATGCGTCTAGCCAGGCAATAGAAAGCCACAAGTGGAACCTGCAACAAAATGCTGCAGTGTATCCTTCCTCCTAAAAGGCGGCTGGTGCCCATTTGGACTGGTAGGGCAGGAGACCCAACAGTTGGTGGAGCCAGAGCCAATGACAGGCAGAGCCACCTCTTGTTTTAAGTAAGATGGCAGGCAGGCTTGATCTGACTGAAGGCAGACAGGTTGGCCTTAATGCATGGGTCGGCAAACTAAGGCCTGCCAAATTGCCTTCTGGATCTGGCCTGAGGACGGTCTGGGAATTGCCGTGTGGATCGCCAGTGTGCGCATCCTTTCCCTCTCCCTCCCTCTCCCTCACACGGCGGCGGCAACGCCTCCTCCCTCCCTCCCTCCTGGCTTCTCCCTGCCCTGCCTAGAGGAGGAAGGAGGCTGGGCTTTGTTAGTGCCAGCAGCAGCAGCGCTCGAGCGGCCGCCATTTAAAGCTGCTCCTCTCCAGAGCCCTTTCTTTCGCGCACTGTTCATCGTCCCATCGCCGCCGCCAGCCCCTGACGTTCACAAGACATAGGTAAGCCGCCACTGGGGCTCGTGTTGCTCTTGCATCATTTCCCCCCCAAAATATAGTCCGGCCCCCAGAAGGTCTGAGGGTCAGTGGACCAGTCCCCTGCTGGAAATGTTTGCTGACCCCTGCCTTAATGGATCTACCTCCCCTGAGGAATGACCTTGTTCAGGGTCCTGCCCACCATTTCCAAGGAGGAGAGATAACTGGCCTTCTTTTCCAGCTGACACTCAGCATTCCATAGTTACTGAGGATGCAACGGACAGTTTTTCACCCTCTTAGGCATTTTTTAAAATACCAAACTGCCCTTTTGGAAACCTCAAGGTTCCCACAAATATGCTAATCGCTTCCCCTTGCTTCACTGCGGCCACATTTTGGTTCTGATTCTGTGTTTACTATCAGAGGAACCAGAGGAATCATGGCTCTTGGTTAAGAATAAGCTTCTTCTGCAGGGCTTGGAACAAGCACCTTGTGAAAATAGATAATTTTCTTTTCTAGAAATCTTTAAAGAAAAGGAGGGTATCTGAAGGCAACCCTGTTTAGGAAAGTTTTTAATGTTTGATGTTTTATTGTGTTTTTAATATTCTGTTCGGAGCCACCCAGAGTGGCTGGAGAAACCCAGCCAGATGAATGGGGTAATATTATTATTATTATTATTATTATTATTATTATTATTATTATTATTATTATTATTATTATTATTAAAGTATGGGGTAACTGCTGCAGGAACTAATAAAATGAAAGCCACTTCTGCACTTGGTTGCAATAGGCAATAGTCCACTGTATTTCCCAGAAATGAGTCTAGAGCAAATATAGGGAACTTTTGGCCCTTCAGATGGTACTGGACTACAACTCCCATCAGTCGCAGCAAGTATGGCCAATGGCTAGGGATGATGGCAGTTGCAGTCCAGCTGTCTCTGGAAGGTCGGATGTTTCCAATACTTGGCTGCAACTTTCTGATTTCACAGATGGCTTTATCGGCATGCAGCAGATATGCTTGGATGGTATTTGTTTATTTATAAATTTTACACCCTGCCCTTCATTGTAGGGTGTTGTCACAGTCTAATAAAGCACTTCAAATACATTGTACGTAAAATCAATCGGCAAAACATTAGAACAATTTGGTGTGATAGCACAGAAAATAAATTTGAAAAGAAAACAGTTTCTGCCATTTTTGTCACTGGACTGATGATGTTTTAGGGAAACATGAAGCTGTCGCTCAGACTCTGAATTTGGGTAGTTCTTAATGCATGAATGGGCTCTTTGATCCCATAACCAAACCCCAGCGTCATGTGGCACAGAAAACCAGTGCAAGGCCATAAAAGCCACACGACTGAACTCTTTTTCAACTTGAAACAGCCCTAGCAACAAGTCAGGCTTGTGTTGCAGAAATGCAAAGCTTTTGGTCATAATTTGCAAGAGGGTAGCAAGGTGATAATCATACTCCGGTTCTCAAAGGAAGTCTGTAAGTCTAAGTTCATGATGCTAGGAATTAGCCATGCATGTCTCTGTTGACAACCATGGGTGCATAATATGCTTGTCGCACCTTACAACTCAGTGGGAGATCAGCTAGGTTGATTTTTCTCCCCTCTTTTCAGGTTCTTTCCCCCTTTCAGGAGGAAGGGGGATTCTTCTGGGGGGCAGGACCCTGCCTCTGGGATCACGAAGGCAGAACTGCAGCCATTTCCTGAAGTGACAGGACCTCTCCCCAAATCCCAAGTCGACTGCTTGTCCTCCTACAGGAAAGCAAGGCTCCCTTGGTGCTCTGTGGAAGAGCTGGTGGGGGTGGGGGTGGGAATGAGGAGCTGGAGAGGAGAGGAAGGAACCAAAAGGGCTTTAAGCCCCACCAGGCAAAACAGCTGCCTGGACTTCCCTCCTTCCTGAGCAATATCCCTTGCTGAGGCACTGTGTCACCTTGGGCTGTTCTTTTAATGGCTCTCTCAGATGTTTAAGACATTTCCTGGGAGGAGACCAGCAATGAGCCTCACCGAACCCATTCCTTTTCACCACACCATAGAAGAACCTCTTCCTTCAGTTTAAGCAACTTGGGCGAAGAATTCTCTGAACAGGGATGGGAAACCATTGTAATCCCAAGGGATGCATTTCCTTCTGAGGGCCACAGGCCAGTGCTAGGCAAAGGCCAGAGGCAAAAGTGAATAGGAAAACGGTAGGCTAGTTTCTGTGCACTCTCTTATGCCCCTCTCTGGCCATCTAGACAAGTAAGAGCCATTACCAGAGTTCTACAGAAGCCCATTCTAGGAGTGTGGGAAGCAAGGTGTGGCCTGGGGAAAAGAGGTGTGACTGTGACTCTGACATGAGGAGAGTCCCAGGAGCCAGACAAAGAGTCCTGCCCCCCCCCCCCCACATTTGGGCTCTACGTCTGAGGCTCCTCACCCCTGCTATAGAATATACTGCTTTCTGAATGAACCGATACAGATTAACCAATACTTTCATGTCAACTCAACTTGCGTCAAGCTTTGTAATTTTCAAGGGAGCAAGTTCGCATATTCACCTACAGTCGAAACAAACAAACAAACAAACAAAAATCCTTCCAGTAGCACCTTAGAGACCAACTAAGTTTGTTATTAGGGCACGGGTGGCGCTGTGGGTTAAACCACAGAGCCTAGAGCTTGCTGATCAGAAGGTTGGTGGTTCGAATCCCTGTGATGGGGTGAGTTCCTGTTCTTCGGCCACAGCTCCTGCCAACCTAGCAGTTCGAAAGCACGTCAAAGTGCAAGTAGATAAATAGGTACCGCTCTGGCGGGAAGGTAAATGGTGTTTCTGTGCGCTGCTCTGGTTTGCCAGAAGTGGCTTAATCATGCTGGCCACATAAAGCGAGATGAGCGCCGCAACCCCAGAGTCGTCCGCGACTGGACCTAACGGTCAGGTGTCCCTTTACCCTTTACCTTTAAGTTTGTTATTGGTATGAGCTTTTGTGTGTGTGCACACTTCTTCAGATATCTGAAGAATGTTTATTTTGTTTTCACTACGGCAGACCAACACGGCTACCTACCTGTAACTAGAAATATTCACCTACAAGTTGTCAAGTGATGAGAGAAATTGACTTACATGCATTGCGTCTACAAGTAATAGGGGGGGGTGCTTTTAATTTTATTTTAAATAAGCATAAGAACATAAGTAGAAGCCTGCTGGAACAGACCCGAAACCCATCTAGTCTTGTATCCTGTTCTCTTCCTGCCCAACCACATGCCTATGATGGGAAGCCTACAAGCAGGGTCTGAATGCAGCAGTGCTCTCCCTGCTTGTATGTCCCAGCAGCTGGTATTTGGATGAATACAGAGTTGCTTTTTTGCAATTCTGTCCTAACCAGGAATTGTGTGTGTGTGTGTGTGTGTGTGTGTGTGGATTAATGGCCGTGTGTTCTTCAGGAAATGACTGTGTCCTGTTGTGGATGGCTAGACCTCATGGGTGTTGAGTGAAGTTTTCAGCAGATTGGCTGGAACCACGAGGAAGGAAAGGTGGTGGCAGCAGGTGGTGGTAGTCAGTCACAGAGATTCAGGAGCAGGTGCTGGTTTGATTGGCAGCAGGGATCAGGCAGAGTCTGGGCCAAAGTTAGGTTAGGCAGATATTCTCCATTCCATTTGGTAAACCTTAAACAGATCTCTCTCTCACTCACACACACACACACACACACACACTTATTTCCTCCCCTTTTTCTGGCAATATACATATTTCAGTCGGCATTAAACTGCTCATATTGGCTCTGTTTAAAAGAAAGAGATCTTGATTTCAGCTTACATACACAATCATTTTCTAAAAGTAATCTTGTGAGATTTTAAGGATGGTAAAGGACTTAAAAAAAACACAAAACCCCACATAACCAGTTAAATTGTATGTGTGCTCTGCCATAAGAGCAATCTTTGCAACTTTCAGAAATGCAGCTCAGAAAGATAGCAGAAAGCATATGCCCTGGTGCTGCTCCTCAACATGCACAAAGCAAATGTCGAATTGCCACATTATTTTTGAAATGTCTAAAGAGGGTTATTTGTAAGATTACCTAGTTAAAATTTGTTTGTTTGTTTGTTTGTTAAAATCTGGATGTGCCAGAACCATGGACAGCTCCAAGTCAGCAAAACAAGTTGCTCTGAAGAGCTCAGTTGATGCTGTTATATTTTGATACCCACCTTGATTGTTGTTATTTGCAGTCCTTTTGCGAAGGCATGGCTATTTCCTGACACGGCTGTTCATACCGTCTTGATGAACAAAAAAGTGTGAGGTTTTGGGGCAGCTGGTTTGATGGTTTCTCACAAGGCTCAGGATGCCCACTCAGATAACTGAGCTACTGGTTATTTTATTTATTTACCTTATTTATGTCCTGTTTTTCAGCCTCACAGCAGGCCACCAAGAGGGCTGACAATTAGAAAATATTAGTAAACATAATGTGATTTTTTCAAATGGCAGTGGTGACTGCTAAATGCTCTGGAGGGACAGTGGTGTCAAATGATGTCAAACTCATCCCTGGATAATTACAGGATCTGGGTACTAATGGGGCTATCATTTCCCCTGGGGACTGTTTCCCATAAACAAATTTGGTCTTCATTGAATTTTGTTGCCTTCCAGATCTAGTTGTTGCTTGGCAGGAATCAAATCAGCCAAGGCTGTTCATATGAATATTGCGTTTCTTGAACTACAATTGTTAACAATCCTGTGTATTTTGAAAACTGGACTGCTCTAATTTTGTATCGTACTTTTGGAGACTTGATTCCAGCTTTGCCTATGAGGTTCGGGGGTTTCAGTTCTTGTGGGGCAATCTTTTCTCCTTTTTGTTGGCTACGTCCTCTGGTTTGGTGGCTGTGACTGATGGCTCTACAAAGACACTTCTAAGAATGCAATCCTAAAACATAGTACAAGGGACCACTCCCTGCTCTTTTCTCTGACTCTTCTGAGGAAGGAGAACACTGAACAAGTTAGTACAGTCATACCTCATGTTACGCATGCTTCAGGATGCGTACGACATGGGTTACGAATGCGCCAAACCCGGAAATAATGGAACGCGTTACTTCCGGGTTCAGCGGTTCGCACATGCGCAGACATGTCAAATGATGTCATGTGCAGAAGCACCAAATCGTGTTGCGCACACGCGCAGACATGGCACTTCAGGTTGAGCACGTCACAGGTTACAAACGGGGCTCCGGAACGGATCCCGTTCGTAACCAGAGGTACCACTGTATTTGTAGTACAGGAACATCTAGAAAACAGAACTTTGGAGGGACTATTCTGCATGGGAAGAGGCTCATACATCGTTGCAGATATTTAATCACAATAGACTTCTTCCAAATGGACAGGGATACTGATAAGGTTAAGTTTGCTGCAACCGCTTGTGGAGGCACTCCACACTGATGGTTCTTCATACAGAACAGCACCCAGCAGAACACTGCAGTAAACCATGCCATCTTCAAAAAAAGAATAGAGGCAATCTGAGATAAAATAAGAGGCAGATAAAATCTGAGATAAAATAAGAGGCACAGAGAACAAGGACATTCCAGAGGAGCTTTGCGCAAGCTTGTTAGCATTTATATAGTGCTTTTGGGTGTTTGTACATTATCTCAGTCATTGTTTCAACCGGTCTGCAATGTAGTTCTGTAGTTTTATTCTTGTGTTGCAAATGGGGAGCTGGGACAGAAGGCTTGCCTAAGATGACTTCAGGTAGATAGACTTCTATAGACTTCTCACCCATAGGTCAGTTTCTTAAGCCATTTCACTCCACTATTATAAAAATAATACTTTTGTTGTTGTTGTTTTAAGATCCAGGCCTGTCATTACTATGGACATCTCCATTTTCCTGCCTGCTTCCATTGACATCACAGCTCCTCAGTGCCACGATGACTTGCAGCCGGTGAACTGCCTAAACGTCACAGCCTGCTTTAGTTTCAGAGGCAAACACGTTCCAGGAACGATAGGTAAACTATTATCTTGGCATCCATTGCTGTTTATAATTTCTAAACTGATGTTTGTAAAGATTTCACATATGTTGTTTTTGTCCTCATAAATTTACAAACTAGACCTGTCAGTCCCATTGCAGCTCTCCCTCCATGTTTCTCCACCTTCTGGTGTTTGCTCTCCCTTCTTCCACCACCCAGCCTTTCGTGTAACCATGTTATTGTAAACTTAGACATTAATTTTGCTTTCAGCAGATGCGCGTCCGTGGTATTTTATTGTATTTGGATGCGCTTCACAAATTCCTCTTCAACTCATGTCAACTTGTAGACACTCTGCTTTGCCCAAAATACCTTCCAGGCTTCCTGCTTCACCTCACGATACTTCCAAATCCAATGCACGGCCCTAGCATACACTGCAACATTTTGTCGTAGGGTCCACTTGTTGCTTCATTATAGCATGTTTTAAATATTTCACATATGTTATGTCAGTAATCCTTACAGCAGCTTTGAGAGGCCAGTTTAATTACAAAACTGCAGATGCAAGAGGTAAATGGCTTACCTAAGATGAGATTGGAACTTGAGGATTTCATGGCCGCCAGTTTATTCTCTTAGCCACTATGCTACAATAGCTCTTTGTTAATGCAAAGACTAAGATCAACGTGGATCAAGGTTTTTGTGGGTTTTTATAGTAGCTAGAGCCTCCCCTCCCCATTGTTACCAAGAGCCTTTTCTGGTAAATATCTGAGGAGTTACTTGAGTGTGATTTTTTTTTAATAAAAAAAAAATTGAAAACCGGAAGACCAGTAGATTTATTCCAGCTCTTCTTAAGAGACCCCATAAAACCAAAGGCACTCTTGGAACAAGCCTGGATTTATGCCTTGTGTTTTTTAACATTCCTCTGAAATCTTCCTTTAAGGTTGTGTGAAAATGGCACATCTTCCTCTTAACTGGTTAGTTTAAACATAAATCTTGCTATTTAAAAGTATTTTTTATAGTGCTGCAAGTATCTTGAATGTTTTAGTGGCTGCTCGTATCTGTTTAGTTCTGCAACATATTTTGTGAATTACGGTGCAAATTCCATGTGCTTTATGGGAACATGTTGAAGGCTAAAATCTTAGCCAGTCTATTTATAGCTGAGATGGGCGTACGTTAACAAGCAGTCAGGCAAACAATAGCATGTTGCTATGCAATGTGTCCTATTGACTTCTCTTTCAGAGAGAACCAGATACAGCGACTTTCTAGCACTGCCAGCTCTGTATAACAGGTGGGCTAAAATTAGATATAGATATCAGTGAGGCTGAATAAATGTAGGGATGCTTGAGGAACTCATTCTTCGCAGATTCGGGTTTGAACTGATCTGATCTTCACCTGCCAGCTTAACGTAAAAGTTTAGTCATATTTTAAGCCAAGTTTTAAAAAGCAAAGACATCACCTTGCCGACAAAGGTCCGTATAGTTAAAGCTATGGTTTTCCCAGTAGTAATGTATGGAAGTGAGAGCTGGACCATCAAGAAGGCTGATCGCCGAAGAATTGATGCTTTTGAATTATGGTGCTGGAGGAGACTCTTGAGAGTCCCATGGACTGCAAGAAGATCAAACCTATCCATTCTGAAGGAAATCAGCCCTGAGTGCTCACTGGAAGGACAGATCCTGAAGCTGAGTCTCTAGTACTTTGGCCACCTCATGAGAAGAGAAGACTCCCTGGAAAAGACCCTGATGTTGGGAAAGATGGAGGGCACAAGGAGAAGGGGACGACAGAGGATGAGATGGTTGGACAGTGTTCTCGAAGCTACTAACATGAGTTTGGCCAAACTGCAAGAGGCAGTGAAAGATAGGCGTGCCTGGTGTGCTCTGGTCCATGGGGTCACGAAGAGTCGGACACGACTGAACGACTGAACAACAACAACAAAGCCAAGTTTTTCAATAAAGTCTAGGTACAGTGGTACCTCGGGTTATGTTACCTTCAGGTAATGTAATTTGTGAGTTATGAACGCGGCAATCCTGGAAGTGTATACTTATGGGTTTCGCCGTGCGTGCATGCATGCACAGAAACACTCTGCGTGCTTTGCACATGCGCAGAAGCAGCACCTCCGGATATGGACTTTTCGGGGTAAGTGTGGACCCCCCCGGGATGAATTAAGTTTGTATCTGGAGAGTCCACTGTACTTGTTTGACATCCATTTTACCAATATGACAGGGCAGCTGAGCTGAAATATAGAAAAGTCATATTGCCCATGTGGTTATTCTTGAGGGGAAGCTCCACATCAGCAGCTGCATCCCTGAGCCATACAAATATAATTTAATTTGTGTGCCACCTTTCCATAGTTCAAACCATGCTCAGGGTAGAAATGCATTGTTGGCATCCGTCTGTCTCGAGAGACAATGGAGTGCGCTTACGGGGGTGAAGTCAAACTGCTGCGTTAGGAGCACCAAAGTGACCTCCCTGGGGCACAAACATGGGCAGCGTGTATGGAGGTCCTGGGCTGCCCAGACAACAAGACCCCACCTCTCAGCCTCACTGATGTGGACCAAAGGAAAGCAGAGCAATACGTCTGGCACCAGCTTGGCCGCAGGAGTTGCCGGAAGGAGGCGTACAAGGTGCCACCCAACAGCCTTATGGATCTCACTCCAGATTTGTGTAGGGTTCACTCCTTAGCCTTTTCTTCTCCTGAAGATATCCTGCAAGGCAACGGAGATTTAGGATCAGAGTTTTCCTTCTCCTAGATGGGCTACCTTCCCAGATTGATGAGCCCCATCTGCCCCGCATGTGCAGAAACCACCTTCTTGATCATTGGACGAACTATTGGTCTCGTCTGCTCAGTCTGCCGGAGCCTGTCTTTGCGTGCAGGGGAATAAAAAAAAAAGTAAAGATAAAGTAAAATAAAATAGTATAATGCAGGAAGAAAAAGGGATTGGAAGGGAGGAGAGGGAAAGCAAGCTGATGCACTAGTTCTGCTAGCATAGTTATGTAGTTCTGTCTTCGCAGATTCTAGCTGTCTTGGAGAGCAACCCTACCCTAAAAGTACTCCCCCTTCCACAAGAAAGAGGAGCAGTTAATATGACATTGTCCAGTCCAGTCCAAGACGTCTTCCATTGCACAGTTCTTCCCACAGGCAGCTGATACGATGGCAGTTGGAATCCTCCTGTTTATTTATGCGCCGTGAATCAAATTTGTAGACGGCCTTTCAGCCTTGACAGCTCTCATGGCTGTTTATAACGAACATGAAGGAAAACAACTCAAAACTAAAACAAAGTTAGTTGCAGCAGCAGTACGTGGAAGTATGTGTGTGTGTGTGTGTTGTTGCTACATCCTTCTTCCCCCCCCCCCACCCTAGAAGTTCCACCTTCTGCAGCACCCCTGCACTTCAAGGCACTTTGGTTCAGTCTCTGGCTGGCCCCCATATTCCATATTAAAGTGTCGCTTGAGAAGCCAAGCAGAAAGTGGCAATTAATGATCTCAGAGCAGGTTAGACTATGAAACGCAACAAACAATGAAATGACGCAGCACATTAGGCAAACATTTCAAGACTGCAATGAAAACCACATACATTTAATAGCAAAGCAGATAAACACTTGGTTAATTTTGCGGTTGGCCTCAACTATATCAGCCCTCCGAGAAGGCCTGAGCAGAGAGGTGCGTCTTCAGTTGGTACCACAAATAAGCAGTGTTGGCACCAGTTGTACCTCAGAGGGGAGGGCATTCTACAGCCAGGGCAGGGTGGCCAACACAGAAATGGCAAGCAATGTTATGCCTGAATTTTAGTCTCTAAACAAGAAGATCAGGTGAGCTTGCATGTGTCTGTTGCTCTCATGCTCTGCTGCTTGCATGAACAGCAATCTCTAAAAGACTGCTGCTTACAGCATTGTCTGAAGCGACTCTTTTTTTTTTACCATTCTGAAAAAGAGCTATTTATGAGCTGAAACTCACTTAGACACAAGCCCCCCAGAGAGCAGCATACAAAAGGGGTGATCTGAGTCAGCTGGTAACTACCAATCTAGTGACATCTGCAAGCTGGGTTTTTTGTTTTGTTTTTTAAGTTAGACTTGCTGTTTCAGTTTTCCACTTCTGACATCATTGGTTGTGTCTGCCAAAAGGCAAAGTGGAGAAAGATGTGAAATATACTACTCGAGGTTGTAAAATGTCAGCTGTTGCTGAGAGGTGGCATGGTCACAGCTGGATGTAGATTGCTCATGGACAGTTTTCTGTTACGTCTGAGAGTCAGTGTGCTCATTGCGACTACAACCTGCAAGGTGCTTTAAACTGCTCTGTCAGGTGGCTGTTGCCACAGCTTAGTGAGACCATCCTGCAGACTGGATGCTTTATATAACTGAAGCATTTTTACATCACGCCTAAGTTGAAAAGGCTCTCGGTTTGCAATGGTCAGTAGTCAAACAGCCCCTTCCCTAAAAGATGTGACACGCAAGGGAAAGGGATGGGGATGGAGGAGGAAAGAAGCAATCTCAGGCACTAGTTCTTAAAGCAGGGATCATGTGACCCTTCAGATGTGCTTGAACTCCAGTTCCCATCAGCCCCTAGCAGGGATGATAGGAGCTTGAGTTCAACAACATTTGGAAGTCATTCCTGGTCGAAACAGGAGCAGCTATCAGTGGTTGTGGTGCTGGGAGGAAGAAGAGGCAGGGTGTGGAGGGAGGAAGAAGAGGCAGGGTGTGGAGTGAGGAAGAAGAGGCAGGGTGTGTGCTGGGAGGAAGAAGAGGCAGGGTGTGGAGGTTGGTGTGAGCACCCCTTGCAGAGCCATTCTGGCACTCACAACCATGCATTTGCCCCACAGCGATCTTCACCCCTCTCCCTCTTTCCGAACTTCAGTTATTTCCATGCTCAGAATGCCTTCGCTACTGGCTGCTTCTAGGTCTAAAGGGTCTCAGCTGAGTTAAAGATTATTTCTGCAATTCTTGATCTTGGTCTCTTAATAGCTGCTTCAGTTTTCCTCTTGATAGAATTTTTTTTAAAAATACTTTGCTTTGATTGGAAACAAACCAGATGTGTGGCACACTTAATTCTCATGCCTCTAAATAATCTAATATGCAGCCAAAATATGTAATAAGCCCTTTAAAAGGCACAGGAGTCGCTTTTTACTGTCGCGTGCACAATATGCAATTTGGTTGCGTGGTTCTTAGTAATCTGCAACATCTGTACTTTCCATTTTTACATCAACGTTCTTATCTTGATGGGATGTGCCATCAGAGTGCCAGATTGCACACTGTTAAGTGCAGTTATCATAAATGCAGGGGATGCTGGGAGGTGTCTGGTTTGCAGCAGAGGAAGTTTCCTATTGGAGTGGGGCTCATGGATGTTAATGAAAACTATGCAATAATGGTGTTAACTTAAGCAACTTAAACTTGAGCAAGGCAACCTTGGCAGATGACTTACTATGCTAACCTTTGATGCCAGCCCTGATTGTAAACGTTTAGGGTACCGATTAGCAAAATTAGGAGTAACTAGTGTTGAAATTCGAGGGAACCAGTTGTGTCGAAACTATACTGTTAACACATGGTAGTTTACCAAAGTTAAAAGATGCACTTCTTTCCTTTAACAGACCTTTCACTAGTGCAGGCTTGCAGACAGGGCCGTCTTAGAGGGATCGGCCGCCGTGGTGCGGCGATCCCTCGGCGCCCCCAGCATGCTGCCTCTCCGCCTGCCTCCCTCCCACGCTGGCCGCCCCTTGGGAGGGGGGGGGGCGAGCGGGGGATGAGGGGCGTGGCGCTGGAGCGGTGCGGGGCTTTGCGTGGCCTTCCAGCGCTCCAGCTGGGGCTCTAGGAGGTGAGGGCGGCTGGCTTTCAGCCCGCCCGTGGGGGCAGGGGCGGGTTGGGGAGGGGGTGCCCGGTATGCCAGCAGGCTCGCGGGGGCGCCCCTGGGGGGCCCGGCGCCCTGGCGCAGCGTGCCACCAACCCCTATGGACGAGACGGCCCTGCTTGCAGAATTTAAGATCCAGCAACTTAAATGTAGCTCTCTACCAAGTATTGTAGAATGCTGAGTGCTTGACACACTTTTGTATCCTTAAATGGGCTGCAAAATCAGGTTTATGGCACTGTTGCTTACATGGCTGGTGGATTGCATTTAAGTCATTGGGTCACAAGTAGCATAAGCTTGCTCTCAAGCAGTGTTTTCCCAACTTGAGTCTCCAGCTGTTTTTGGACTACAACTCCCACCATCCCTAGCTAGCAGGACCAGTGGTCAGGGATGATGGGAACTGTAGTTCAAAAACAGCTGGAAAACACTGCTCTGGAGCTTTGATGTCTTTATTTCAACATGCACTTGTTAAGAACCCGGAAGAGCCTGCTGGATCAGGCCAGTGGCTTATCAGCATCCAGCATCCTGTTCTCACAGAGGCCAACCAATGCCTGTGGAGAACCTGCAAGCAGGACTCGGGTGCAAGAGCCCTCTTCCCTACTGTGGTTTCCAGCAAGTGGTATTCAGAAGCATTCCTGCCTCTGACCCCGGAGACAGAGCATGGCCATCATTTCTGGTAGCATTGATAGTCTTATCCTTCATGGAATTTGTTCAATTGTCTTTAAAAGCCACCTGAAGCTGTTGCAGTTAAGGACCTGTTGCTGAATGGCAGAGGTCAGCGTGGTGCAATCCTAAAACAAACCTAAAGACATATACCTCTGGGTATGTAAAGGTTGCCCTTGTGTTAATTTTTCTTTTTCTTTTTTTTTAGGATTGAACTGTAACCTGACGGCAGATGTGGCAAAGAAGGAAAAGGGCCATCCCATCAGGGTTTACTTTGTTTCTTCTGGAGAAGCAGTGGGCCAGATCACAGAGCAGTTCCAGCTGTCCTATATGCAGCAGAAGTGCAAACAGTACCTAGCCTATGTGAAGGTCAGCCCGTTTCCCCTATATTATTTATTAGTTGAACCTTCTTGTATTTGCAGTTGTTGGATCTGCATGTGATAATTCAGTTAATCAGGGCCAGTCCTACTGTTGGGGGATGGCAGAAAAGCGATGGAGGACAGAACTGTTTGTGACACAAAGCCTGCCCCATCCCTTCCTAAGCTAGCCTGCAGTGAAGGAAGCTGTTAATGCCGCCAGTGTTGGAAATAAGATTGGAATATGTGAGGGAGAGAGTTAATGCAGGCAGCAAAATGTCCTAGGCCAGCCCTCATCACTAAAATGTTTCTGGTTACTAAGACTGACCTGGGAGTAAGCCCTACTAAACTTGCTGGACACACTTCCAAATAGGATTGATTGCGTTGTAAAAGGGCCTATTTTTTAACGGCAAGACTTAGGCATTTTATATACAGTTATTGAATGCATACAACAAATAAATCTGCCCTGAAAATGTAGAATTAGCAGAAGAAAAAACGTCTGGATTTCCTGCAACAACCAAGTTACAATTGGTTCATTTCCGTATAGCAAATGCGTTATCTCGAAAGACCCTGAACTAGTCCCTTTTCCCATGTCTGTAAATAGATGTCTCTGCCGTGGCGTTTGTTATTTTTGCTGCTTTCCTTTCTCAAGTACAGTGGCTTTAATTTGCTTAGCTTTATTTGTAATAAGACTCCAATGCACAATTGTTTGACTCAAGTAAGGAGTTGATGATGACATTGCAAAACAGCTAATTTTGTCAGGAAGCTGCTCTTCTCCCTAGAGTAGAATCCATCCACTCACTTATCAGCTCCCCCCCCCCCACGATTTTGGTAGAGACCACCCATGTCTGTCCTAATAAGCTTCTTTGCATATGGAACATTACTGTTCCAGAAAACTTTAAGCAGGCATGCAAATATGCATGACTTGGTATCCCTCTTTGGTATTGTTATGAGTTTGAGGAGTGGCATTAAGCCGTATGCCAGATCCCTCTAATCCCCAGATCCAGCAAGTGTTAAAAGCTAATCAAGCCTTATAATTCCTAGCATAGCCAAGCTAGTTCCTGGGGGATTAAGGAGCTTGCAAAGGGGTGGAGCCCCCTCCCTCAACAGACAAAGCCAGAGCTGAAGGCAGAGTTTGCAATGATGGTGAGCTGGAGAGTCAGAGCAACGTTAGATTTCTCTTTGGATCCAAGTCTGTGGCTATGGGAGAAACAAGACCCTTTCGGGTTGTTGGTGCTGTGAAGCCCTCCATCGTAGGCTCAGGTTGTATATATGTGCAACTAAACTGTATCTCATGAAGACAGCACAATCTCTACTTCCCAAAGGAAACACAAACCCTGAGTAAGCGCTTGGAACCCGTGGAATCTTGCACTGCTCGGAGGTTGGGGTGGTGTGCAACTGCAACAATATGGTTTTCAATTATAGTTCCTTGCTCAGCTACTATGTGCATCAATGGAGTTTGCTTTGATCTAAAGCATTCCTGGACTGTAGGTCAGTTCATCTAAATGTCTTAACAAAACTTATTTCCTGCTTGTTCTTGTTGCAGACGTATTTCCTTGTTAGGGAAACTCCCAATAGGAAGAGCATGTCCCTCAAAAAACAACCCCTACCCTTTTGTACCATTACTATTTTTTCCTAGATAAGTGTGATCTGCTCCAAGGAGATGAACAATTGCCTGCTGAAGTTTGTTGGGAATTGCAGCTGCTTAGATAACTGAAGGCAAAAAGGGCAATGTTCAATGTCATTTTGGAGAAGTGAGAGAGATGGGAAGCCGTATAGTAGGAGTGGGGAACCTGCAGCTTTCTAGATATTGTGGGACTCCAACCCCCATCAGCCCTAGCCAGCATGGCCAATGGCCAGGAGTGATGGGAGTTGTAGTCCAGGTACATCTAACGGTCCACAGGTTCCCCACCCTGGCCATTCAGAGTGCTGACTTTATTTTCCTAGCTCTAAAAACTGCAGGAAAGTTCATTTGCTTGTACAGTTAAGGATGGGAAGTGATAGGAACGAAGGTCCTGGACAGCCTGTGCTCCAGTGGGAGGAAGCAGTATTGACTGTTCAATGTTTGAAATATGGAAGAGCCTTGAAAACTGAAGAAGGCTGGGTGAAGGGGTCATGATTACTTAGGAGATATATATGGTGAAGAGGTCAGGGAGAGAAACATTGCTCAATTAACTGCCACAAACAGTTCCTGTAACGTGTTGTAAGAGATTGCCTTCATAATTTTACATGTGTTCCAAAACCTCATCTACTCTCTTGGTTGTAACACGGCCAACATGAAACAGCCTTCTTTTAGAAATAGCTATTTATTTTCTTTCTGCTGTGACTTCTTCTAATATACGTACCTTACTTTCCCTTTCTGACTATATGCATTTGGACCGCATACAGCCAACAGGGTAGAGCATAATGGAAAAGATTATGTGGATTGTGCTCTTAAAACAACAGACTGGGCCCAAAGGGCCGTAAATGAGCTTCTGGTCATTCGCTGTGAATTTTTCAGGCCCTGACACTGCCTAGGCCACTTTACTCTTTGGGGAGTTAGCTTCCTGTTTTGGTAAGACTGTTTACGCTGAGGAGAAGGGGTTGAAAAGCTGGCTTGTGTGCTTTGGCTTGCATGGGAGTGAGCCAATAAGTGGAGTTAATGCTCTCAGTCCCCAGTCCTGGCTTAGTGTGAAAAGGCCCATACAAAAATGTACTCATTTCCTTGGAGCATTTTACCCCCTCTCTTAAGAAAGAAACGCTTCTGGAGTAGGGTTTAGAAACAATACCCTCAGGCTTAAAATCTGTCAGGGGATTGTCCGAGGCTCAGCGCAGGGTGGTGGAAGGGCTCTCGGGATGCTACAGAGAGCCTCAGTCCCCACCTGACCAGTAGCTCTTCCTCTTCCAGCAGGGGAGACAGTGATGTCTCCAGTAGGGAGGGGGAGGCAGCCCAGGGAACTGAGAGCCGAGGCTCTGGGGATGTTGGAGAGACCCTGCACTCCCCTTACGCAGAGGGAGAGGAGAGAGACACTCCATTTCCGTCGCCCCAAATGCATAGAGGGGTGAAACGAAAAGAGGGGAGGCGGGGATTTCGTATACCGAAGCTCTTATGTTGGGGTCAGAACTGGAAGGGGCCACTCCCGGACTCTGCAGACAGTTGATACAGACATGAACTTTTAAGCTCTGCACTGTACATAGTATTCACAATAAAACTACTAAAAGAACGGCTGGAGTTTTGCCTGGTTACTCATGAGCAACCATCCAAGGACCTTACAAAATCCAAGAAAAATGGCACAAAAGGAAAAGGTATGGGGGAGAAGGAGGGGAGGGAAATGCAAAATCTTATAGCAACCAGCTGAAGTGGATACGTTCAGGGAGATGAGAGCTCAGTACAGTTTATCGCTCAAGAGAGCTGATGGTTCTTTCTCTGTTCCCTGTACCCTGATGGAATGGAAAAATCAGTTGCTGATCAGGGCAATAGGAAATTGAACTAGTAGATTTTAGGCAGTTAGAAACTATATATATATATATATATATATATGTTGAAGCCTTTCACTATCTTTCTTAAGTTAACATTTGCCACCAATGTTGTTCTGTCAGCATCTGCTGGACAGTTCCTCATGCAATTGAGTTATCACTGGGAGAGAAGTTTCAAGCGGTATTCCACTACCGCTAACTGTCTTAGCAAACAAACACTCCATCGAGTTTTCCCATTGCTTCCCCACAGTTTCCGCAGTAAAAACTCTGTTTTCTCAGCTTCTAGCTAAAGCCAGATGTTAGAGATGAGTAAGCAATATTACAAATGTATTGCAGTTTCAAAATACACCATGTTTCATTTCTTAAATATACAATGTGCTAATACATTCTGATGAAACAGGATATTGTTAAATTAAATGGGCCATGTATATTTTATAATGCAAGATCCTTTAATGTTTATTGGCTTAATTCTTTTCCTAGTTAATGGGATTTTGCAATCTGCAACAGCACTCCCAAGCCACAGAGCTTTTGTAATATTTCTGCTTTAGGGTGGCTGCAGGAATTTCACTTCCAGAAAGACCCTTGATCATGAGCTTTCCATTTCCTAATGTTTTTATTATTCGGGTGTGCCACTGCTTGGTCTATTAAAAGGGACACACCTCTTATCTATCTATGCGTGTTTATTTATTTTTATTGCAGAATATCAAACATCAATTTCAATTTTTGGGAGAAAAACAGGAATAGAGTCATTTGTTTTAATATCTGATTCTGCTTTTCTTTAGTAGTAGCCCTGCCTTTGTTGATTCACTTGTTTATTACTAAAGGAAATTAGAAAATATATATATATAGTTCTGATTCCTATGTGCTAGGAATCTTGGCCATTCACAGAAGATCACAGGATTTCTGTTGGGATAGCTGCTGCTTGAGCAGATGTGTCTGGATGTAATAGAGAAATGGAGAACTGTGGCCAGTCTGAAGTTTAACTCCAGTTTCCATCAGTCCCAGCTAACATAGCCAATTGTCAGGGATGATGGAATCTGTAATCCAACAACACCTGAAAGGGGACACAGACTCTCAGTTCCAGAGCTAGATCACACGGTGCTTTGTTGGGAAGAGGTTTCACACTGTACATTTGTGGTGCCGAAAACTTGAGCATCTCAACATGGAGGTTATAATCTGAGCCTAGAGTTTGGCTTAGTGAGCTGCTCTCAACAGCAGGAGCTTCGACCTCAGAACTCTTCAGAATTGGGGTATCCAGCACCAAACCCTGGAGTTGGCAGATAATATGAAGTCTGGGGATTGGCTAAGTCTGACATAAATGCTGGGAGCTTGGCCAACAGAGTAGTACCTTCTGCACGCTGCTGTTTAGATTCCAGCGTCCTCATCACTAGTTGCTGGAATTCATGATGTCCAGGTTGAGAGTCAGGTACAGCTGCCATTCAGCCTGGGCTGGTTCTGGCACAAAGCTCTGTCCAGGGCAAATAAATATGTGGCTGTCCTTTTCGAAGGTTATTCTGAGAGTACAGTTGGGCTCTTTTGGCATGATATCTGTTGCATAGTTGAACCTCCAACCATCATCCCACAAATGTTTATTGGGGCAAGCTGGTTGTACTGGTGCGCTAGGCTAGTTGTGCATGTAACTAGCACCACTCCTTTGAATTTCTGACTGTGGCCAGCATCTGTTGGTAGTTGCAGGTGAAAGACAAAGGATTAACTGCAACACACACAGATGTGTTTATGATTTTTCATGCCCAGTTGGCTTTGAGGGGACACTTTGCCTTGTGCAGCCAACAAACTGGGTTGCAGACACACAGAAAAGTTACTGTGTGTTTTGGGAAGAGGTGTTAAGTAGTACAGGGATTGCCCAGCTTCACTGCTCAACAGCATCTTGCAATGTGTTTGCCCAGCATGTGGAGTTAAATGTGTCAGGTAAGATGGGGCTACCTCCCCACTTAAAAGGAATGGAGCTCCTTCAAGAGGCCTCCCCTAGTTGGGTATAGGGGAGCCCAAGTTGTTGAGCTTCTTTGGAGGGAGCCAGTGATCTATATCAGTGATCTACTACAGACGTCCAATGATCTACCAGTAGATCATGATCTACCTGTTGGACGTGCCTGATCTACACCATGGAAGCTCTTGGCTGCACAGATTAGAGTCCACTGCAGACTCTGCGCTGCAGGAGGTCATGCCACAATACACTTGTTAGTTTTTAAGGGGTTGCAGGACTCTTTCACGTGTCACATTTCAGTAAATGTTCCTGGTGGCCATGTCTGATAAAGCTCTTGTGGCATTGGTGCCCAGTTGTTAACTTTTGAAGATAAAAAAAAGCCATGGCATGCTCCTGGTCATTAAGAGAGGGAAGGAATAGATAATATTATCTCTGCACAGGGGCCATGTTGTGGCATGGTTATGTGTACATTTCACTAAAAACAATAGGAATTGTATCTTTGGGTTTGTGTCCCTGTCTTTATCTGGGCACTGTATATTTTGCAAGTACTAATGCCTTTTTTATAACCTTCCTCTTACCAGACTGTTGCCCTTCTGCATTCTTGTCTTCAAACGCTAGAGCCTTCTTGTTAGCCCAAAGTGTTTAAAAATCATTTCACAAAACATTTTTCTAAGTTATTGCATTATTTTAAGTTGGCACTAATACCTCTCCTCCTTCCAAAGCATCCAGCTCAGTAGCAAGATACAACAGCTGCTTCTTTCTTTCCTTGCTCTTGCCCCGGAGAGTTAACTTCAGAGGGATTTGGAAATTATTTTGAAAAGCGTTCGGCTTTCTTCCAACAATTGCATTGTTTCACGCATGTGCTTCCCCCCCCCGCTTCCCCATGCGGTTAGGAGCAGCAGTTACAAGGCTTGTTTTCTTAGGAGGAAAAGCACAGGAGGCTTATTGTGATATCGGCTTACTTGCAAATGTCTACGTTGAGTATGGGGGAGCAGGCAAACACCCAGACACGGTGAAAATCTGGAATGAAGCATCAGTTCCTCCTGCAAAGCAAACAACATTGACCTGGAGAGTGCCCACCCCTCATTATTTCCAGCAAGCTCAGGCTTGTTTCTCCTTTTGCTAGCTACATCGCAATGGCAATGTGTTATCCAAAGTCCTGCTCAAGGATCTAAGGAAGAGACCGGGAACTTGTGGCCCTTCAGATGATGTTGGACTGCAGCTCCCACCAGCCCCAATCAGCATGGTCAGTGCTCAGTGATGATGGGAGTTGTAGCCTAGCAACAGCTGGAGGACTAGCAAGTTCTCCATCCCTGATCTGTCGCCATTAATATCTCCCTAGCCTTCTCATGCTCCTGGGAGGAGCCATCATCTTCCGGCTGTTCAAAGCCTTCTTCCGTGAGCTCTGGAATTGTCAACTGACCATCAGCATTCTATTAGAAACAAATCACGTTAAGCAAAAGATCGCCATGACACACTGCAGTAGCATTTCTTTTAGAAGGTATTTAGCAAGGCGTGCTAAAAATCAGGGGGGAAATGAATTCAGCAGAATATATGGAAATGGAGCAGAATAATTATTGTGGTTTCAGAAGTTGGGGACAAAGGAGCCTTTATGTCTGTCAGTGTTTGTGTGTCTGTGGTTTGACTCTTATTTTTCTGTGGCTTGGCTTCAGGCGTGTGAGATAAAGTTGCTCAGCCCTGGTGAAACCCAAATGTGAAAAAAATTGAAAGCAGTGGAGAAAGCTGAACTGGGTCTTAATTTTTTTTTATTTTATTTAAGTGTTGTATTTGAGACACATTCTACCCACAACCCTAAAAATTGTGCACCGAAGCCATTGGGAGTGGATCAGAATTGTTTCACAGTGACTCTGGATTGAAAGAGGAAAATGGTGCTCTCCTTTGTGCAGTCGCAAATATCCCTCATCCTCCTCATCCTTTAGCAATCGCAAGGCTAGCGTAGTGATGATAAACTTCTCGTTTGATCCCTATGTTTATTCTAGATGACGTATGCAGCTTGTGTCCAGCCAACGGGGGAGCCAGCAGAGCTAGTAACTGCTATCAATCATTTATTGTTGCTGCTCAAAAGCCTGGCCCCCGAAACAGCTTCTGCTTAACGCCGTCTGCAATTAAACCAGACACAGCGTTTATGTCTTCCAGGTACTTGTATCTTTATGGTCTGGCAGGATGTCTTAAACAGCCCCATGATGCCTTAACATTAACTGCCTACTTGAGGTGATGGATATATGTTGCTGCTAAACTCAACCCAAACATAGTCCTAAATATCTGCACCATATGACAGGCATCGAGAATGGCTTGATCATCTGTGGTCGCCTCCTAACATTGCCCAGGTGGATCTGCAGCAGCATAGCTCTTGCCTTTCCTTAGCTCTGCTTCTGATGGTGCAGACAGCCACAAGTGTTCTGAAGTGGTGGATGAGAACCTTTGGGATGGTAACAAGTCGACCGACCACGTTCTTGTGGCATTCACAAAGCAAAACAGTTCATAAGTAGGGGTGCGTCCTCTTTGAAGAGGGATTGGTACACCCGCTCCTTCCTCACACCAATTCTTCTTTTGGTCTTAGTAATGCAGGAGTGCAGAAGCGGATGGGTCTTGCTTGGGGTTTGTTAAACTTGTCCCGTCCGTCCGTCCCCCCACAAAAAAATCTGCCCAAATTTCTAACTGGAAATGCGCATGTTGCTGACAACCTAAGAGGCAACCTGAATTCTGAATACTGTTGCATTCCAGTACTAATGAACACAAAGACTAAATCTCACCATCTAAAACCACCTGGTGAAATGCACTTTAGAGCAACGCAGCTAATTAACTTGCTGAGGCACCTGGCAGTGACTGCTGTGGGTGAAGTTGTTGGGAAGGATTTGCTTCCAAGTGCAGGGTTGCAAACTGACCAGGAAAACTTTTGTTTTTTTATTGCCAGCTTGATCTGCTGAAATGGGCAAGAGAAGCCCATTTGAGTGTAAAAATAAGCCTTAGCACCTGGCTGATGCTTGCATATGAAAGACAGAGCTACAGAGATCAGTTTAAAAGTTGGCAGCCCTCAGCATGCCATGTTTGCTTCTAGTGGTGTGGTTCATCTAGGTCAGGGCCTTTGAAGCTCCTTTGTACAACAGCCCGGTACATTTCCCAGTACATTTCTGAGCACAATTCAAAGTGTTGGTGTTGACCTTTAATGCCCTAAACGGCCTCGGTCCTGTATACCTGAAGGAACGTCTCCACCCCCATCATTCAGCCCGGACACTGAGATCCAGTGCCGAGGGCCTTCTGGCGGTTCCCTCATTGCGAGAGGTGAGGTTACAGGGAACCAGACGGAGGGCCTTCCCGGTAGTGGCGCCTGCCCTGTGGAACACTCTTCCATCAGATGTCAAGGAAATAAGCAGCTATCCTATTTTTAAGAGACACCTGAAGTCAGCCCTGTTTAGGGACATTTTAAATATTTAATGCTGTATTGTTTTAACATTCGTTTGGGAGCTGCCCAGAGTGGCTGGGGAAGCTCAGCCAGACGGGCGGGGTACAAATAATAAATTATTATTAATATTACTTTTGGGGGACCCTCAGCAACATTTGATGCTCCCCCCTGCAGCCCTCGGTGCTGCTTTCACCAAGTCCGGTAAGTGAGGCATTGGGCTTTGGGAAGGAGCCATGAGAACTCTGGCATGGTCCTAGAATCCTCCTTCCTCTTTCCCAAAACCTAGTTAGTGCTTCCCCAGTTTTTGGGAAGGAGGTGGGAGGGCTCCAGGACCCTGCCAGAGCCTTGCACCTCCTTCCCAAAGCCCAGCACCTCACTTAGGCAGCTTACTTAGCATCTCACTTAGCCAGTGCCTGGGCTTGGGTTGGGGGGAAGGGGTATCACACTTTGGCCTCCCCCCCCCCCGCCGTCTGCATGAAAAGGCAGTGTGCAGCCTGTGGGTTCTGTGTCAAAGTACTATTGCGTCCCACTTGCCATGAAAAGTTGGACTGCCCTGATCTAGGTTATTCCTGAGCATCGCCATGTCATTGTAAGCTGACCCTGTTAAATGGGCACGTGTTTGGTCCTGGAAATAATATTTGACACAAACCTTGTGCTTCGTCAATGTTGTGCGTCTCTTCCATTCGCAGAGAAGTAAGAATACTTGGTGGCCTCGTAAAAGTCAGCACTGAACTGAAATTCTCTGGTTAGAACTTTCACCTCAAAGCGTGGGAGGAATGGGGGAATTAAATGGACATGGTTTGCTTTGTAGAAGGACAAAGGAGGACAGAACTGTTGGAACAAGAGAGAGGTTGCCCTTGAACCTTCATGTTGATTTTGCCCCTTCCCTCTCATGGATCTCTTGTGAATGAGATGGTAAACCGAGGGAGGGCATTTTCGTTCAGTCCAAGTAGGTTCCCCAGTTTCGATGTGTTTTGCCTTTACCCCCTTCTGCCACTAGTCTTCGTGAATAGCTTGGACTTAAAAGGCAATTATTTTGTTAGGCAATCAGTCTTATCTCCAGGGAATACAAATGTAAGGAGCTTTGCATGCTGTCTGCCAGGCTTGGCTATGCTGGAATTGGGATGCAGGCTACATGCCCGGTAAAGGGCAGGGTCCATTGGCTGGCATTGCACATTTGGAAACTATGTGTGTGCACGCGTGAGGGAGAGAGGGGAAAGTATTTAGTGGCAGTGACAGATCTCCAATTTAGCAAGCATCTGTTCTTCCGACCCAGTTGGCTTGTGATGTCCTTATCAGTTTCCTCAAGGTAAAGAGTGTCACGGGCTGCATTGAGGCTAGGATTCAAATTGTCACTGAAACTGAGAATGGACTGCAAAAAATGATGCGTGGCAGCGTTTTTCAATTTTCTGACTTTGCTAGAATAACTTCCCAGAAGAACTCTTGAGTAAAAGGCACCCATTTCCATTTTTCTTTGGGAATTTATATATTTATTTATGTTTAAAACATTTCTTATCCACGCTTCATTGCAAATGCAATTCCAGGATGGGTTACAGATCTGTATGCTCAATGCAATCATTAAAAAAAACCAGGCAGATAAATGACAACCAGGCAGTAATATAATCAGTGCTTTTTTCCTTTTAAAAAAATGTTTAGGGGTACTCTCATTTGCCTACTGATATTGAAATACTGCCCCCCAATGAGGCCAAACTTAGATTCACAAAATGTTTAGGGGTATGCGTCCCCCTGCATCCCCCCAGAAAAAAAGGACTGGATAAAATGCACATGAGGACTTCAATGCTCCCTAACTGGAGCTGTAAATTATATATATATATAATTAAATTATATATATATAAAAATCTGGCTGCCAATTTCTACCAAATCTTGTTGTTGTTGTTCAGTCGTTCAGTCGTGTCCGACTCTTCGTGACCCCATGGACCAGAGCACGCCAGGCACGCCTATCCCTCACTGCCTCTCGCAGTTTGGCCAAACTCATGTTAGTAGCTTCGAGAACACTGTCCAACCATCTCATCCTCTGTCGTCCCCTTCTCCTTGTGCCCTCCATCTTTCCCAACATCAGGGTCTTTTCTAGGGAGTCTTCTCTTCTCATGAGGTGGCCAAAGTACTGGAGCCTCAACTTCAGGATCTGTCCTTCTAGTGAGCACTCAGGGCTGATTTCTTTGAGAATGGATAGGTTTGATCTTCTTGCAGTCCATGGGACTCTCAAGAGTCTCCTCCAGCACCATAATTCAAAAGCATCAATTCTACGGCGATCAGCCTTCTTTATGGTCCAGCTCTCACTTCCGTACATTACTACAAATCTTAGTTGCGTGTAAATGCATTCATTCTCACTCAGTGGCACTAAATAAAGGACACTTTCCATGGATGTGTGCTTCTCTTAGAATTGCACTTCTGCATTTAGACATTCAGCATTGACAGAGCTGAGCTGATGATATTGTCATTTTGGTGAGCAATTCTTTTAGCAAACGATTCTTGGCAGATTTGCATAAAGGGAGGCGGGGAGGGTGTTTAAAGTTACCAGCGTTTTGGTGTCCATTTGTGCATTCATGCACAGTCACCAATACCAAGACTATTGCAGTGTTTCAGATCATGGAGATCCCAGAGGCGATTGGGGGAAAGCTGATCTGTTGCGTTCTTCCCCTGGAATCTTATAAATGCAGAATGTAAGACCAAAGACCCGGAGCTGCTTTGCCAAAAATGATGACTGTAGCAAGGAGCAGCTCAGTGATTTGGGGCTAAGGCTTATATCCTTTGATTTTGTTTATTTCGTTCTTCTAGAAATAAATCATGTTTTTGCTCTGCTTCAAAAATGGATAGGGGTGATCTTCCTTTCTTCTTCTTTTTAAAAGATTTATTTAGACAAATGTGCTATTTTTGGTGAATCGTGCACGTCTTTGCTATCCGGATCCATGTGAAGAACGTGCTGGGAGTCCATTGTACTGAATGTCCCTCATAGATTGAGGCTGAGTGGCTGTAAAACTGTTAACTAAACAAACACAGCATTTTCCATCTCCTCACTCGGGTGTGAAGAGTTCATCTCCCTCCCTGGATTCCTGCTAGCCAGGAATGACTGTGCAGTCAGTGAGTGTGAATCTGGACTCCTTCCCTCCGCCGGTGATTCAGAACCGGTGGGGGGGAGGAGAGAGAGAGCTGTTTTTTCTGTGTTAGAATATTTAAATTTGTGCAAATTGCATAAACACGAGAACCTTGGAATTTACACAAATGGAGAATGATATCTTAACTACATAGGTTTTGGGCTGCTTAAGTTAGGCATTTCGTCAATCTCTTTAGCTTGCCTTCATGGTAAATGTTATCCCATTTTACTCTGAGTAAAACTTCGTTGAATACCACCCATATGGTGGCAGAACACGTTGATTTTTGAACAGGACATGTGGGGGTACAATATTAGCTTCCCCATGTGCTGAACGTGTCATGGCTCCATTTTTAACAATGTGCCATTTTGTTTTTGTGAATTGGCTCACAAATTTCTAGATAGATCACTTTTTATGTTATTTATTTATTTATTTAATTTATTTATTTACAACACATAAACATACACTTGTCAAACTAAACATAGAAATAATAATACAAAATCAGAAGATAAACAAACAACAATATACCACAAAACACAAACTAAAAATAACGCCAATAATACCAGTAGTACATAACAACGTATGAGAACTTATATAAAACAACTGATCAATTATTTTATACACACCCACACCCACAAACATTTCAATTCCTCTTTACTTCTTAACTTAAACCTAAATTATAAACATAAACTAAACTTTAGTTTAATACTTAAATAAACACACAACATGTAGACTTCCTCTCTTTCCTGATAAGCGTTCATTTTCTACTTGTGAAAGTACTTAACATTTTCATTTGTCCTTTATTTAATTCCAAAACCTTCTACAAACCCAAACACAGCTTCATTTTCTGACAAACAATATTTTCCTCCAGGATCATTCAAAAGCCGCCACAGACTTTATACCGTTAAATCACTTTTTATGTTATATAACACAAAGGTTTCTCAGCTAACTTGCCCCGTTCTCTTGCCAGCCAAACTACTCCTTTAGAGCTCACTGAATTTGGGCCAAATTGTAAGGTTTTTCTCCCTCCCTCCCTTATATATCTATAGACTATGCAGGAGGAGCAAAGATGGTGCATCGCAGGTGTTATTAGACTAAAATTTCCATTAGCCCCAGCTAGTATTGCTAATGGTCAGGCATAATGGCAGTTGTAGGGTACTAAACTGGTTGTTCTTAGACTAAACAGTCTTATATAACCTCTGAGACTAAAGCATCCATGAGACAGGTTGGATGGGCATCTGCCATGGATGCTTTAGTTGAGATTCCTGCAACGCGGGAGGTCGGGATCTCTTCCAGCTCTACATTTCTATGATTCCATGTTTCTGTGACTTTCAGTGTTCCTTAAGAGAACCAATGACATCCCCGTCTTTCTGAAATCTTTGTAAAATACTAAACGGCAGAAATCAGAGTGTCATGGGGTGGGGGGAAGTCAGCACTCCTGTCAGTCTTTCTAGCTTTTGGAGGAGATTCTAAGTTCTTTCCTTGCAAATTTATGACTTGGCTCGAGAAGTTTAGAACTTGTAACTCTGGTGGAGATTTCATGGTGATTGCCTCATAGCATAACAGTGTAGTAAAGTTATTTTTATGAATAGTGGGAGGTTTAGGATTGGGCTTTACAACATTAATATGGTACCTTTGAGTGTGCATTTTTATTTCTTGGCCTCGATATTTAATAAGTGGCTCAACATTCAAGCATGGTCCATATATAGAGTAGGATTTATCAAGTTCATTCTGCAGCATGTGTGCCTTTTTTCAATGTATTTAATAAAGTTGATGTGTTGAATGCTAAATACTCCAAAGACTGACCCTCCGCATTTATATTTGAAAGTTTTACAGAGAAAACTATGAGTGAAGAAGAAGAAGAAGAATAAAATTACATGCAGGTCTAAAACACTAGAACATACTGTTTTCTTCCAAAACAAGCCAATACTGATTTAGGAATTCACCTTGTTGGAAGTGTACCCATTGGTCTGTGGTTCTGTGGTTGTTTCCATAATAGTACCTTACCTACTATGTTTGAAAAGAAACTTTTTCCTTTCTTTAGGCCATTCATAGCACATCATGTAAATTACAGGTTTGGCAACAATCTTCGTATGTGGTTCTCCTCATTGTGGGCAGTAGTTTCCGCCTATATCTTGTAATGCTTGTGGGATTGAAGCTTTGCCAAAAACAATGCATACATGTATGGTAGGAAGACACAAGAGAGAGATTTATATGAATATTTCTCTCTCTCTCTCTCTCTCTCTCTCTCTCTCTCTCTCTCTCTCTCGCTCTCTCTCTCTCTCTCTTTCTCTTCCCCCACCCCCGCCTTCTAGGGTTAGCTAGATGGTGGTCATTGAGAAGAATTGTCTGTGTTGGAATTTACAAGCAAAACTAGCCAATGTTTAGCAGACATGTTGCATTGGTGCTGTTGCGGGGAGGTATTAAAGAGACGTGTTTATTTAGAAAACGTTAATCCCTCCTTTCTTCTCAAGATGACTTACCATCAGTTAAAGCAATATAAAACACAGCAATAAATAATGAAAACAAACTAAAATAGATGTAATTGTCTTCTGAGTAGAAAGTTTGATATAACTTGATTACGACTCGCTTGTTTTGAAAGAAAAACACATGGGTCTTTTGGGGTAAAACAAACATCAAGAACATCAAGTTATGTTTGTTTTGAGCCAGTCCAGATATTTTCTTTTTCATCCTCAAAAGTATTCTGGCATTTCAGAGTCACTCCCAATACATGATGAACAGACTGTGTGTGTGTGTGTGTCTCCTGAAGGATATAAACTTCCTTTATTAGGCAAATTTTTGTCCGGCAGGCAAGCTGGCCTGTGTCTGGAGGCCCAGTGCCAGTTATAAGGCAGAGACCACAGGATTAGCTTTTAAGTGTCAATTCTGTTCTCTTCAAGCCAATGCAGCCTCATTTCTTGGGAAAACAAAAAGCAGATTCAAAACAAGGCCATTATAAAACATTATAAAAGCAGATTCAAAACAAGGCCTCTTCAGAGAGATGAGTCTTTTTAAAGCTGAAGCTGCATCTGGGTCCATATCATTCCTTGTCAGTTTTGATATGCCCACCTACCCGCTCACTTTACAATAGAATGGGCTTTCTTGATTCAATGATTATTAAACTCGGAAAGAATCAACGGGCTTGAAAGCCTCAGTGACAGCCTCACCACCTGAAACTAGGGCAGCGTTTCTCAAACTTGAGTTTGTTGTTGTTAGACTACAATTTCCATCATCCCTAGGGAGCAGGACCCGTGGTCTGGGATGATGGGAGTTGTAGTCCAACAAGTGCCGTAGACCCAAGTTTTAGAGACATTGCTCTAGTCTAGGGGATAAACTGAATGTTGTGCTGTTTGTGATAGTTCCATAAATGCATTTCTGCTTGCCAGATGGAACAGTTTTTCCATCTCCTTTCCCCTGCAAACTGTTATGGGGCTTCTCCAGACAATCCCCAAACTGCGGGGGACTGTGTGTGGGGGGAGGGGGGGAAGCCCCAGTGGGGCATGTTGCATTAACTGATGGCCAAAGGAAAAATTCAGTGTCTCTCTCAGTGGCTTTTAGACTGTGTATGTGAGTAGCTTTGTAGTTCATCAAGAGAGTCATTGCTCCTCACTGAAAAGATCAGCAATTGCAGAAAAAACTCCATGCAAGAGAGCATGCCTTCCATTTCTGAGTATTCCTTGACTAAATGATGTATTCTGGGTCCCCCATTAGTTCACACTGGCCAGGGGTCTGCCCCCCTGAGCCTGGCCTGTGCCCTGCAAGATAGGAGTGTATATTACAATGTGCAGACCTGCAACAGCCTCTACTGAGTTAATATTTCCCTGAAGTTAAAACGTTTGACGTGCACTGGTCTGGCTAAATATAACAGTTGTCTCACGGTTGCCAATATCATATTCATTCATTCATTCATTCATTCATTCATGTCATCTTTATAATTATCGTGATAAGTAGTGAAAGAAGCAAACGCTGGAGTACTGTCACCTTTTCTGCGTTACTACCTGACTACTTTACTCTTGGCTTTGATCGCTGAAATAAATGTTCCACTCCCTCATTCTTCAATCTCTGTGCAAAAATAAAAAAATACCAGAGAGGAGAGAGACTGTTAAACGTATGTAGGGTGGCTTCTCTCTGCAGCTTGGTTTAAGTGGTTTTCCTGTTTATAATAGTGTGAGAATACAACGGGATCTGGTGATCCCAGGCACCAGTGCACACATGCAAACAGCCTACTTTTCCTGTCCAAAACTGCCTTTAATGGTCACATTTTTTTTCTTTTTTTCTGTGTATGTTTGAGTGAGTGAGCAGAGTATATAAGCAGGAAATGCTAGAGGCACCTCCCACAGGGGAAAAAGGCTTTCTTTTCTATTATTAAATAGAAAACAATTGGTTTGTAAAAGGATGTGGTCACTGGTAGTATTTCAAGCAGTGACTTCTTAGTAGTCTGCCAAGTCTATAGGGAACTGTGCTTTTTATGCTTGTGGTTTCGACAATGAGCAGGTGAACTCCAGGTTAGGGTTGCTTTTATTTCTTTTGTCCCACTGTCCCAGTAAAAAAAAAGGAGAGTGGGGACAGGGCAGCACCCATAATAAGACATTAAATGAGGATGAGGAACCCATCCCATGTTGGACTCCAGCTCTCACCAGCATCAGCTAGCAAGGTCAGGGATCATGGGAGTTGGAGTCCAGCAACAACTTTTGGGCCTCAGGTGCCTGAACGAAAAGGACCTGAAACTTCACAGCAATAGCATAGCATAGATTGAAAGACCTGGGGGAAATGAGGCCTTCACATTATGCAAAGTGATGTCAACATAGGCACCAGTCAAGAGCACCCCTGCAGTGGGGGAGAGCATCTAACAGTTGATATGCCACTACTGAGTAAATGGCTCATCAAAGACAGTGTCCCCTGGAAACTGGAGGACATGGGTCCACTCCCTGATACATCCTGTGTGGGGCCACAGGTATTGGAGTCTGCCTCCCCTGATCCCTAAGCAGACACATCTGCTGCCAGACTCTGCTGGTTGCTCCACATACATATTGAGTGATCTAGAGAGCCCTGGGGAGGGATTCCCACAGCTGGAAACTTCATTACCTGGAATGAGCCAATGGTTATGGAGGGGAAGGCACCAACCCTTCCACTAGGCAGGAGGCAGGAGATGGGGCCTCCAGTCATTCTCTACCTAGCTTGTCTATAAAATTCAGCCCATTTATCCAGGGTGGCCCTCACTGAGACAATGTGGATGTTTGGCCTCATCTGCAGGGGCACTATCCATGGTCCTGAACCCACACTTTGACCTCCCTCTCAGGTGCTGACCCTTACCTAGGGAGCCAAGAATTTCTCACCTGCCCTTGCTTGAGCCTTCATTACTCCTTGATGGTTTGGCATTCCTGCAGATCGTGACAGAGTGGGAGGGATCATGAATGTTGCTGCTGTTCTCCACCTGTTTGGCGCACAGGGTTGGTGTGTGTAGGCTGAAACTGCACAGTCAGTTCTCTGGGTAAGAAGTGGGAAATCACCTGTATATTTTCAGCTATGCCTTTAAGCTATATTCTGGCCCTGTGTAGAACTGTCTGGCAACAGATCCATGCATGTTCTGTTTTGCACACGATGGGTTGAACTGGGGGAGCACCATCTGATCCGGCCCATGTATAATCCTACTGTAGCACATAGGGGCTAGAAACTTGGCTTTTAAAATTATTTCTCATACACACTCATACACACACATACACACACACACACACACACACTTTCTAATAGGCTTGAACTGTGTTCCAAGGGTAATGTTTGCAGATGTCGTAGATGCACAACTACTTGTCTTTGGGTTTATCTCTCATTTTCGTAGCATATGAGGAACACTGAGTAAATGTAACACTTCCATGCTGCCTTTCATGAAGAAATATCCAAGTGATCCGAGCAAAACGTTACAAGGCTATAAAGGTTTACATGTGTTTTCCCCCCCTTCCTTAAAAGGAATGGTTTTTAAACTGAGTGAAAACAGGTGCTTTCCAGCTGTGGCAAACTAGTCCATTACGAGCCATGTTTAGTAGGTCATTGGACAGTGTTCTGAATTATCCTTTTGGGAAAATGCCACTGAAGGAAACCTAATTTCATGTCTTGGAACATGGCAGCCTGATAAATGGAAAGTTGGTTACATGGCTTTTGTCACCCATGAAATTCCACGCTTGTCATTCTGCCTGAATGAATGCAGCTTCTGCAGATGTAAGCATCACTCTTGACTGTCCTCGTAATGTAGGAATTGCCTCAATGGATCACAAAAAGGGATCTTTCTCCAGGAGGGGCAGCCAAATGTAACATTAACACTTGATGCAGCCTAAGGTTTGGAGTGGAATTGCGAAGTTGGCGTGTCAGTCGTTAAACTGAGCTTGAACTCCCCTTTTCAGATGCAGCGAAATGTCTCCTCGGAAATGACGCGGACTCTGTGATTCCTGTTGCTTCGACTGCCTTCTCTTTGAACAGCACTGTCTAGGCTAGTCAGCTCCAAGCCTTTGCCCAGGGTTGATGCCTGTCTCTTTAAAATCCGCATGCCACTGATAAAGGTGCGGGCACTGAGTCAGGAAAATAAAAAGGGTGGGAAGCCCATTTCATTTGGACCAGGCTCATGAGGGAGTGGGGTTTCCCCTGGGATGGAGAAGTATAAACTTCTGGGATGTGGAGTGCTTTGTCGGAAAAGGACAGTGGGTGGCTATTGGAAAAACGTTGTGTAATTTATGGAACTTCTGTAGCCTCTGACGCGCCGTGCATTATGTAACAGGATATATAATTCCAGTGCCCCCTATTTCTTTTTTCTTCCCTGCCTAGCCCTGCCCAAATGCCCTGGAACGTATTCCAGAGCTGTGGATGTCTAACATTTAAAAGCTGCCTTGATACCTCAGCCATGGCAAGCAATGCAAAAATGCTTCCCCCCCCCTTTTTCTCTAAAGGGGGGTGAGGGAGAGGGGAAAGCGACTGTTTTGCATTTGCTCTTTCAAGATCCTGGAGGAATGCCGAGTTTTATTTTTATATTTTACATAACCAATTTAAATATTTGTGATGGCTCATGTTGCTTTTCCTGGTATTTGGGGAACACTCGCTTCCCCATCCCAGGGCCCACCCCTACACACGGCTTTCCGTGTTTTCAACAGAGCATTTGAGCTGTTTTCTCTTTGTCATACGATACGAAATGACACGCGGTATGCTGTCCAGGGCTGCTAGATTACTAGCAACACACACACACACACAACTGTATGTCAGACTCGCTCTCTGTAGTCCAATACTTTCTTTTTAGAATGCATAATTCAGATTCCCACCCGCTCCTTACTGTTAGAAAGGCCCTTAGGAGTACTGTGTTTATGGCGTTTTCTCTTTAAAGGATTGAGCTGGCTTAGCAGCAGCAGCTGTGTTTATCCAGGGTTGTGTATTTGTAAGCTTATTTACTCGTGCCTCTGTTATACTTATCCATTCTCAGTTTTCAAGAGCCGGCCACCTAACTCATTACTGAGAGGGGGAAAGGTGCATTTGAATCTAGAGCTCAGCCAAAGCCATCTTTTAAATGTTGCTGTCACTTACACAAGTTCAGGAATACCTCTTCGCCATGACTGTTTCCTTAGACTTTCCTTCCAGTAGCACCTTAGAGACCAACTAAGTTGCACATGAAAGCTCATACCAAGAACAAACTTAGTTGGTCTCTAAGGTGCTACTGGAAGGAATTTTGTTTTGTTTTGTTTTGACTATGGCAGACCAACACGGCTACCTACCTGTAACTGGTCCTTAGACTTTTTTCATCCAGGCTGTGGACATTTGAAGGAACCATGCAGAAGGACTCAACACTGGTTTTTACAGCTCCAGCGATCTGTGCCATCCCTGTGCAGTCCCTGGGGGTACAGCTTGGCAAAAGCTCCAAAGCCTTGGGAGCCAAACACACAGCGGGTGCTTTTCAACCTCCCTGAGCTAAGTCTCAGGTGGAGGCCCTTCTCTGTACACTGCACCCACATGACAGTTAAAAGGCCCATTCTTTCTTTATAGAATCATAGAATTGTAGAGTTGGAAGGGACCCAAGGGTCATCTAGTCCAACCCCCTAATATTTTATTAGAAGAATGTCATTTATAAGAAGATAAAAGAGAGAGAGAGAGAGAGAGATATAAAAAAAATAAAGGTGTGGGGAATACATTACAATACAATAAATATAATCAGTTACATTTCCATACATTATTATATAGATATGTTACAGGTCTTGGTCTGCCATAGTCAAAACAAAATAAAAAATAAAAAAATCCTTCCAGTAGCACCTTAGAGACCAACTAAGTTTATTCTTGGTATGAGCTTTCGTGTGCACGCACACTTCTTCAGATACACTGAAACGGAAGTCACCAGACCCTTATATATAGTGAGAGAGTGGGGAGGGGTATTACTCAGAAGGGTGGTGGGAATGGGTGATTGGCTGATGGGTGTGGAAAACCTGTTGATGACTGTTAACGACTGCAATTAGTCCTACAGGAAAAAGCAAGGTTTGAGATGGCTAATGATAGCTTTGTCGTGTATAATGAGATAAGAATCCAATGTCTTTGTTCAGACCAGGTCTTTCCGTGGTTTTGAGTTTGGTAATGAGTTGCAATTCAGCAAGTTCTCTTTCCAGTCTTTTTCTGAAATTCCTTTGTATTAAGACAGCTACTTTGAGATCTTGTATAGAATGTCCTGGGAGATTGAAGTGTTCTCCTACTGGTTTCTCTGTCTTGTGATTCCTGATATCAGATTTATGTCCATTTATCCTTTGGCGTAGGGTTTGGCCTGTTTGTCCAATATAGAGAGCTGAAGATCACTGTTGGCATAGATATGTATAGCCTTGTGAGTGTGAAACTGGGCTAGGTAGCCAACCGGAGCATGCTTCCGGATGGATTTATTGTACTTCCTTCTTTTGGCCTAGTGGTTAAAACAGTAAAAACAGACTTTTCCCCCTTTCACGCTTAGGAGGACTGTCTTATTAGCTCTTCTCCCTTTTCCGTTTCTGAGAACACACTAATGAGGCGAGACTGTGTTTGATACATAATTGATTCAGAATCATAATTTTCTCCCTTCCTCCAGCCAGGACAATTTTGTCTCTTTCTCCACCCTGTCCAGATTTTTCTGCACTTCTCTACAATTACTTTGAGTGAAATCCTTGAGTAATTTTTTTAAAGTGCATACCTTGTTTTACCGTGGTATATTGTGTCAGACTAATACTTAGATTAATGATTTCTGGATAATGCTTCTGGGCATGAAACATTTTCCTGAATAGGCAGAGAATATGCTGCCAAACATTTCACTCTCTCAGAGGAGCTCTTTGGTTTGTTGCTGTAAATAGGTGTTGTCAGAACTTGGTTAACTTCCATATTAATTCTCCATCCACTCAGCCTAATAGCACCCTTCAAAATGTCTTTGTGTAATACATGTTGCAGTTGCATTGTTGCAAGTGCAGGTGGATCCATATGACTGCTTATATACAGAATAGGCATTGAATAATCTGAGTTTGCAGCTGATCTTGTGCTTTCAAATGCAACTTTTGACATGTTTTGCTTGACTAATGCTGGGCCAGTAAGAAAGGCAGCGGAGATTCCAGCAAAAGTCAACATTCTTTTTCCAACATTTTATTTACATTTCTGTTGGCACTTCATAATTTTCCCATTTTAATAACATAGTTTATTTAGCATCCTGAAGGTTTGGTGTAGCTGTCCCTAGTTTCCAACTTTGCATGGTATACGGAGTGCATAAGCTGAACGATCAAAAAGCTGTAACTTTTCCTGATTGGTTCAGGAGGCCATACTATATGTTAGAACTGCAGTGATCCATGTCTACTTCCCTGATTGATTAGTAACTATATCGTAAGTAGAGGCTGACAAAGAGCAGTGCCTGCCGTGAAAATGCACAGTTTGCCCGCTAAATGGAAGTGTTTCAAAAGGGCCTTTTTATGATGCGGCTATAAATTCAAGAATGTGAAGTGATGTGCATTTCATTCTGGGGAATGTGGAATGAAAAATGATAGCGTTGAATGTCCTGAATGACCCGGTGAGGTTGATATATATGGGACTGGTCACCATAATCACGAGCAATTTGGTGTCGGTTTTTTAAGAACAGTTTTGCTTTTCGTTGTATTTTGCAATCTTAGTGGATTAGCCAGTCAGTTTCCAAAACTCAATCCTCAAATCAACAATATATACAGCTGTTGCTTTTCTCTATCTCAGTGAAGTAGGGCAGACAAATGTTGAGTTTACAGTTGCGATCCTACTCTTACCTACCTAAGAATGAGCCTAATTTTACTCAGTCGGACTTGACTTCTGAGTTGCACCGTGAGTCTCTGTTCTCATCTTAGAATGAGCACAGCAGATTCTGGTTAGTTGCCGACCAACACTATGAATCTGAAAATAGTAAGATCGTTTTCCAATCCATCATTTGCTTTATCCTGTAGAAAAGACATATCATTGTGTTCATAGGGTCAGTTCACACAACCCAGTCCTAGCTTTGTAGTGAATCCAGTGTGACTTGCAGCTGCAGAAGCAGAACGGCATGAATTACCTTTGAAAGCAAACATATATGTCTCTAGGGAAATTACTCTGGCTATATTCATGGTCTGTCTGTGCTAAATTTCAAATTCCTGCTGCTGATGTGGATTTTAAGGGGTGGTAATTTGAATCCATGAGATGTGCTGTATTTGGAGATTTTCATTGTGTCCTTTTGTAAAATCACAGGACCTACCAAGGATTTAGAAGTGACCTGGCCAAAATTGTTTCTGAGCGTCAAGCAACAACTGTGCCTGACTTCTCCATGTCCCTCCACATCCCTCTATTCAGCACAACACTAAGCCAAACTATGGCTTCCAAATGAATCATGAGCTGTAACCAAGGTTTGTTCTTGGCAAATTGCTCATGGTTTGTTTGGGGAAGACATACCATGAGACTGGGTTCACATGTAGCAGTAAACCATTATAACTTTTAGCTCCTGGTGGCACAGTAGCAGTGGAACCAAGGGAGGAATGAAGCGGCCTCGATTTTCTAAATGAACACCAGCATCTTTGCTTGTTCACGCTAAGCCATAGTTTAACTTATGTAGATGACCAGTGAGAGGAACTCCTAGATTCTCTACGTTTCTAGGAAATCCTCTCACTGGCCATCTATACCAGTGTTTTTCAACCACTGTTCCGTGGCACACTAGTGTGCCGCAAGATGTTGCCTGGTGTGCCGTGGGAAAAATTAAAAAATGACTTTATATATAGTCAATATAGGCACAGAGTTAAATTTTTTAACATTTTCTAATGGTGGTGTGCCTCGAGATTTTTTTCATGAAACAAGTGTGCCTTTGCCCAAAAAAAGGTTGAAAAACACTGATCTATACATTGGTACCTTGGGTTACATACGCTTCAGGTTACATATGCTTCAGGTTAAGAACTCCGCTAACCCAGAAATAACGCTTCAGGTTAAGAACTTTGCTTCAGGATAAGAACAGAAATTGTGCTCTGGTGGTGCAGTGGCAGTGGGAGGTCCCATTAGCTAAAGTGGTGCTTCAGGTTAAGAACATTTTCAGGTTAAGAACGGACCTCCAGAACGAATTAAGTACTTAACCAGAGGTACCACTGTATAAGCTTATCTCCCAGATGCAAGGGTAACCGTGTACATATACTGGCAACATACCTATGTTACTACATATAATGCTAAATGTAGCAACCACTATGTTGCCAGTATATGTACACGGTTACATACGCTTCAGGTTACATATGCTTCAGGTTAAGAACTCCACTAACCCAGAAATAACGCTTCAGGTTAAGAACTTTGCTTCAGGATAAGAACAGAAATTGTGCTCTGGTGGCCTTGTACCAAGTGAGACAATTGGTCAGTCTGGTATATGTCTCAGTACTGACTACACTGACTGACTGTGACTCTTCAGGGTGTCAGACAGGAATATTTCCCAGACAGGAGGTTCTTGGGATTGAATCTAAGACCTTCTGCATGAAAAGCATTTTCTCCACCACTGGATTACAGTGTGGTTTTTCTTGAGGTATCTCCACCGTTATCCTTTTTGACAATCCGTTTTCCATTTGACCAGATGACATGGGTAGGAACATAACAACAAAGTTAGTGGTTTCACTTGTAAAGGTAGTTTTAGAATCGTGGCCCCGGTTACCTTCTTAGCTGTCTTTGCCCTAGGATTGCAGGTTAAACAATGCGGATGCCTTCGCAAGTAACAGCACGGCCCGATGTGTGCCGCACACAACTTTATCACTGTTTCATTGCTGAATGAAACCAGACCTCCAGATTCCCAACAATTTCATTTGCTTCCATGCTCAAAACACAGCCATCTGCAGCTCACTTAATTCTGAACTTCCTGCGGCAAGGAAGTTGTTAAAACATACTCTTTGGGGCTCCCCCTTCCTCCTAAACAGTCCTGCCTTTAAAAGCTTTAAAAGAGAAAGAGAGACTCTCCAGATATAGGGAAAAGTATCTAATTTCTTGTCAGTTTCTGACACACAAGGTTGTTGCGATAATAATAGATACCCAGCTATAAATCAGTGTTTCAGCACAACGCAATGTCACTGTTGGCGTTCCTGCATTCTGATGCTTTGGCCACAGTGGTGAAATGTAAAACCTTCCACTTAATCCTACAGCATAATTTTCACCAAGCTCATATAGCTCATCTCCATTGTAGAAATGGCAAAGGAGAGAGATCAAAGGAGATGTGAAACTGCAGTGACAATTAAAACAAAACAAAACAAAAGACCAGTCTCAATAGCTTGCCAGGACTGGAAGTGAGATATTAATCTGAATTTCCACCATTGTGGAGATTTCAGACAAGGAAAAGCAGCATACTTTCCAGGAGAGAGAAGACTTGTGAATGGCATAATAATAATGCTCAGAGACTTAAGGTTCACAAGCATTCCCTCTGAACTAGCAGCATTTAACAGACTTCTCGTTTGAGTTTTGCACATATTAAGAGAAATGGAACTCCTGGGAATCTTTTAAAGAGCATTTCATTTCACAAAATTCTGCCTTTTATTGGGCAAACGTCCACGATGTTCATTATATAGAGATATTAGGGCATCAAGCAAATGGGAGAATAGCAGAATGCAACAACCATTTCCTGAGATCTAGTTGCATGCCTTAGATATAAGAGCTTTGCCCTGTTCATTAGAGTAGCCTTTGAAGTCCCCCTTCCCCCACCATAGCTAATTGCTTTGCCTAAAATACTGTGAAGATCAGCAACGCTGCACATACCAGGGCCTCAGGAACAGGGAAATGCCAGGAAAGCATGTAACTTCAAGGAAATCAATCCCAAACGTAGAGCTGCAAGAGCTAGTTAGAAGCAAAACTCAATTCCAGCACTTCTCAGATGGGCGCCATTGCTATTCTAAGAGAGGGAGGGAGGTGTTTCGGCACCTCTTTTTCTAGAAAAATAGCACTGGGTAGAAGAAAAAAACCTTATGCTGAGTTAGACCAGAGGAAAATTAAGTGTGGCTAAGCCCTTAGTCTCTGGAACTGCTGTTTCTTCAGTATTGGTACTGGAAGTGCTAGGCAAAATCCAGAGGCAAACTCTGACCCAGTTTGCATGTAAGGATAAACCATGGTTTAGCGTTACAAAAACAAGTGCAGTGAGCTTGGGCTTGTAAACTCCCTTGTCCATTCTTCCACTCTTGTATGGCTGTGAGGACAAAAAAGAGAGAAAGAAATTAAATAAACAGTAAACCCACTCACTATATTGCATGTAAAGAACCGAAACAGAGGGATGATAGTATTGCAATAAGGTAGGATAACTTTACTGAATACAGCAATAGTTTAAGGCTATTGGTTTATTAAGTCCTGAATTTGTTTAGAATATAAGTAAGGGAGAATCTGTGTCTAAATTCAATATATATTAGTTGCCTACTAATGCCTACAACTGGACATGTGAAAATAGCTGCGTATAGATGAGCATATTGATACAGATACATTTTCATTCATTTGTGTTACGTGTTTTGTACAGCTACATTATTTTTATGTTATGTTTCAATGTTGGCAAATAATAAAATAAATACAATTCCAGTATGCAAGTTATAAAAATAACATTTTAAAAAGAAAGGAATAAAGGTTTAGATCAAGTTTGGAGAGCCTCTGACCCTCCAGGTATTGCTTAACTCCAGGTATTCCCATCATTGCTGGCAAGGGGCTGTGCTTGCCAGAGCTAATGGGAGTTGTAGTTCAGCAACATCTGGGCCAAATGTTCCCCACACCTGGTTTAGATCAACCTTGGAGTGTTAGAGCAAAGCTTTTCCTATGCTCTTAAAATTATCATGGGCGGGGGGAATCAGACAGCAAACTCCAATCATATACTCTCTGCTTCTAATCAGTGACTGCTGTGTTTTGTAGAATCAGTAATAGTTTAGTAGTAGAGAAAGACAGTAGAATGGCCTTCAAAATTAGATGAATCGATTACTTTTTATGTTTTTTGTTGTCTATTCATTATCATGCATTGTCTATTCGTGAGACACCCCCTGAAACACATCCAATTCATTCTATAAGCACTTTGAAGAGTAGGTATGTTCTATTTTGGGATGCTGTCTGTGTGTGTGTGTGTGTGTTTTTTTTTTAAATACTGTGCTCTATCCAGTGAGAGCAAAACTATTTGTTGCTCAGTTTTAAATATCTGGAAATGTTTTGCGGCAGGAACAATGCAAACGTTTATTTGAGAGGTCGGCGCAAAAACAATTCACATGTTGTATTTCAAGGTATTTCAACATAAGCTCTTACCACAGTTCATAAGGAAAGTGTGTTAAAGAAGTGACTTTCTAGAACTGAGAGTGCCACCTGTATATTATTTCATTAATCCTTGCAATAATCCTGTAAAATAGGCTGAGAAACCAGATGCTGCTTGGCTCCTCCTGTCTCTCAATTGTCTTCTGCTGGCATCTGGCTGTAGCACAGCCCACTTTGCCTCAGCTTATAAGACTCACTCCATTTGAATCCTGCTTCCCCCAAACTATTTTCATTCAACCTTGTCATTCAAAGATTTTGTAGCTTTAAGAGCTTTACAGCGCAATCTTATACATACCTATGCATAAGTCTCAGTGATTTCCCAGTATAGAATTGCAGCCTTAAGAACTGGTGGGTGCATATGCTTGTTTTCCTCTACTCTCTGCATCACTTTTTTCTTTTGTGTCTTGACTTTTGGATTTTGTAGGCTTGCAGGAAAGGCTCACATAAGCTGCTCTGGAAGCTTTTTTTTTTGCCATGGATTGGCACACAAATGCTTTAAATAAATTAAGAAATGTTACTCCCCTAGCTGAGACTAAGAGAGCATTGCTTTCCTAAAGTCACCTGTTCGTTTATGTATTGGTGTAATTTATTTGTTCAATTGATAAGCAACGCTGCAGTAACAGGACACTTAGGGTTGCATGCAGTTTAACAGGAGATACTATAAAATCATGAAAACAAAGCCACAAAGCCAGAGAACTCATTGGGTGCAGGGAAGAAATCCCTAAAATTCAGCAAAGCTATAAGGGGGAAAAAAATCCAAAAACACTTTTAATGATGCTGAAAAGATATCAGAGTTGGTAGAAGGCAAACTTCTCAGAGGAGGGCATTCCACATTTGAGATGCCATGACAGAGAGTGCCTTCTCACTGGCAAACAAATCTGATTTATATACATTTATCCCAACCATCCTCCAAGGAATTCATGGTTGCATGCCTGGTTCCCCCTTTCCCCATTTTATCCTCATAACAACCCAGTGAGGTAGGTTATGCTGAAAGAAGACGATTGGCCCAAGATAATTCAAGGAGCGTTATGGCCAGGTGGGGATTTGAACTTGGAAGACTCTGTAGTCGAAACCTGCAACCAATATATATCGCAATGTCAATCTTCGTTTAAGCACATGAAGGGTATTGATTCCAAAGAGGGGTGGGAAAGAGCCTGGGAGAGGAGGCGGCGGCCCCATATTCCTTCAGCCCATGCCCAGTCTCTAAACTGTAGTCAAGGGAGCTTCCATCATTGTGTCTGCCTTGGCCCCTAGTGAATTCATGGCTGAGGTCAAACTTCAACTTGAACCGAAAATTGTAACTTATTCTCCTAACTGCAGCACTAGCTCAGTATAAAGTACTTGTGTGGGTTCCGTGTGGAGGAAAATCAGGACCTACAAAAATGTGGCCCTGTTGCTTTAGCTTTCCCTGGAGGGTGGGGTTTTGTTTTTTGTTTGTGGTGGAATTGGTATCCCAGCATAAATCATATGCAAGGCCCTGGTTGTTTCAAATGTGAGAGGAAACTACAGAATTGTTTCCCGAGCAATTAATATATATATATTTTGGACTGCTTTGACATGGTTCATGCTGTTGCCATATGTGCTGTAAATCAGGTATCATTTTACTCCCCAAATATGGCTCAGTTTTAAGTGCTTTCTGAAAATGTTTCTGTATAAGTCATAGTGTATGCAGAGTTCTTTGGGATGCTTCCAGAGAAACGTGAAGGCGCTGAGTTTTAAAACTCATTTCAGACCATTTTGTTGCTAGCGGAGTGAAGTGGAGTGTGAAGGAGATAATTGAGTAGAAGAAAATAGATGCTTATCTTCTGATAAAGCTGATTGTCGGAAGAAGAAGAAGAAGGGTTTGGATTTGATAATCCTGCTTTATCACTACCCGAAGGAATCTCAAAGCGGCTAAGGTTCTCCTTTCCCTTCCTCCCCCACAACAAACACTCTGTGAGGTGAGTGGGGCTGAGAGACTTCAAAGAAGTGATACTAACCCAAAGTCACCCAGCAGCTGCATGTGGAGGAGCGGAGACACGAACCTGGTTCCCCAGATTACGAGTCCACCACTCTTAACCACTACACCACACTGACTCCCTGGAACCACTACACCACACTGGAAACTTCTAAGCAGCAGATTACATGCCTAAAAGGAGTCGCAGTTAGAGAATGCTTGTATGTGGCTAAAAAGTTCATCTTGATGAACTTGAACTAGTTGGTTTCATAAAGGATGAATTCGGACATGAACTAATTCCTTTTAAAATCTACAGTCATGCCTCATGTTGTGTCCGCTTCATGTTATATCTTTTCAAGTTGCGTCCCGCGGCAACCCGGTAGTACCAGAACGGTTACTTCCGGGTTTTGCCGCTCACGCATGCACAGAAGCGCTAAATTGTGCCGCGTGCATGCACAGACATGGCACTTCTGGATGCGAATGCTTGGAGTTGCGGACATGCCTCTGGGATGGATTACGTCCGCAGCTCGAGGTTCTACTGTACTGGAAAACTTTGTAGTAGTAGTAGTAGTAGTAGCAGCAGCAGCAGCAGCAGTAGCAGTAGTGGTGTGGCCTGCTACAGAATATTCCAGGTTCAATCTGTAGCCTGGCTGGAATCTTCAGTGAAAGAATCCAGGTCCCACTTCAATCTTCCTTTGAAAGACGAGGCATTTCAGTATCTGAGCATCTGCTTTGCATGCAGAAGGTCCTAAGTGCAGCTTCTCCCAGCATCTCCCAGTAGGGTGGCAAATTCATAGAATCATAGAACTGCCGAGTTGGAAGGTACCCTGAGGATCATCTAGTCCAACCCCCTGCAATCCAGGAATATGCAGTTGTCCCATACGGGGATCGAACCTGCAACCTCAGCATTAGACAGTGAGAAAAATCCAGGACAAGCTTTTTTTCCCCTTTTTTTCTTTTTTGCAAGGATGGTTGTATTCATAGCCCAAATATTGGAAAAGTCAAGGTGTCAAAACTCCTATCTCAGATTGTCATTATTATTAATGTTTTCCCCTAAAGGCAGATTAACAAAGCACATTAGAAACAGCCCCTGCTATTTTTAAAAACTTGAGCACACTTCTTGGACTAAGGACATGTTTGTGTCTGCTCGGTAGGTCTCTTGACAAGCTAAACAGATTGTTTTATTTCATTGGCTCTCAAGGCGCATGTCTGCTTTAATAAAAGGGGAAAATCATTTCCAAATAGGGTCTGAATGAGATCTGGAATCTGGGCTATATTTGAAGCATGCAGCACATTTTTAAAAATGAGGGAAAAACCTGAACTTTGGGGAATGAGGAGGGTCACACTGCAGACTTCCAAATCATATGCTGAAGCCTGCCATAGCTCAGCTACTACATTCACAGTATTTCAGGCTGTTCCAGAATTTGCAAGGGAATGAATTTGTTCTGGGTATCACAAAGCATAACACAGCTGCTAATGACTGAATCTGTTTCTCAGGAGGAAAGGTGGCAAGCGGTGATAGCATTTTAGGTGTCTGAAATTTTGCATCTGGTATTTTGGAGCTTGCTGGTTCCACAGTAGAGGAGAGACCAATTGCTGTTTTGCGACACCAATCCTTCGTTGGTGTTAAGAGCATGTGAGCTTTGTTCAGTTGCACACACAAACAAAAGTGTCATTGGAAACAAAAATCAGGAATCCACATGAAGCGGCCTTTTAAGTTCATTTCCTACATTAGTTTTTCTAGATCAACATATTAAGGAGGAGCAACACAAATTGGCACAAAGCCCTAACTTGTCAATGGGCAGGTGATGTCTCTCAGCCAGGTATTCATTAGGCATCGTTTGGAATCTGAGCGGGCTCAAAGCACGTCTAACAGGGGGGGAAAGTTAATTCTCGCAGGTACATAGCCCTTTTGTGGTCTGTTTTCATTTGATTGTACCAAATAGCAGATTTGCAATTTTTTATATATTCAAGGTCCTTTTTTTGCATCTTCGCTAAACACAACACCTCGTATCTTGTGATCAGAAGCCCCTGACAGTATCACTGTTGGAGAGATCGAATAACTCTGCATCAGACCTCTACAAGATTTTACCCAGCCTTCCCTTTTCGGCAACTCCAAAAGAGATCTTTTGGCTAAACGGAGATTCGAAGTCTCAAAACAGAGACTTTTTCTGGTGCAGAAAACAGAGGGAATGGCCACACATCGCTGGCTCAGTAGGGGAGGCATTGTTGGGTCTCTGAACTTGGGGGAGTCATGGCGCGATATAAAATACTGATGCAAACTATGTGGAACTTGAGATATGGAGGATTTAATTGGCTTTCAGAATGTTAAGCAAGTTGCCAGGATTGAAATGCTTCCTGTGTGTTAAAATGCTGAAGGGTCATTAAAGACTTGAAGGCAGCACTTCCACCAGTGTTTTACCCCTGCAGAATCCTCGATGGGTGTTTATTCACTTAATGGCTTGAGGAAATACTGCCTTCTAACAAAACTCTCTTTGGAAGTCTTTTGGCCTTACCTTGGCTGGTGCAACTTGTGAGATCTGATAAGTTAGTAAGAAAAAATGCTTTGGCATGTTCTGGGTTGATTTCTTTTTAAACTGTAAGTGTGTGTGTGTTTTGTGTCCTCTATGAAGATTTTGAAGTATAAATAAATCCCAGGTTAGTTGTTGGCTTCTTGGCAAAAGATAAGTATGCCTGAGAAAGGGAAATAAAGAATCATATCCGGCTATTTTGTATAATGGCAGCAGAGCATTCTGTTGACTTTACAGGCACGAAATATGATTGTTTTGGCAGTGGAATTCAGAGTAGAGTCTTCCCTTTTATCCATAGGGGGTGGGAAGTGGTCAGGCTCTTGTTGCAAAAGTTATAAATATTAACCATGTTAAAACAACATTCAAATGCTCCAGCAATGCACATGGTACCAGACATTGTGGCTTAAGGAATTGTTTGCATGCTACTTTCTTTAAAAGGGTTTGGGAGTGAGCGTGTCATTCCCCAGCCAGAACCAGAGGTTTACCAAAGACTGTCACTAGACTGAGCCAGTTGACTATTGATCACTCTTAACAGCCTTATTTGTATCCCACCCATCTGACTGGGCACTCTGGTTGTCTTCCAGCATATCTAAAAACATAATCAAACATTAAACATTAAAAACATCCCTATAAAGGGCTGCCATCAGATGTCTTCTAGGGGTTGTATAGTTAATTATCTCCTTGACATCTGATGGGAGGGTGCCACTACCGAGAAGGCTGGTTCCTTGCAACTTCACATCTCTCAGTGAGGGAACCACTAGAAGGCTCTTGTAGCTGGACCTCAGTGTCCAGGCTGAATGACAGGGGTGGAAACGCTCCTTCAGGTATACAGGGCCTTGTTTAGGGCTTTAGTCAAATACAAGCCAGAGAGAATGATATAATAGTAATATCAAATGATTCATGTCCAGTGAAGAAAGAGCCTTCTTAGGTCAATGATGAATAAAAGTCTTCCAGTTCCTGTTCTTTAAAGGAATAGCCTTTGTAATATATTTATTCATTGTCTCTCCCCATTCTGATATAGTAGGAATAGACAATTGCTCCCACAACATAACAAAACCTTGACACTACAATTGTATCATCACTCTCCTCCTCTTGCTGTTTTCTCAAGTTTTTGACAATAAGAGTAACAGACAATAAGAGTAACAGCCAGAGCCAATTCCATCTTTGCCATCTTTCTAGTTACAGTGCACACTTTCTCTCGGCTGCCTGCTTATTGTTCCCTTGCTCTTGGGGCTTGGTTTCTCTCCAGGCAGGAAGCTGGCCTTTATTGAAATGGTTGAACCTGGCGGTTTCAGTCAGGGAATTTAGCATATCCTGTCAGTGATGCAATTAGGTAATTTTAGACGCTCAGTGTAAAAGTCTTATGGAAGTCACACTCGGGACTTCATGGTCTTGGGAAAGTCGGCACGTTTAAGTCATAGTCAGACTCTCCTCTAGAGACTGGAACAGATGCTCCCTCTAAACAAGGACTTGCTGCTCAGATACCTCCAGAAACTCCAGCACTTGATTCATAGTCTTGATATTCAATAAATAAGTTCATTGCTTATATACAAATGGTCTGTGTGGCTGCTGTCACATGCTGACAGCTTCTGGGAGCCACAGGCTAAACCAGGTGAGGCCAATGGGCTTCAAACCCTTGGTGAATTTAGAGACTTCTCCTGCGTGTGAAGATAGGCTCTGGTGGGTTGAGCGGACGAGGCCAATACTGGGTCCAACAGTTTAAGAAGGAGGTTTCTGTACATGCTGTAGAGGGATGGATGGGGCTCATCAACCTGGGAAGGGAGTCCATCTAGGACAAGGAAAACTCTGATCCTAGGCCTCCGTTGCCTTGTGGGATATCTTCAGGAGAAGAAAAAGCTGAGGAGTGAACCATACCCAAATCCAGAATGGAGCCCCTAAGACAGTTGGAGGCGCCTTGTATGCAACTCCTGCAGCCAAGCTGGTGCTGAACATATTGTTCTGCTTTCCTTTGGACCACATCAACGAGGCTAAGATTGGGGGGGTCTTGTCACCAGGGCAGCCTAGGACCTCCATACACACTGCCCAGGCTTGGGCTCCGGGGAGGTCACTGCTAATGCAGCGGTTTGACTTCACTCACAGAAGCACATTCCCTCGTATCGCGAGACAGACAGATGTCAACAGTGATCAACAGAAGGGCATGACTGATTAAATTGTTTCCAAAGTTGCAATTTGGGGGGGGGGGGGAGAGGTGGAAACTGCTGTTGAAAAGCATCTCCCTTGAGGGATTTCAAAGGTATAGCATGTCTGCTTTGCTGACAGTTTTCTACACCACTGTTGGTGCCTCCTGTTGCTGCAGTGCAGGGATGCTTTCAGGTTGTTTTAACAAGGAATGCACAGCGGTGAAGATTTAACCGATTCAAAATTGGTAATTGCTCAGCACTGTGTCACAGGTGAGACCCTCCCAGGCATCCATTAGGCAAAGCTTTGAGGTTTCATTATGACGTTTAAGTGGGATTTATTGTAACACTATCACTTAAACATTTAAGAAAGTAACAGCATTTTTAATCACTGTGTCTTAGGAATTAAATCATTCTGCTGCTATTGATATACCTAATTCTGTAGGGTGGTTACACATCAGAACGAGGTAGGCAAAGCTCAATTAACTTGTAACAACTTGATGAATGTTAAGGTGCTTGACTTTTTCATGTGTTTTTTCCTTTTCTTTTTGTCCTGTCTATCGCTCTTTTGTACTGAAACAAAATGCTGGTTTATTTTGCACTTTTGTATGTATCCAAGGAACCTGAACCACACCCACAGGGTTTTTAACAACAACCGTGTAATGTAGGTTCAGTTGAAACAACAGTGATTTGCCCAAGACTCCCCACTTGAGTGTTGTGGTCAAGTGGGGATTTTTTTTTTTTTTTTAAACAGAATTTATTAGCATTTTCATAATATAACACAAACCCAACCCCACACCTACAAATACAAAAACAAATACAAATACACATAAAGTCAGGATTCTTCTTCTTATTTATAACCTTACAAAAAAAAAAATTCTAGTTCTGAATCTTGACGTTTGACTTCCCCCGCCTTTTCACCTTCGGTTTTAATTCAATATACTATTTCCTTAACCACTTTTCTCTATAAAATTTTTTAACTTTACTTAAAAAAAGAAAACATACTTATCTCAATCTTTGCATTATACCCTAAATCATAACCAAATATTCTTATAGCTAAACTTATTTCTTCTGTCCTTTATCATGCTGCTTTTAACTTAAAATTCAATATCTCCTTACTTATTTAAAATAAATTTATCATTAACAGACTTCACACTCCGACTTCGGATACCATGACAGACCATTTAGATTATACATTTAACACTTCAACCCACTCCCCCTCTATCCATTGTCTTTTTCTGTCTTTCTCCAGCGCCAAATCTCCCATTGTCTTCCTCCAAGTGTCCACAGATCCAGGCAGCATCCACAGCAAACCCCGCATCGAGCCTCAGGGCGTTTCTCATCTGCATTCTGGGCTCCTCCGTTTCTTTTGCTTCTTCTTCTTGTAAAAATTCTAATTCCATGCAAGTGGGGATTTTAACCCAGGTTCACATAAACCAAGTTCACAACTAGCACGATAACTAAAATTAAAAATTCCACAGGAAGCCTTTCTTGCATTATGACATTAGGCATAGCACTTGGAGAAGCCTGCAGCCAAATTCCCCCTGTCCTACTGCTGTCCACCAAGGCAGCCTCCTGTTTTTTTGCCGCCTGCCTGTCAGTGCAAAACAACATGGCGTTGTGTGTTGTCAGAGCGACTGGTAAACCATAATGACCGCCTGATGGGCTGCATTCAGCTTGGAAGACCACAAATTGTACAGACACAACCATATAAGCCCGACTCATTCAAGAGGAAATGTATCACATGTATATTTCGGCTTGGCTTGGGTGTATGATCATTTCCATGTAATTAACAACATTCACATGTCAATTGCAGACGCATTCTCATCATTATTTTTTGTTCTAGCCTTAAAATGAGCTCAATAAAGCAAACTGTGTTTTGGAATAGACCAAAGGTTCTGTAGGTACAACCACTCCCTTTTCCAGCAAGCATTCTCTAGAACAGACTTCGAAACCTGGGCAAATGGGGGAAGCAGCATACTTGGGAAACTTTTGTCTGGGAGAGACCTTTCCCCAGTGCCCCACTACCCCAAGAAATATAGAGGAGAATAGTTCAGTTTTAGAAAAGCCACCAGTGCATTTGTAACATTGGCAGCCCTCAAACCAATCCCTACTCTCATCTCAGACCCATTGCCTGCCTAGCAACCAATGGGCTTTATATACTTAACAGACCTAGAAGCAAAAGATCAGAAATGAATGTGTGCGCACACAACTGAGCAACAACCAGCGTAGCTACATAATTCACCAGTCTTCCCCAACCTGATGCTCCCAACTGTTTTGCACGACAGTTCCCACCAGCCCTTTGCATTGACCATGCTGCCTGGGTCTGATAGGAGTTTGAGGGTGCCAGATTGGGTATATGCACTGCTTGCCAACACCAGGGCTTTTCACTAATTAGAATTAATAGTGTTATCCGTGTCCTAATCAATTCAGTAACTGTATGCTCACAGCATTTTATCTCAGCCACCATGCCGCGCACTTTATCCATCTTACAAATCAATTCCACTTGCGTCACTGGGCTGAGACATGTATTCACATCTTGTTGTAATAGGGTTGTTCCAAAACGTTTACTATTCACGGGATGATGATTTTTTCCACTGTCCGATTTGATTACCTGGAAGAGCTGTGTTGTTTTGAAATCTTAATTCAACTTGCAGTTGCTGGATGGTTCTTTCCATCCGCCTTTCAGCTGAACTCCTAAATCTGTCTGAACTTAAGAAAGCCTGCCTGTGTTGTGTGTATTGTTATTATGCCCATTGCGTTGAGACTTTCTGCCGGAATGCTACTGGTTTATTTAGTATCACAATTTAGCTCAGGGAGGAGGTCAGGAAGGGTGGAACCATTACCTCCCAGAACTTTAATAATATTGGGAACTAATTTATGTGGAGTCACACTTGGTTTACTGCTCTTCTGTCCAGGATCTCAGGCAAAGGTCTGCCCCAATCCTTTTCCATGAGGCCCTATAATTAGCTGTCATTGTACAACCTACGGTGTATACATGATGGCATATATGCTCGGCTCCCACTCGCCAGAGATGCGTGACTTCCTACAGCAGGCTTCCTAAACCTCGGCCCTCCAGATGTTTTTGGACTAAAACTCCCATGATCCCTAGCTAGCAGGACCAGTGACCAGGGATGATGGGAATTGTAGTCTCAAAACACCTGGAGGGCCGAGATTGAGGAAGCCTGTCTTACAGGCTTCAGTCCTGACATGCCTGGCCCCACCATGTGGTATTATCAGGCAAATGGTGGCGCCCACATGATGGCAGCTGGGAGGGACGACAGCCACTGCCTAAGGCCACCATCCTGGTCCCCCTCAGTTATTGCAAAATGCACTGTTCTGGAAGTTCCTGTGCAGGTGCATTGTGGGTAAAAACATGGCTGCTGTTACAGAAAACATGCTACTAAAACTGTGCATAAGGGATGGGGTTAAAGTTTAGGTCTAAAGGGGCTTGCTTTCCCATACCCTCCAACATTTCTCCGATGAAAATAGGGACATCCTAAGGAAACGTGGGACATCCCGGGATCAAATCAGAAACCATGACAGCTTCTGGGTATATTCCTGGAAAATAGGGGCACTTGGTGGGTCTGCTTTCCTCCCCCACTGTTCTGGTGTCTATGCACAAACCTGTTTTTCCCTTTCTCACGCTGCTAAATCTTGCTTTGCCTGACACTTTTTTGTTGTTGTTTTTTAAACTCCAGTCTCTGTAAACGTATAGCTCACACGATTTTTAAGGGGGGGGGGGAGCAGTAGCTAGCATGCTAAGGGTGATGGGTGAGGAATTAACCTGAACTCCCAGTCCTGATTTGAGACAAGAATTGTGGATTTTAGCACCAAGACATAAATCAGCCAAGGCTACATGTAGAAGTTCAAGAAATCAGTACTTAGTTTTCTTATCAGATTCAAATGACTGTGTTTTAAAGACATTCCAGACTTATTGTAGTGAACTGGTCACTGGAACAAAGACAGATGGTATAGCTCACCCTGACTTGCTGTATTTTAGAGAAAGTTCGTTCTTCTAAAAGCAAGTGGGAAAAAAGTTGTTTGGATTAATATATAAACTAATGTGACTGTAACATCCCAGATTGTTTTTCTCCTCGCCTTTGGCCCTCCACATCCCTTAAACATTTTTTTTTATTTAAAAAAATCCTTTTTGGGCAGTTGGCAGTTTTGTATGCCCTTCTAAAGAGAGGTTTGAAAAGCATACTGAGCTGGTATAGTTCAGTCAGTGGAGAATGAGACTCTTAATCCCATGGTCATGGGTTCGAGCCCCACACTGGGCAAAAGATTCCTGCATTGCAGGGGGTTGGACTAGATTACCCATGTGGTTCCTTCCAGCTCTACAATTCTATGATTTCTATAGCTAGACCAGGGCATACTTTGGTAATACTGCACCTTGAGTGAGGACAAAACTTTATGCTATTCCCTCCTCTCACCTTCCATTCTGAGCATGCTCTCAAGTGCGCTGCGTCATCGTTGTGTGTTCCTTCAATTCTGTACCCTGTGCTCTTTTACTTGGAAAAAACCTCATTGAACACATTTGGGCTTGCTTCTGAATAGACATGCGTAGAATTGTGCTATTAGTCTTGAGCCTTCTCTGGAACTGCTCCAGTTCAAATAAATTTGCACATACTTTGCTAATTTCATCAACCCATTGCTGAGTGCAGAACTTGGCCCTGTGATAAAATCAGGCCCTAAAATCCACCCTTTATGTAGCTTCCGATATAATCAGCTCTTTATACTGTAATTAGTTTCTGACTGCTGGGGATATCGGGCTTCTGGTCAGTACTGGACGGTGTGGTAGAACTGTGCTGCTCACCTAACTTCCTTCTGGCTGAGTTGCTGCTGTGTAGAGAGGGGGAGAGGCAAGGGGTAGTGAGGTTGGTGCCGCGCAAACATGCTGGCGGAGCCAATCTTTTGCTCCTGCTGCCACATTTGCACCATGCTGGCCTCTCCCCTCCTGCTGTCTGCAGCAGTAACAAGCTGGAGGGAGGTCACCCCAAACCGTTCACTACTGCTTATGGTATAAGTTCCTTAGAAGCAATATTAACAAAATAAATAAATAAATGAAAGTTTAGTTGGGTTGACATTTCTACCTTTCCATGATAACACCCAAGGAATAATTTAGGGGTCATTTATCCAGGGTTCTGAATCATTGCTAGAAATTGGACTTGGGGAACCTCAGAATCTTTTGGGTCTCGTGCTTGACTTTTTCAATTGGCCAATTTCCCCCCTGTTATGTCACAGTTTTTGTCACTACGTAGCACATCCTTGTTGTCTGGAAGATTTGCTTATGTCTAAGGACTTTTTAATTTTTACTTTTACTGTGGATTGTACATCTTGGCATGAGGCTACAAATACTGACTTGCTTCAGCAGGTAGCCATAATTTATTCCCCCCTCCTTCCCTAAGACATGGAAAAGAACCCAAGGAAGTGAAAGGGGATAGCTTCCATCACATCTCATGCTGGTTTGAAGCAGCAGAAGCAGCATGCTCTGGATGCTTTATGCACAGCATGTCATGAAAGAATTGTCTTTGCTCCATATGCATAGCTGGGGGTGGGGCAGTCACCCCTCAAACAAACAAACAAACAAACAAACAAACAAACCTAACTAAAAGTAGAAATAGTCATAATATTTGAAATTCAAATGCTTGTTGAGTTCACTTGGATGATGATGTTGCGCATTCTAGTGACACAACTGGCCCCCAATTGAGTGATAGGTGTGGCTTCGGTGAATTGGCCAATTGTGTCACAGGTAGCTTGGTTCTGGAAGCTTCTCATAGTTTCTGGCATGTTCTCCTGAGAGCATGCACCTGTCTAGAAATGACTGGAAGTTTCCCACAGGCTACTTATACCTCAGAAAGCCCTCTGGCCTCAATTTATAGTTCACTTTATTCAAGTTCACAATTCAGATCGGTGCAGAACTTGAATAAACGTTTGTTGTGAACCAGTGTTTAATTTAAATATCATATAGTTTCCTGACTGTCATCAGTGATCCAACCTAGTCAGCCTACCTCAGGCACACCATTTAACATCCCGGTTTTCAAATGACTGACAATATTGATAGGTTTTCCTGAGCACTTGGCACCCAAAGACAGTAATTTAAAACAACTGTTGATGAGACATTACATTATGAATCTGCTAGACAGAGTTGGTTGAGTGTCCTGCCCTCCATCAACATAAATCCTGGCTACACCCATGCCTTAATCCTCTAATACCTCCATGTGTGGCAGAGAATTCTAAGTAAGGATGCAGAGATCTCAGGATTGCTAGTCAGAAGGGTTTGACTAATCCAGTGTGGGCTCCAGTTTGGGAGGGCCTTTGGTCAAGACACTCTCCATGGGTCCCACTCCCTCAGGTGAGTCTGTCCCCTCACTGCAGCACACCCAGACTTAAATCAGTGGACACTTTGCCAGCACTAGCCTAAGTGAATTAATAAATGTAGTGCAGGCATAGGCAAACTCGACCCTCCAGATGTTTTGGGCCTACAACTCCCATCATCTCTAGCTAACAGGACCAGAGTGGTCAGGGATGATGGGAGTTGTAGTCCCAAAACATCTGGAGGTCCGAGTTTGCCTATGCCTGATATAGTGGTATCAATATATTTCCCGGCTTCAAATTATATGTGACTACCAAAATATTATAAAAGAGTTTCAATTCTGTTCTGAAGAGATTTGGCAATGCCTGAACTTGCAGTATGGAGACTGTGTGTGATTTTAAAAACATTTCCCAGCCATATTCTTTAGCTAGCATTTGTTAGAGTAAATGGAATTAAAAAAAAAAAAAAATCAGCCCAGGACATCAACAGCAGGAAGATAAATAAAGTGAGCTTCCAGACACCTAGGGAATGTACGTTTTCCTAATTTGTTTGGGCTTCAACCTGAAATCCACATGCCCACCACTTGTTTAGTTTCTCCTAATCAGGAAATGGGAATAGCGTATGTTGTAGCACATATGCATTTTCTTTAAGCCGCTGCTAGATTTCCTTTAAGAAGCCTTCCCCCAACCCCCCTTACCAGAGTGATAAACCATGGCTAGGAGTGCCTCTGGTTTCCTTTCTAAAGAAAATTGAGGGATTATTCACTCAATAAGAAATTGGGGAAAACAGCGGGAGGGAATCCAGAGCGAGCCGTTTATATATCGTTATAGAATAGGCTCGATTTGAATAACAAAGAAAACTTTGAATGGCTTTTCTCTACAGTGTTGGTTTTGCTTGTTCGTTTTTTGGCTGTGCTGACTTTGGCACCATTGCATCCCAGTCATTGGCAAAGCCACTTAAAATAAACCAAACTCGAAGCTTCTGGTACAACTTCAGTGGCGCATGTTCAAAGGGCTCATGAATAATGGTGAGGAAGGTGTCAGAAAGTGGAGCCAATGTGTGTATCTTCGCCTTCCTGGCCTTTTGTGTGTGTGGCTCTTGCATGTCCGTCCTCCATTTGCCACAACTGCGGACGGCGTTGTGGACTGTAATCCGAAAAGAGCTGCAGTATACAATTAGTTAACACTAACATCACTGCACATGCATATCTCTTCTCATTGCCCTTTGCCCATCTGGTTGTGATTTTAGACTTGATATCTCTGGTTTATTTCCTTTTATCAGTATAGGGCAGGGGGTGGAGAATAATGAGTTTATAAAGTATGTCAGGAAACAGCAAATAAATTATAAAGGCTGTGCAGCATTTTGTTTTGTGGTGACCCTACTGTGGAGATCTGCACCCCCCTGGCTTCTACTCCTTTAAAATATGATGTGAGGAGAGTCAGAGAGGCTCACGTTTATTGATTTCTGGCTGGATAAAAATTCAGTTTTCATGAGTGTTTGAGGTCTTACCCCATGCATAACTTGCTAGTATGGGTGGGACTGAGGTGGAAGGGCAGCTTATATTCATGATATGAGGTCCGTATATTAAAAAATGGAAACAATATTGTATCTTGTATTTGCAATGTTAATAAAAGACAACTTTATTGCATTTAGATATGGGTAGAATGTGAAGTTCTTAGCTATTCAGCTCAGTTATTCACCATGAATGGAATTGAATTTTGAGTAGTCTTGACAATAAATAAACCAGCACTTTCTATAAAAGGATTGCTCACCTACACCTGCAGATTAAATCATTCATATGGCCTGGCGCTGTGCTTATTGTTGAGGAGGGATAAATCCATTAAATCCAATGCACAGAATCGCAGCCCGAGTGCCAAAAGAATAACTTCATTCAAAATGAGTCGTAGTGTAGATTTATTCATGGACTAAACTATTTGCAGACTGAGCAGTTCTCATGATAAGCCTCTAGAGCATATGTATCTTCTGCTTGGCTTCATCCAGCTCTCTTGAAGGTACTTTGTAAACCTGAACCACGACTGTATTATTCTGAAGCAAACAGGTGCTTAAGATGGATCACAGTGACGGCCATAAATTGATTGTTCAGGGTACGCCTAGCCCCTACTATTAGGCAGAGTGAGATGTCCACCTAAGGTGTCTGGCTCTGGATGTCATGAAAGGGCAGCAAGTTTTACTTAATGCATTAATTATTGTATTTCTACTTCTCGTCAGATTTTTAATGCTTATGGGATTTTCCATCTCAGGTGCTAAGATAACCTGACCAACCTCAAGTATATTTTACAAGACCAGACACCTGTTGCCTTTTGATACGGTAGGGCAGTCGTTTTCTTGTGTTTTGGGGAATCCTCGCATGTCATAAGTTTATAAGTGAGAGGATTAATAATAGCGAACAAGCTTGCCTGAGAGAGCAAGCTTGCCTGCAGTGGAAGGGAATGCTGCCCCTCTTGCCACAGGGCCCTTCTTCCATTCAGAGAGAGCAATGATGAAGACCTAGTGTGCTTCTGAAAACAAACCCCAGAGTCCTTTGCACAGTGTAGGGATCCCATATGAAAAAAATTCAGGGGTTCCTCTATCAATAAGCAAATGTTAAAACTATTTCCTAAAGACAGAATGTTTAAAAACCACAAGGCTAGGGCAAAAGAGCACCAGGCTACCCTACAAGATGCTATTTTTTAAAAAATGAAGTATTTTAAAAGGGGAGATGCTCATAGGCAGGGGTCGGCAACCTGCGGCCCATGGGCCACAAGTGGCCCATGGTGGTCGTTTAAACGGCCCATGAGCCGCCCCTGAACTGAGCCGCCTGCTCGGTGAGTCGCCGCACGCTGCGCTAAACCGGCGGAGCACGGAGCAGGGACTTGCTTCCGCGGTGCCGGAAATAATGTCTGTGCAGACGCAGATGCTGAAAATCGCGTCTGCGCAGACACGATCCGCCCCACAGAGCAATCTCCATGGGAGTGAACCGGCCCAGGCGAGGTAAACCTTTCCGACCCCTGCTCATAAGGCTGAGAGAAAAACAACTTGTTGACTTGGCAGAAAGCATTTTTTACAAGGCATTTTCCATTCCTGAAGATTTTAAGCGACACAGTTATAAGTCAAGGGTATAAATATAATTTTATGTAATTATCACCGTTGTCTCCCACTTTTATATTGTGTGCTCTGAGACCTGGACATCTTTGGGTTGTGTTTATTTCAGAATTTCAGATGGCAAGATACTGATGGAAGTTCAGGCTGCATGCAAGTCGCATATGAAATCAATCTTGGAAGGGGGAAGCTTGTTAAAACAATTGTTCTGACATGTCTGGTTTCTCTAGCGCACCAGAAGTGCTGGTGTGGTGGATTTTGAGAGGTCTTTGTACATAAACATTATTTAATGCAGCGTGCCTTATAAGCCTTCCAAATGTTCTTGATGGACCAGATGCCAGTTCAGCACCCCAGCGCTTCATGTCATTTCCATTAAATTACAAGATCATTATTCATGGTGCACAAACACTGTGTATAGGTTCTGAACGGTGTGTGCAAAGAAGTCAAGGTCAGGAAAGATTGAGAAAAGGAAATAAGAAGAAGAAGAAGATAACAGTTGTAGAAAAAGAAAGAAACAGGATAATGATGGGGGGCTAGAGGAGGAAAGAGACATTAAGGTAATCCGGAGTGGAGTCCCTAAAATGGTTGCCTTTTAACCTCCTTCCGGCAACTTCTGCAGCCAAGCCGGTGCCAAACATATTGTTCTGCTTTCCTTTGAACCACATCAGTAACGCCGAGGGGGCGGGGGCGGTGTCTTGTCGTTTGGGCAGCCCAGGACCTCCATGCACACAGCCTAGGCTTGCGCCCCAGGGAGGTCACTTCAGGGATGCTAACGTAGCAATTTGACTTCACCCCTGGAGGCGCACTCCATTGTCTCTCAAGGCAGACGGATGCCAACAGTATGGCGGAATTGAACACCTGTAGCCAGACAGTGGTTTTCAGTGTGGTTTTGCATTCTTAACTCCCACCAGTCCCAGCCAGCATGGTGAATACTCAGGGAATATGGGAGTCGGGTTCCGGTGACTTCTGGCCATGTTGACTACCACTGGTGTAGACAACACTGAGTTAAGTGGACCCAAGTTGTGCTTCTGCGCAAGGGTCTTATATAAAAGCACGTGACATTTTGAAATGCTAACCTAAATAGAAATAACTTCAGTATACCTGAAGGAGCGTCTCCGCCCCATCGTTCGGCCCAGACACCACTGAGGTCCAGCGCTGAGGGCCTTCTGGTGGTTCCCTCACTGCGAGAAGCAAAGTTACAGGGAACCAGGCACAGGGCCTACTCGGTAGTGGCTCCCGCCCTGTGGAACGCCCTCCCATCAGATGACAAAGGAATAAACAACTATCTGACGTTTAGAAGACATCTGAAGGCAGCCCTGTTTAGGGAAGTTTTTTTTAATGACTGATGTTTTAATGTATTTTTTAATCTCCTGTTGGGAGTCGCGCAGAGTGGCTGGGGAAACCCAGCCAGATGGGCAGGGTATAAGGAATACATTATTATTATTATTATTATTATTATTATTATTATTATTATTATTATTATTATTATTATTATTATTATTAACACCAATGGGGAAAAACCTGAAAAATGGTTGCTTCTTCTGGGTGAAAAATTAAATACTTTTGATTTTACTATGAAGAAGACAGCGACTTCAGAAATTCCCTGAGGTGTAGCATATTCTTTAGTTGCAGTTTCCTCTCTGCTGCTGAGCCCCAACTGCAATATTATTGGTCTGTTCTCTGGTTATTTTGCTCCTTGGGCTGACAGGGCTGTACGCATGGTGGCAGTGGAGCAGGCTAGGGTCACCTCACCTCTTTTGCTCTCCTGCTAAAAGTGAACAGTTGAACTGGGGACCTCAGTTACCCTATCAGATAAAAGTCCATTTTGTAATATATTAATATATAGAATCCAAAATAAATTCACGTGATTGGCTCAAGCAGTCCTAGTGATGACAGGTTTCTATTAAACAGTCTGCAGTTTGCAAGTCTATTGTGAGTATCTGAGGCAGGGGTAGGCAACCTAAGGCCTGGGGACCGGATGCGGCCCAATCGCCTTCTCAATCCGGCCCGCAGATGGTCCAGGAATCTGCTTGTTTTCACATGAATAGAATGTGTCCTTTTATTTAAAATTCATCTCTGGGTTATTTGTGGGGCATAGGAATTAGTTCATACCCCCCAAAAAAGAAATATAGACCGGCCCATGGCTGAAAAAGGTTGCTGACCCCTGATCTGAGGTGTCTGGTGTTCATTCATACACCTTTTCTCCATGTGCAATATGACATGTGAGAGTCACTGCATGGCTCAAACAAAAAAAAAAGGGTGAGAAATGCAGCTCTGCTTTAAGTTCTCGTTGCAAATTCATAACAGATTCCTCGTAAGACTTTGAACCTATGTAATGATTGGCATGGAGAAAACGTCAATGATGACAAGCGTATATGCAAGTTGCAAAGAGATTTTCTTCAATGCTTTGGAAATTGCCCTTGTAATTGAGTTAGGTATTTTTTAAAAGAAAAGAAAAGAAAAGAAAAGAAAGAAAGGCAGTTCATTACCCACTGTTTATGTATTTGGGGGGAATGAAAGGCTACAGTACAAACAACCTCTAATTTTAAAAGATTGCCCTGGGAGACTTTAATGCACGTCAAAATATTGGGCATGCCTCCCCCTTCTTGCTGGCTTTCTGAAATGCAGTCAAATACACTATCTTACCCTATATTTATACATTGGCCTCTGGCTTATAATTAAGAGTGGAATTATTTGACATCCCAGCCAAGATTGTTTTCTTCTGGGAGTCATGTAGTGGTGATTAGGCATAGTGATTGATTTAGCCTCTCAAGTAGCAGTATGGGGGGGGGGGGAGAAATACTGCATGTGCTTTCTTTGTTAACTTCTCTCCCTTCAAAGTTATGAATGTGTCATGGATTATGGATGGGATGTCACTATAGCAGAAGATGCCTACAAGTTGTTTGGTTCAAAGATTATTGTCTTATGCAGAGTCAGTCCTGTTAGCTCCCACCTTCCTGCTAAACATCAAGATGAAAGGACCCCAAAGCCCTTTCAATCTGTGTTGATATTGTTACTCCCCTCCTTCCCATAATAGGGGTTATACCTTATCTTATTTATCTGCTTTGTATGGAAGAACTTCCTGGGTCCAGAATACATAGCGCAGTGCCCATGTACATAATTTATGGCTTTTTTTCTTTGCAATATATGCAGTGACAAGACATATTAGGATATGATTTTGTTGTTGTTGTTCAGTCGTTCAGTCGTGTCCGACTCTTCGTGACCCCATGGACCTTAGGATATGATGCAGGCTCCATAAAGATGCTTCTAAAGTGTTTCAGAATAAAATAGCAACAGGAGGGGTTTGGTGGGAGCCTGAGGAATCAACATGACTTCCCATAATATGGGGACATTGTGGACAAGATTGTTTGTCTTCATTGTTCCACTTTTTCCTCTAGTATAAAGTTAAAGGGACCCCTGACCGTTAGGTCCAGTTGCGGACGACTCTGAGGTTGTGGCGCCCATCTTGCTTTATTGGCCAAGGGAGCTGGCGTACAGCTTCTGGGTCATGTGGCCAGCATGACTAAGCCGCTTCTGGCGAACCAGAGCAGCGCATGGAAATGCCGTTTACCTTCCCGCCGGAGTGGTACCCATTTATCTACTTGCACTTCGACGTGCTTTCGATCTGCTAGGTTGGTAGGAGCAGGGACCGAGCAGTGGGAGCTCACCCCATTGTGGGGATTCGAACCGCCGACCTTCTGATCGGCAAGCCCTAGGCTCTGTGGTTTAGACCACAGCGCCACCCGCGTCCCATTTTTCTCTAGTATAGCTAGCCCATATTCAGTTTTTCCCTTTATGGTGCATTGGATAGACTGCTAGACTAGGGAAACCAGAATGCAAATCTCAACTCGGTTTACCGGGCGAAACTGATCATGAGTGCAATGGGATAACTCTTTCTATAACATTCTGACTTAGATGAGCAGTGATATACATGAAAATTAAACTTGGGTGTTGTTAGCTTATCTCCCTCTCCCCCCCCCCCCTCTCTCTGTGTGTAAATCTCTATCTATCTATCTATCTATCTATCTATCTATCTATCTGTCTGTTGTAATGGCTTTAATTTATTAGAAAGACCACTGTTTCCGTTAGTATCTGCTCTGACACAGACTGTATTTGGATGATTGTATCTGCCTGCTTAATACAAGGCAAGATATGAACGAGCCTTTTGGCCACACACACAGCCTCATAGGCTGCATACACACTATGCATCTAAAGCTTACAACATTCACCAAAGATGTAGCTTGTTAAGGGTGTTGGGTACTGTAGCTCTGTGAGCAGTAAACTACATTTCCCAGGAGTCTTTGGGGGAATGTATAGTATGAATGCAGCCATAGTTTCTCCCCTTGTGCTATCAGACTAGGAAGTCTTCCATTAACAATAGTTTCTCATTTAATCTAAAGCAGGAAACTATAATTTAACAGCTTCCAAATAAGTCATGAATAAGTTGTTTAATATGCTGGTTTAACCAGAGTTTCTCATTTTGGACAAAACAAGGAAACCATAACTAATCATTCTTATTTAGACAAGCCTACCCAGATGCTTAGAAAGTTTAGGGACTGTAATTTTAATCTGTTTTAGTATTTTGACTTTTGTATGTTTAAAAGTATGGTTATGGATTTTTATTTATTTTACTGTTCTATCTTTTGTAAGCCACTTTGAAGGGGTTTTTTTTTAAACAACAACAACAACAACCAATCAAGAGGCCTATAAATTTTATGAAATAAATGAATAAATAATGAAAGACCTCCTGGTTTGTTTCCTTCCACCGTGCAAGGGTTTCATGTGCTGCTGAAAGGCTTGTTCATTTCTTGGCACATTAAGCAAACATAGGATTGCTTGAAACCTCATTACTATTGTTAAAGTGAAGTTATATGCGCTGAAGAACTGGCTTTAGTAGCCTTTGAAGGGACTCTAAATTCTACCAAATTTAGTAGGACTTAAACAGCTGCTTAGATTCTGCTGAAATGAATGAGGGCCCCTTGTACAAAATCCCCCCCCCCCCGCCATCCATGCTTTCTGGATTGCACTCATTGTTTGTAGTGTCCAAAATGCAGCAATTGCTTTGGGCTGGAAAATAACATACATACAACATGTGCAGAAGCCCTTAGGCTTTAATGACCATTTATGGTATATGTCGTCTACATCTGATCAAAGAATCAGGGAGTTGGAAGTTCAGCTGCAACGAAACACCAACAAGAGATTGATCCCAAGAACAGTTATTCAGCCTCTTTGAGCCAAGTGCCATTTTCATTGCATTAGAACTGGCTCTGTATTGCCTTATTGAATCTGCCAGTCCTCTGGAAAGTCTGTAATCTGCAAGGAGATCACTTGAAAGAGCTGAACATGTGCTGTAATGAATGGCTGGTGTAGAATTTGCACTCGGAAGCTTTAATTAAAGACAAACGGCTGTATGAAATCTATTTCCCTAGGGCTTTCTGGAGGGAAGCGTCCACACATGCGATTAATCTAGCTTCTGCTTGCCCACAGCTTTCATCAAAAGAAGTGAAGCAGAATGACGCCCAGCAAAAGCACACTTTAGAAGTTGCTGGTATTTAGAAGACAGATTTAGGGCTCCTGGTACCCCACCCCACCCAAAATGTGTATCAACAGCACTGATAACCTACTCAGTCCCAGTGCAATGCCAAGTGCCGATTTTGATATATAAAGCCCATAATGGCTTGGGTCAGGTTATTTGAAGGACTGCTTTTCTCTTTATAACCCTGCCAGAGAACTAAGATCTACCACAGGAGCCCTTCTCACTGCCTCTGCAGGTACTTCTAAGGTGACAATAGTACAGAACAGGGCCTTTTCTGCAGTGGCCCTTTGACTCTGGAGATCCTTCCTGCAGAATATTTGTATGGCTCGCTCCCTACTTGTGTTTAGGGCAGTGAAAATTCTTTTTTTTTTAAAAAAGAAGCCCAGGTTTTTTGAGCCTATCTAGCTTTATTGGTGCCTGTGTTTTCATCTTATGTTGTCTTATCGTGCCTTGGTTTTGTTTTTCTTGTACACTGTTCTCGTGACCCATGGAGAAGAAGAGTGGGATCTAAATCCTTTTCATATAAATAAATAAACATGAGCAAAGGATCGGGGGGGGGGGGCTCTTTAGAAGTCATTAAGAAACTCTGAAGTGTTACTCTTAGACTGAAGGTACCTTGCAAGTCGCATGGCCCCGGCTCCCTCAATCGTGGGGGCAAGGCAGTGTGCATGGTGACTTTTGTATTCCTCGTGCAATAGGTCAGCTGTTTAACAGCAGCTGTGGCATTAAGCTTTTGCCATCCATAGCAGTGTTGTTTCTCACTGGGGCACGCTACCCCCACCCCCAAATTAAAATGGCTGGAATCCTTCACTTTGACACTCAACTACCGGTATGTTTATTTATGTTTAATTTGGGATGACATCTATCCCCAACCTCACTCAGTGCAGGATCCTCAGTGCAGGATGTCTGACTAATAAGTTTACCACCCAAAGCAAGTTAGTGTTCTGATCTGGAGGCAGCCTTCTCTAAGAGCAGGCAATTTTCCATGGTGAATTGCTGCTCTGGGCTTGTCTCTTTTTAGCTACTCTCCACGGATGTGGGTGGTAATTCGGGAATGACTGAATGATCCAATTACATCCTCTAGTCTGATTGAAAGGAGGCAAGGTGATGGCAATTAACCACTCAAAAGATCTGGCCAGTAGCCTCCTCTCTCCTAGATATTTTGGGCTCGTGGGAAATTTTTTTTTAATTTTAAGCCATGTTTTTCTCATGGGATACTGGTGGGCTGTTACATGATGGACCTGTAAGAAAATGATCCTGCTTAACCTCACTGCCAATTTATAGATTCAGACACTTGTATACTGGAATCTCAGTGAAAAACAAATGTACAGTAGTTGCAATCAAAACCAAAACTGCAAAGTATTCCTGTTCAGGGTGCCAGCCAGCTCTGGCCACCTCCAGGATACTGTAAGTAACTGTGAAGGGCTGAAGAATGCCATTCTATAGCACACTTCCTCAGTTTTCCACTTTTCCAATTGAAATTCAGTATTTGTGGCTACTGCCCATAGTTAGTCCTCAGTCCTCATCAAGCTGTTTTTCACCTTCTGTTGGAGTTTTTAAAAACAGATTTCAAACTTTCTCCAAGTATGCTGATGGCCCTCTCTTGCTTCTTAGCAGACCTGTTTTGCCTCTCTCATCTGCGTTCACTCACTCACCTGAGTTCACCATTAATGAAATGATTGGAAAAAAGGGGGGGAAGTTATTCAGTGGTCTAATAAGCAGGTGGCAAAGTGGGCTTCTTTTTACACATTCCTCCTGAGCTACTGTTCTCAGAAGGTTGCAGTTGACGACTAAGATTTAGCTTAAATTGTTGTTTTTGTGTGTGCATGTGTGTGTTTCATTACCCTACCTTTTCTCTCATAACGAGCACTGTCTTTATTGTCTACTGAAAGCTCTGCAAACCCCTTGTGGGTGGGTGCAACCCAATATCTGCTTCTGTTTTTCTTTTCTCAATATGTCGTTCTACTTCCATCTACAACCGGTGGCGGAAGATAAAGAGAACCAGGACTTGGATGCTACAAAGGGCATGCTTAATTGCTTGTTATTCTTTGTTCCCTAGCAAATGTTAGGATAATGCACTAACTGCAGGCAATGAGCATAACAGGTTGCCTGGTGGAGCTGCCAGCTACTCTTCCAAATGTTATTTTTAATTTAATAAGCTCTTGGCATGCCAAGCCACATCTTACACTTCCCAAATGCTTTATGTAGCTCGCAACTCTCAAAACCCCACCACACCGAGCTGCTTTGAACAAATGATGACAGCAAGTCCTTCCCTCAAAGCATCCCTATTTGTTTTGGCCAGTAGGTGCCATTCAATAGCTTCACTCTGATAGAAACTGAAGTGAGTTTAGGAGTCTAATTTGTGTGTAAATACTCCGCCGAGGGTTGATTCATGCCTCACTTACATGAGCTCATTAATATGCAGGTCTGCTGCAGAAGGAAATGTTTTACTGATCCCAGGCCAACCCAGACAAATTTGCAGTCTGAAGTGAAGGGCCCCTGCCACCCCACAACTCCACTGGACTGGCCATGAGATCTCACTTCATCAATGGTGACAGCACAGGATCCTTCATCTCATCTGTGTTCCAACAGAGGGCAAATGACCAGGCGGTCTCAGGAGAAATAGCTGGAGGGTTTCCATTGTGGCACCACCCAAATTCCCTTGCATAGAAGAATAATCATTTTAATCTTCTCATCTCCATGTCTGAGTCTATCATTTGACTGGCAGATTACAATACAATACATTATTCTGCCTTCCCCCAATGCCTCACACATTTGTGTATTTATGTTTGAAAGAACAAATCGTTCTGATGCTGGGTTGCTTAACCATAGTTCTGCAACTCCATATTTCTGACTGAAATTTGAAGATGCCATCTTTTCATTGTTGGGTGGAGTAGGTGGCCCGAGGAAGGAAGTGAATGGATGGATGAGAAGGATAGGAAGAAGAAGGCAAAGCTACGTTGCTTCTGGTATTCACTGAGCCTGCAGTGGCATCCCAGTCTATGCTTTGATTTATACAGCACTCTTTTTGTATAATTTAATCTTACAGAGAAGGGTCAAAGATGTGATATCACCAATTGTATTTGAAGCTGCGTATGATCTTGGAGACCATATCACGGCAAAGGAGGAGAAGGAATTGCCTTCACTCAAGCCTGTTCTTCGGTGGAAGAGAGGGCAGAAGATGGCTCAGAGAAACCAGGTGAGATACCAAATGATCTTCCTGCTAAAAATGGATAAATAACAGCACCATGAGAATCTAGGAGGGAAAGAACTTTGCACTAAAGCTCATGTTTACCATGCCAGGTAACACCAGATTTAGAAAGACTGTTGCTCTGGAGATGGTTGCAGTCATGGATTTAGTGAGGGACAGGCAGCCTGAGAGCTTTCATTCAGTCTTTCTGAGCACTCTACAATGTTTCTAGTCCTCACTGCTGCGTAAGTGTGGTTGCACAAATAGCCTCCCCTGCCCCATAGCTTTTCTGGTGTCCTTCAGTATTTGTTTTTATTCACCACCACATATTACACACTAATTTATTTATTTTTTAAAGAAACCTTCAAGCAGATGATCAGAATGAACTGTGATGAATAAGATGCTGGGTATTCACTCACTGCCTATTCAGAAGAGTGGTCTCCCATCTGCATTCCAAATTTCATATAGTTAAAAATAGCTGCTTCCAACTGGTACAAGTAAATGAATCTTAACAGAATACCGCTTTTGCCAGAGGGTAGAAGTGTGTGAGGGTTTCCTGAGGAATGTGCCCGCTTTCATGGGGCAGTTTTTCTTATTGTCTGTAGTTTTGTAAACCAATGTCAAATGAAAGAACATTAAACATGTTGTGGGCGGGGGCGGCGGATTGTAAAGTTTTAGACTTGGCATGGTGTTTGTTGTTTTGCTCCACAAAAACTACGGATTGGGGATGTTATTATTATTTTTTGCATTTACGTATTACCCAATGCAAGATGCCTCTACGCAAAACTGCACACTACACTGCAACAAACAATTTCCTGAACACACATTAATCAACATCAATGACAACATTCCCACTTAAACAGAGGACTAAACACAAAATCGCCATTCAGAGTATTAACATTACTGGCTGAGAAAGATGGCACTCTAAAGCACAGAAAAACTGCTACCGCTGCAGCTAAATCTATTAAGATACTAAAAAGTATGAGGAGAAGGCAAATCTTTGTCCCGCATCCAAAGGGCTGTAAAGCAAGCACCACTCAAGCGTCCCTGGGGAGAGCATTCCGAAGGGAGGGGGCCAACACTGAGAAGGCCTGCTCTTTTCTTGCCACCACATAAATTTGAGCAAGAAGGGCCTCCCCAGGCTGGTTGAAAGGCTATTCTAGTGTGGAATCAATTTAGGGTTGTGCCTACTACCATTAGGCAGATAGAGGTGGAAGCCTCAGTCAGATGGTTTTGAGTGTCATGAAAGAGCGGCAGGTAGTTATTTGTTTTATTATTGCTGTAGTTTTACTGTCAGGGAGGTGAACTTGTGGGATGTGTCTTCCAGGCCAGACACTGGTTAGGGCTCGGCTGCTCCTTATCATAGAGAGAGCTTCCTAGGCCAGCACCGCGTCAGGTTTGAAGATGGTGAGAAAACTCTCCACACAATAGGGAGAAGTCCCACAGCAACCAAAGGTTACAGCACACTGTGGAAACTCTCTGTGAGGAAGTGGCTGGGGAGCAGATAGGACGCTTTGTAGACCAGCCCTGATATCATTCAGGATGGCAACAGAGGAATTTCACGAGGGGTAGGGAAGGCAGTGACCAGTTTCACAGGCCTAGCATTGTCAGGCAGTTCATTATCCTTCAAAACATCTGCTACATGTAGGAGAAAAATTATTTGATGCCGAGGATGTACTCTGATGTTGGGTAGAGCAGAGGAGAAGTTGTCAGTGTTACTCCCAATATGTCCAAGATACAGATCTTGCCTTTATTACAGGAAACTGCTTTCTCCTACCCCTCCCTCTTAGTCTAATTGAATATAATGTTTGTGTCCCCCCCATACTTTGGTTGAGTGGAATCCCTAATGCATCCAGACCCACCCACATATACTTGCCTGGCTTCTCATGTTGGAATTCAGTGGTCAGAGTGAACCCAAAGTTGGCAGTGAATGGACCCTTCCCATGCCAGGAAATCTAAATACGATCCCACCCAGCTTTTGAATACAATTGGCTTGAACTGGGCTTTCCAATGGTCTGTCCTTTAATGAATCAGGCCTGCATGTGGGAAGGAAAGCCAGACTGATAGGCTTGGAAGTAATTTAGTCATGACTTGAAAAAGAAAGTGTGTAGAAGCATTTCTGACTTTGAAATGTCTGCAGTTGATTAACTTAAGCAACAAAACCGTACAGAACAGCCGTTACCTTTATGCTAAATGTGACTTGTGTATTTGCAAAACCATTCACTTATGCAGATTGGGACAGCGGCTTTTGGTTTTTCCTTTGTAACAGAGATCATGTGATTGGCAGGTGGGTTGCTCCACCCACCTATCAAGCAAGTCCCTTGCACACCACTTCCCAAGGGCCCAACAAGCTGAAAATTTAGGCAAAATGCAGAGCACAGAGCTGGCAAAGTTGCTTTCTGCAGGTTCAGTTGTATGGCCATGATCCTGTAGCCAATCAGTATGTCAGGTGCTTATAAATGAGATGTATGAAGACGTGGGTGGTGCTGTGGGTTAAACCACATTGCCTAGGGCTTGTCGATCAGAAGGTCTGCGGTTCGAATCCCCGAGATGGGGTGAGTTCCCATTGCTCGGTCCCTGCTTCTGCCAACCTAGCAGTTCAAAAGCACGACAAAGTGCAAGTAGATAAATAGGTACCGCTCCGGCGGGAAGGTAAACGGCGTTTCCGTGTGCTGCTCTGGTTTGCCAGAAGCGGCTTAGTCATGCAGGCCACATGACCCGGAAGCTGTACGCTGGCTCCCTCGGCCAGTAAAGCGAGTTGAGCACTGCAACCCCAGAGTCGTCCGCAACTGGACATAATGGTCAGGGGTCCCTTTACCTTTACCTTTATGAAGTACTTATGCTCCTTTTCAGTGCTTTTTTTCTGGCGGTACTCAACGGTACGCAATACCAGCACCTCGCCCCTCCTTCAAATATTGCGGTTACCCTCGTGGTCACTTCCAACTCTATGGTCCTGCTACTTCCTAGAGCTTTCAGTTGGTGTGGAAGAAGGGAAAAGGGAAAAATGTGGGGCAGAAGGGGCCTCTGTGAGCCCGTGTGTATGCGGCCAGGCAATGGGACAGGGCAGACGGCTGTGTCTGGTCAAGAGGCAGACATTTTGGGGGGTGCCGCGATGCACCCCCTGTGAAAAGGGTGGTAGATTCAGAAGGGGGATCACCATGAACTTGGTGAACACCGGCAACTTTTTTACAGGGGAAAAAAGTACTGCTCCTTTTCTGATTTATCATTTATCTCGCAGCAACCTGGTTTGGCTGCTCAGGGTTTCGTGCCTGGGTTGCCCATTATCTGCTACCCAATACTGACCCTTCACCCCATGAAATGGAACATTTCCCTGGCAGGTCAAGGAATTTTACAGCTGTTCCTGGTCACCTCTTGCAAGAGCACGCCTGTTTGTTTAATAGAAGGATTCCTTTTTCTACATCTATAGCTCCTCATAAATTCGCCCCCATTTGCTTCACCTGCTATGACTCTCGATGGAAGTACTCTGCCAGTTATTTTGTCTTCTTGTAACCCGTGTCTTTAATTAAATCCCAGAAAATGCTCAGGAATGTTAATTACTTGTCGTCAGTGAGATGAAATCAGGTGCTTGCATTGGGATTCATGAGATGTTTTTGCATTGGGATTCATGGGATGTTTTCTATTAGACGTGCTTTACAAACAGCCAAGAGTCTGAGCATGTGCAGTAAAAAGCAACTGGTTCTTTGCCATCACTAGATGCAAGGGAAACCTTCCTTATCAAGGAAAGGTGAAGAGAGTCACATGTAATGCTTTGCATTTGATCAATTCCAAAGGGATGCTTTTTATTTATAACTTCCTTTATTAGCCTTAGTTTTTGAGGTTTCAAATCTCCAAGCTCTCTTCCAGACCATGTGTTAAGGCTGTTTCAAACTATCGTTTGCTTTTTAACTTGGTTATGTCATCACAACTTGACAGTGGCTCATAAGTGGTGTTCTGTGGACCCCAAAGGGTCCGCATAACCCACCCAGAGAGTCCATGGCACCATTCACACAACAAAATCTACCATAAAGGTAAAGGTACCCCTGACCGTTAGGTCCAGTCTTGGACGACTCTGGGGTTGCGGCGCTCATCTTGCTTTACTGGCCGAGGGAGCCGGCGTACAGCTTCCGGGTCATGTGCCCAGCATGACTAAGCTGCTTCAGGCAAACCAGAGCAACACATGGAAACGCTGTTTACCTTCCCGCCGGAGTGGTATCTATTTATCTATTTACACTTTGACGTGCTTTCGAACTGCTAGGTGGGCATGAGCTGGGACCGAGCAATGGGAGCTCACCCCGTCGCGGGGATTTGAACCGCCGACCTTCCGATCTGCAAGCTCTAGGCTCTGTGGTATAGACCACAGCGCCACCTGCGTCCTAAAATCTGCCATAGCAATATCAAATTTTTCAAAAGTAGATCCTGCACCATATCAGAGATTATTTGGTCTGCTTGTTTTCCCCTTCCCAGTAACGTTATTTTCTTAATTCTCGTAGACTGTTTTTGAGAGGAATTGTCAGTCAGATGACTGTGCCGCTGATCTTAACCTTCAGGGGAAACTATTCCTATCCGGGTGAGTGACACTTTTAAATGCTTGATTCATTTTTTTTGGCAGGGGGAATACTGGTTTAAACTGTCAGGACCTGTATAATTATGTTTACATGCATAGAGGACACTCTATATTCAGAAAACTCTAGAGCTAAACTTTTTTATTCCCCCTTTCCCCAACTTTTTGTTTGCAGGCTATTTCATACTGTTGGTTCACCCCACCCCATGCTTATTATAAATTATATTTTTTATATATATATATATATATATATATATATATATATATATATATATATATATATATATATATATATATATATATATATATATATATATATATGAATATGAATTGTGTCCCACTTTTAATTTCGAAGAAATGCCAAGGCACTTTATGTTGCTTTATTGATGCTTCTCAGGCATTTCACGTGCTTGGGTATGATTTCTGCATTTGCAGTAATGTCTCCCCTCCCCATGGTTGAATATAGTTACTGACACATTCTGCAGCTGCTCCAGCCACGTTGACCAAACCTGTGTGCGTTTGATCACAGGTCTGCCAGCAGCATTCAGCCGGCAGCTGTCAGGGAAGAGAGGAGCGGTGTCCGGGGCCATGTTCAGAATGTAACAATGGCAAAAAGGCAGACGCACAAAATGGGTTTGCCTACGTGGCACTACATACGTGAAAAGGGATATGGGGGGCAGCGGGCTGAGAGAGCCCCTCTTGGTTATTAAAAATAAAGCAGGCAGCAACGGAAAGTGGACAGGTGCCACCCCTGGAGCAGAATGGGCAGGCGGTTTGTAGCAGTGCAGCTGGAGAGTAAATCCTCCCCGAAGGACTATATAAATGGAATAGCACTCCATGTGGTGCCATGAGAAGGAGTGCAGCTTGACCGGGAGTGGTAATAGAAAAAGCAGAGTGCCTGGGCTCCTCGCGTGGCTTATGCATTCCCTGTGGGGGAGAGGCCGGAACAAGACTTGCGCATGGACTGTGCGTTGGTTTATGAGGACAGGGGGAGTGCGTATGATCTTTGGATGGAAGACGAACTTGTTATAAATGACGGTTATTGATGGGAGAACTTCAAAAGCAGTTTTCCTTCCTCGTATTTCAGCTACCTAAACTTTCCCTGCTCTTGTCATTAAAACCAGAGTGAGTTTTATTTCCCAGCATATTCCTCTGCTCCACCACCCGCAAATGCCGACATTTGGCTTTAAGGCCAATTGGCACCAAGTATTCAGAGACCCTTTCAGGATCTATCTTCCAGCTGTCATTCATTTGCAACCCCTCCGTACCATGCCAAGCTTTTCTCATTTTTCATCGCTGCAAATAATGTGCAGTGGGTGGTGGGTGGAGGGGAACGCCGAATCCTGAAATGGAAATTGGAGGACTTAATTGCGGTGCAGGAATTCCTTCTCAGTTAGTGTCAGATTCACAAGATGCCATTTCTATGTTGTTTCTCGTAATAATTATAGTGCTAGCGTTTCTGGAGCCCAAGTATATAAAGTGTGTGGATATCTATAAATATGGGTTCAGCCCAGTCCAATGCATGCCAATGTCTTTGGATGGATCTGGACAAGAGAGATCAATTTGCAATAGCCACTTAACTTGGAGTAAACACTCTTAAACTCAATGCTGCTTTCTTCTGAGTAAGCATGCATAGGATTCCACTGTTAAATTAGGGGTGCTGTGTTAATCCACCAGCTTCTATTTCTAATGCAGATAATTGATGTCTCAGGGATGGAGCCAATTAGTCTGGACTTTGGTTGCTTCTGCCAATTCTGGCCAGTGAATTTTGTTTAATAGTGAGATACATGGATTTGACAGTGGACAGGAGTGGGTTGCAGATGGAGATGCCATCCAACTCTGTATGTCTGTCAGCGCTGCATTATTTCAAAGAATTCCTGAGTGTAATTGATTACACATTCCCACCCTACAACCAGACACAGATCAGAAGATAAATGGGCAAATCTTAATATTTTAATATTTATTTTGTCACAGTCTGTTTTGGGGGAAGGGGAAGGTATCTATACATTTTTAATATGTATATTTTGCCTTTATGCCTGACACAACAAAAGAAAATCAACGCATGGTAAATGCAAGATTTTTCTAAATAAATGTTAAAAACATTTACCGGTATACCCTACCTTTAAGCAGAACAATGAAAACTTAAAAGATAGCTGAGAAATATAAAACGAATGTCCTAGAAACAATCATATTAGTAAAGCTAGTTCATTAGGATTAGTGCTGCAACCAAGTTAGAGAAATTGTAATTGATCGTTATCAGATTTTTAGTTAATTAATTTATTGATTAATTTGCGTTAAGATTAGAGCTGCAGCCCAGCTAAAGGAATTGTAATTGATTAATCATCAGATTTTAGTTGATTAATCTATTGATTAAATTTGCACAAATTTACAATTCATAGAAATGCAATCTTTCTCTTTAAAAAAAAAATATTAAAATATTGAGTGTTATTTGGCAGATGAGTTTGCACATGATTTCCCTCTTGTAGGGGAAATGCCAGCTGACTCCAATAGCCTCATTTTTTAAAAAAAAATTGTTTGGGATTGCCTTAACAATTGTGGATGAGTTGCCATTTATTTTCATGCCAAATATGTGCCACTCATTTGCCTTTCTGTAGAACTGAGACCCTCCCCATATTGACAGAGACCAACGTCCATTTTTACTGTGTAAAAAAATCCACCCACCTGTTAAAAACTTGTACCATTATTAATAATGCTATGGGGAAAATTCATTCTTGATGTTGTTTGATTGGTGCAAAACTGGCTCCAGGTTTGATAGGGCATTGTGCCTTCTGGTGGGATCCCTCTTTCACTGATAGGCCCCAACAGGCAGTAGCTGCAGAAACTCGCCAAGCAGAGATGCCAACTTGAATAAAATAATGGGGGATGGGGAGTCCTACGTTATGTAATTGATCCCAAGATGCAGCACGCACACACCATTTGAATGTCAGTGCCTATCAACTGGGGGTGGGGTGGCACCCTCAAATGTTTTATGGGTGGTGGTGGTGGTGGTGAAGGAACCTTGGTCCCTAGGAGTGGGCTCCTATGTCTCCAACAGGGTCGGATTTAGGTTTAATGAGGCCCTAAGCTACTGAAGGTAATGGGGCCCTTTATATGTCCAGCTGTCCTTTGTCAACAACAAATTGCCGCTGTTTTTTGTGTTGAATATACGCTATATGGTAATTTATGGACCTAATAGATATCTAAAGCCATTTGCATATGCAGAAGGTAGGCACCCTCTATACTGTATAGAAATGAGCAAACCAGTGATATTTTAGGGAGCAGGCTAGCAAGTGGGGTCCATTACTTACACCATAGGAGCCTACACAACACTGGATGTAGGTTTTATTTTATTTGTTTTTTATCTTATATTTTGGAAATGTACATCCATTTTTTTCCTTTAAATTTTTTGGGGTCCCTCAATAGAGTGGGGCCCTAAGCTATAGCTTGTTTAGCTTATAAGTAAATCCAGCACTGGTCTCCAAGGATGGCTGGGTGTAGCCATTTTCATTTCCCACAGTGCCCCAGCGTGCTTCAGCTAGTTTCACCCCAGAGCACTGAAGGGAATTAAAATGATGTCCATTAGTTCCTGCTGCTGGGGATCTGGAACAAGTATCACTCCTGATCCTGTGCTACTGGGTGCTCCGGCAGCTGCTATAAGATGCCAGGAGTTGACTCCAGGCCTGGTAGAAGGGATAGTGTGGGACTTTGCTCAAAAAACCCGGTCCATTTTGGAACTGGGTCCAACCCCCTTTAAGTTGTGTCGGATTTTAAAATGGGTTTCATTTTCCACCAGCCTGCTTCCTTCCTTCCTTGAGGGGTGGAAATCCTTACCCTGGGGAGGGAGAAACAGGTGGGAGAGACCTCTTCATTTAAGGCTTTTCCTTAATGGAGTATTAGTTCTTGCCTGAGGTGTGCCTGGGGCTTTTAGTTTTCAAAGTAAAGCTGTATGCCTGGCAAGAAATTATAATCTGTGCCTCTAAACCATTTTTTTTTTAAGGTATGGGTGTTTGTGGAGAGACCATTTCTGAATTGAGATGGGTAGGTTTTGCCCATCTCTACCCAGAAACAAAACTCACAACCCATTCAGATGCCCATATGAGGAGAAGGAAATGATAAAAAAGTTAAAGCTGTTCACCACTCCAGTAGAGATGGCAATCTTGGAATACAAGCTCATAAAGTTTACTGTTGGTTGCAATAAAGAATTTGTTGCACAGTAGCAAGTGATTTATGTCAAGAAAAAGAACTATGCTCAAGCCAGATATTTTTTAGCCAAGAAACGTGTAAGTGCAAAAGAAAAATTCTCAAACAGCAGTTCTTCCATTTCAGCTCACCAGGTGACCCTTAAGAATCCCAATTTCAAATTTCATATAAGTTGACTGTATGCAAGGTTAGTAAACGAAGCTTATGCAGATGCTTAAAATCAAATCTACTGAGTCAGATTTATTTTACGAAAAGCCAAACACAACTGTGCATTTATGGTGTTCTGGCTTTCATCACAAATTTTCAGCCTGTGCAATATCAAATGGGCCTGGATTTACTGTTTCTGGAATTTAAATGCTCTCTTTGGCAAACCTTATATTGCAGGGACAGTATGGCAGTTATGCATGCACTAGGAATTGCTGCATCTTCCACAGGGCCCATTCATTTTATAGCCTTGAGCCATGCCACCAAATGGTTGAATTACTACCATATGTGATGAACAATGCTGAATGTGATCTATCAAAAAGTGTGTTCCTCGAGAGGCAGAAAATAGGTGGCAGACTTGTTGCAATTGCTTTTGTGTGCAAGCACAATTTTAGCCGTAAAATGCTTAATGAACTCATTTTTTGCAGCCCACTCAGGACTGCAAACATGTAGGAGGCTTATCAAGCATGTTGCAACCCCCCAATACTGCACAAGCACAATTCTGTTTGGCTTGCTGGTTCATAAGTTGTGCAAGCTTTCCCTGGGATCAGGTTAGATTTAGAATAGCAGCAACAGCTCAGTCCTGCTGGAGCATTTAAATGAACCAACCTCCTCCACCAACAGCTCTCTTCTTTGCCAGTTTATCTCCTACTTGCACTTTCCAAACCTACCAAAACTTAGAAGTTTTGGAGTGGGGAGAGAAAACCTGCAACTCATATTTCTTGAAATCTTATTGTCAGGAAGTGCTCAAAGAGATTCCCCACTACTCTCGCAAAGATAATGTACGTGAAATGCTTTGACCATTCTTAACTGTGTTGTAGCTGCTGTTAAGACTGTCTACTGTCCTGAAAATTTCTCCTTAAGCAAGCAACAGCTATGAGTCCGGTCAGCAGCAATATTTATTTGCGAACATAATACAAAAAGGTGCACAGGAGCCAATATGGTATCAAAAGTGTCCACATGTGGGACTGAAAACACGATGGAGCAATGTGACGATAACAGTTTTACAGTTAACAGGCACTTCTGAGACCCTGTTGTTAGGGCTTTGAGTGTTTTGCAGTTGTTGTTTTTAAATCAAATTTATTTGCTCCCCAAAGTTGAATTCTGTCACCAGCATTAAGTGTGTGAGTTTTCAGGGTCCTCCCTTTTAACTCTTCTAGTCAACTTAACTCCCTTACCCATGGATGTGTTATTAAGCAAATTCTACAGCTGCTTATATTTTATCACACATTGTTGACATATTGTTATTCATATCCTTTGCAACTGTGAGGCCTAGGAGCTGGCATTTTTAAAGGTGAAAGCTGAGAATCAAAAGAAGCTAAAGATTTGCACGATGCCGATATCATACATTTCTACGACCTTAGATTTATTTTTATTTAAAGTCTATAGCAGAATAAAGAAATCTGAAACCACTTAATCCATTTTGTTATGCCAGTAGAGGTGTTGAAATGTTATTGGAAGTTACAAGGAACGTTAGAATATATCTCATGGGATGAATATTGCCAGGCCTTATAGCCAGTGTGTTGTACAGTGGTACCTCGGGTTACTGCTTCAGGTTACAGACGCTTCAGGTTAGACTCTGCTAACCCAGAAATAGTTACCTTGGGTTAAGAACTTTGCTTCAGGATGAGAACAGAAATCATGCGGTGGCGACGCGGCAGCAGCGGGAGGCCCCGTTAGCTAAAGTATTACCCCACGTTAAGAACAGTTTCAGGTTAAGAACAGACCTCCAGAATGAATTAAATTCTTAACCCGAGGTACCACTGTAGTGGTTAAGAGCAGTGGACTTGTAATCTGGTGAACCGGGTTCGCTTCCCTGCTCCTCCATATGCAGCTGCTGGGTGACCTTGGGTTAGTCACATTTTTCTGATGTCTCTCAGCCTCACCTCACAGAGTGTTTTTTGTGGAGGAGGAGATTGTTAGCCGCTTTGAGACTCCTTAGGGTAGTGATAAAGCGGGATATCAAATCCAAACTCTTCTTCTTCTTATACATATATTACATTAGTCTGTCTTAATACACATTTGAAGTACATCTTCCATTGAACATCTGCCTGATAAACAGTTAGGGCTGTTGGAACCACCCAGTGAACTGCTACAGAAATTACTACAAATGATATGAATCAAAGCCACCGAAAAGCCCACAAGGAAATCCTGCTGTGTACAAAGCAGATGAGTTCGATTTGAGTTGGTGTCGCCTATTTATGTTTGTTGTTGTTTCTTTTCTTTGGGTGATGAGTCTTCCAGATGAAAAAAAGAAGTGGAAGGGAAAACGCTTTGAAATATACAGCTATATATATATCTGTATATCTATATCTGTTTTGAGATAGCTAAAGAGTCATGTGTCTGCAGGCGCAATGCTCATAACTGAAGGAGATAGCTATTAGGAATGGATAATCCGGTGTCCATTGGCAGCTAGTCTTTTCACTTGCCAAGGCAATTCTCTCCATGACAGCTGATCTGTGATAGGTCTTGCACACCACCAGTTTAGTTATCAAGGGTGTGGCCACATTCCATTGACTTAAGGCGAAGTTTTTCTTTCAAGTTAACGGCAAAAGCCCATTAACAAGAATGAAGCCAGATGACACCCTAAACGATTATTGTGGCCTTGTGAATAAGCCCTAGGCAGAAACTGACGTAGCATATTAGATCTTACAGTTTTTAACCTTACAGTTGACTAGCAGTAGTGAATTTTGTTCCATTTCTTAAGACAGAACAGATCCACATTACAGTTGAACTGAACCAGAGGACAGAATTTCTCCACTATTATTAAAACAAAATAAAAAATAAAAAGATTCCTTCCAGTAGCACCTTAGAGACCAACTAGGTTTGTTCTTGGTATGAGCTTTCGTGTGTATGCACACTTCTTCAGATTATTCTTCTTCCATTATTATTGTTCCCTTTGAAAGTCTGCCCTCTCTGCATTTTGGGGGGGGGGGCTGTTGAAAGGATGTTGTGGGGTGAGGGAATGGGTTCTTGTTACCTGGAAAAGCAAGGAACAAAGAGGAGAGGCACTTTGATTCCCATATAAAGCAGGAGAGAAAGCCCCCAAACAAAGAAGTCAGTATTGAGAGCAACCCCTGAGGAAGAAAAGAATCCCTTCTGATCACAGGTTTGTTCCCTCCCCATTCATGCTGCTCTGTCCTGTCATATGCATTTTAAGGCAAAATGGCCTGTGAAGGGTTGGCCACTTCTGGATCAGCGTCCCAGTCAAAACCAGTTCCCCTAGCCCTGATTTAACTTATTGGTTATACCAGAGCACTAAAAACAGCTACCTCAAGTGTTCCAGTTACTGGGTGTTCTTGAGTACATTTTGATTTGCCACATTATTTATAGAGATTTTGTGTACTTGTGCAGTCATCTGCTTAAATTTTGCCCTGGATAAACCAAAGAATCTGTAGACGACAAATTTCCGCGCCTTTTTCCTGTGCTATTATATAACTTGATTTTGTAAGCACAGATTTTTATCACGGTCTAAAGCACTGTTTTGAAGAGCCCAAGGCCCACTGGAATATAAACCCCACTGGAATGCTTTTGACAGTCAAATTCTTGAGCGAAAACCTCTTCTAAGCAGAGATAATCTAGACAATATTCACATGTGCACAGAGCAATCCAGACTTAAAATAAGTGTGGCTAAGGAGTTCAGTGGCCATGGGAACCAGTCTCTCCCCCCCCCCTTTGATAGGAACTAGGCTGCCCATATAAATGCTAATCAGTTAATAAAATAAAACCGATATCTCTCTTTCATTACTGTTTTGCTTACACCTTCAGTTCCTTAAGAACTGTGTGCCTGTCTGTTTGTCTGTGTCCCAATGAAGCATGGGTCACGTTGTTTCTTGAACAATGCAGTTCAACCAACACATTTTGATGACGGCAGCACTTCCTGTTTAATGAACTGCAGATGCTAAAGAAGGATGGCACCACACTGGCAGTGCAGTTCATACATCACTGCAGGCAATCCATACCCAATGACATCATGCCCCGGATAAGCAAACAGGGCTCAGGAATTCCCTAGCCAATGGAGAGATTCTTTTTCTTAATCCAGTTCTTACTGAAAGTGTACCTGATTCATTCCAGATGTCCTGAGATTTAATGACTCAGGAAACTGCTGTCTTGAAAGGAAGGCCTAAGCTCAGTCTCCTGTTGCTGTTGTGATGAGGATTAGAAACCCTCTGTCAGACTCAAACCAATGAGGTTTTCAATAAAGTACCCTAAAGCTATGAATCTGATGGCAGTTCCTTCAGTTCAGACATTTAGTTCGTGCTTTCCAAAGAATCCCACTTCCCCCCTCCCCTCAAGGGTGGAATATATGCTGTGCTTAATGACTACTTAAACATTTCCCTATTTTTCATATATTTTACTCTACGAGATAACCAGCAGCTGCAGGTAGTGACCTGTGATCCTTATTCATTGTTAACTTGGTGAAAAATTCTGTGCTTCCCTGTATGTATGGCGATCAATAGTTTATTGTGTATATAGTTCGAATGCTTTTAAACTGGAATAATATTTTTTAAAGTCAGGGGTAGCACCCTCCCCCGATGCTGTTGAACTGCAGATCCCATCATCCTGAGCCAGCAGGTTGGGGTTGATGGGAGTTACAGTCTTGCAATCTTCGGGGAGCACCATGGCTGCAACCTCAGGGCCGTCTGGGTCAAACTCTTATGCATCTGTAGCAGTGCATTCCATACTCAGAAAGGCATTGTCCTTGCAGTACAAAACAGGTCAGAACCATTGCACACATTCTGTTTACCGCCCATTTTGCACAAAAATCCACAATAAATATTTGAACTCCATGCTGAAAGAAAGGTTAAAGAAAGCCAGTGTGGTGTAGTGGTTAAGAGTGGTAGACTTGTAATCTGGGGAACTGGGTTCGTGTCTCCTCTCCTCCACATGCAGCTGCTGGGTGACCTTGGGCTAGTCACATTTGGGCTAGTCACACCCCTTGGGCTAGTCCCACTTTTCTGAAGTCTCTCAGCCCCATTCACCTCACAGAGTGTTTGTTGTGGGGGAGAAAGCGAAAGGAGAATGTGAGCCGCTTTGAGACTCCTTCGGGTAGTGAAAAGCGGGATATCAAATCCAAACTCTTCTTCTTCTAAATTGCACCGACTTCTTCGGGGTTTCCTTTGTGTTGAACGGTCATAGGTGCGACATCACAGAGAATTGTAGCAACATTTCTGAGAGATGCCATTAAATTACCTCACTACAAGACTTGAAAGGCACTTTTTACCCTGAATATTTTTTCCTCTTAAAGTATCTCCTTTTATGAACAGGCGCCCATTTTATATTTGCATTTATGTACTTTTGTATCCTCTGCACGCCAATAAAGGAGACTGATTGACATGTGGCGGGGCTGGCGCTTATTTTGATGGGGCTGGGCTGGCAGTGAGGTTGGGGATGTGTGGCTGCACCGGTGGGAGAACTGGATTAGTGGTGGTGCACCACTGCAGCCCCATCCAGATACATAGCATCAATGCCAATGTCACAAGAATGACTCTGTGGCTCTTCCTCACCACATATGCCACTGCTGATGCTCATGTAACGAAAACACGAGGGTTGCTTTTCCAATTGCTGTGTTATTACCAGTAGCCAAGGAATCAGTTTTTGATGGAAGGACTACATCTGTTCTATAAATGAATGAATGAAATGTTAAAACCCACCAAAAGCATCAAGAGGGTGATTTGGAGTGTGCTTAACCCTTTTGCTGTCTGCTGCTTCTGCACTTCAATTATCCTCAAGTATGCTTCCATGCACGAGGTTCCATGTAGTCATGTCTTCAGTCAGATTTAAAGAAAAATAAAAATAAATCAGAGGTAAATCTGAGCAAAAACACCCTTTGACAAAGGCACTCAACTAGTAGTACCCATTTAAGGGCAGAGGGTTCCCACCCACCCCATCCAACCTGGTCAGTTCAGTTCTTCAGCTCCTTTATCAACCTTGAGTCCCCAGATGTGTTTGGGCTATAACTCCCATCATCGCAGACTGCTGGCCCTTCTCAGTAGGAGCTATATTCCAACTGCATCTGGGGATCCAAGGTAGAGAAAATCTGGCTCTGATGCTGATTTAAAGGACTGCAAAGAAGTCATCTGCAAGCATTCACGTTTGCCTACTGTGACCTCTCTGCAAGAGGTCCAGCAGTGCATCAACATGCGCTTCCAGTTACTGCTTTTTGCCCCTACAGACTCCACGATAATCTCAGATATTCATGGCGTCCTTGTGATTGACCCAGTCAAGCAAGGTGCTGCTGCTGTAGAGGATGCAGTGATGTGAAATGGCATATCATGTCTGCAATGCCTTATGTTGTTTTATTGTCAACATATGTATTCTATTCTCTCTTTTTGCTTTCTTTCTCGCAGTTACAGTGTTTTTATGTTAATGTTAAGTTTGTATGCAATGCTATCCAACCCTCTTCCTCAAATGCACCAGCACATGGGGCCATCCCATTTTTCTCATTCATTTCAGTGCGCAGTAACTGCAGCAAGCACTGATGGTGGATGAAATATGATCTCTGATTTGCAACGTGGTCTCAAGTAACGCTTTTGGTCTGGCCACACGGTGACTGACTAGGAGGAGAGCCAGACAGCTCATTCTTGTCTCCCCACAACAGGAGAACTCTTTTGACTTGCATTTTTAAACTGAGACGTCACGTTTCTCTACCGTGAATTGAGAAAAGGTGGGAATGAGTAGCAAAGGGTTAACCTGCTGTCGTTTCTGTTCACAGCGTGGATGATAGGGCTCCCTATCTGGCTTTGGGAGCCGTGAAGAACGTTTCCCTGAACATCACCATCTCCAACATTGGGGACGATGCGTATGACACGAACGTTGCCTTCAACTTCTCCAGAGAGCTCTTCTTCATCAAAATGTGGCAAAAAGTAGGAATAGCCGGTCAGCCTTGGGGACAGGCAATACTGTATTTTTGTTAATCTGAAGTCATGAGCTTGGACTTCAAGATATACTAAGGAAGTAAATGGAAGGAAAGTTTCTCATCTCATCCTACACCCCGCAGTCACTTCTTACACCCCCCACCTTCATGGAAAGAAGGTTTCCTATTCCCTCCTCTCTCAACAGCTCCCCACGCCCTATCCCATATTCCTCAGTGGGGTCCTCCTGAAGCCCCAGAGAGGATTGGGGGGGGGGGAGATTCAGGCTTTTGGGTGGTTCCTCAAGGAGAGGAAAAGAAGGAAGCTTTCCTTTTGTTAACTTCTATAACTTAACTTATTTTAGGTTTTAAACCATGGAGATGAGTGGAGTTTTAACTGCTTTCATTTGTCCTAGGGGTGTAAAATCAAGGGAGCATGGCTCTCCTATTTATCGTTATTAAGCTATTTTACAAATAAAAGGAAGAAGCTTTCTGCAGCTTCTTTCTGTTCTTAATGTTCTTGCAGTCACTGGTTTGATTGCGACAGCGAAAAGAATTCTCACTTGATTGCCCAGATGCTTTTAGCTTTCTTCTTGTATTAGGATATTAAAAACAGCACAGCATTATTTAAAGGCTTTTAAAAAAAACAGTTCCCAAAATAAAACAGTCTAAGAAGGGAGTTCCAAAGTCTGGGAGCAGACTTACGCATCCCACTTTTTGCCATCCAGATTTTGAAGGGACTTAAAATTATACAGTTTACAAAATGTAAAACCTAAATTAAACCTCCCAGAGTTTGATGATGTATTGAGAAATGGGGGAGGGAGAGAAGCTTTGCTATCCCTAATTATTTCATTCAGCTAACCTCCCCTGCTTTTCAGCTGCAAGGAGGCCTAAGCTGAGTGAGATAACTAAGGTTACAAATCTGCAGCTGGCACTGCCCCTTTGACTCTTAGTGATTTCAAGGGAAGCCTCCAAGTTCCCTTGATTCTTGAGAGCTACGATAGGTCCCACCCATCTGTGAAGGTATGCTGTGTTTTCCATGTCCCACATATTTCGTTTGCCTGCACAAGCGCATACCTAGAGACAAGCAGACCTGTCCAACAACAACAACAACAACATAATGTTGCTGTGTTTAGTGGTCCTACGTAAAGCATGTTTCCACTGAAAAAGGCAGCTCGGTCCGGATACTTTTAGCAGCTGCTCTGTTAATGAACACAGTCCAGCAGAAAAGCCCATCTCCCCCCCATATTGCCACCTGAAATGCATTCTCTGCAGAGGTAAACCTCAGAATCAAGACCACCCTGCCTGCCAGGTTTATAATCTCTCTCGGAGAGTCCTCCTGATATACGGTAACCTGCCGCACGTCTCGGTTTGTTTTTTCATGTGCCCGCTAAGCGCTGCTTAGTAGATTAAATGTAATATGCTTTCATCTGGTTATTGTAGCTACGAGAAGTGAGGACAATAACTGGCTCTTTGTTTCAAATGGGTTATGTAAACTCCCGAGAACGTATATTCGGCGCATGGACACTGAATATCTAATGGTATGATTTAAAGGAAGAAATATGCCCCGGCTCAGTAATTATTAGAGTAGCATTTACTTTCCGTGCAAGTGTTATTGTTGCTGGCTCTCATTTCCTTTAGCCTCTGAAATTTCATGAGCCATGTTAATGGGATTTCTGGGCAAACCCCCTGTTCCTCTTCACTGGGGTGAGAAAGGGCACGTTGATATTTAAAAGACTTCATTTATTGAGCTATTTTAGCCAGCCAGCACCAGTGTCTTGGCCAGAGGCTGAAAGGTTGCTTTCCATAGGCTTAAAGGACAATTAGTCCTCAAAATGCGCATCGTTATAGAGAGGATTCTTTGAGGTGTGCTTTCAAGTGTGCCTGCTTATTAACCTTCCATCATTTGGTTAGTTGTTCTAGCATTGCTATTTTGGAAATGGCCATCTGTGTGGCAAAAGTTTTGCAAGGTTAGTTGTCAATGGATATTTCTGAAATAAAGAAATTTCCCCCTCTCCCGCACAAAAAAAACCCACTTTATTTAGAATGCTTCTATACTCTTGGATGGTTGCTACTGTACTGATCAATATACAGTCGTATCTTGGGTCTTGAACGCCTTGGCTCCTGAACAAATCGGCTCCCGAACGATCGAAACCCAGAAGTGAGTTTCCCGGTTTTTGAACGTTCTTTTGGAAGCCGAATGTCCGACGAGGATTCTATGGCTTCCAATTGGCTGCAGGAGCTTACTGCAGCCAATCAGAAGCTGCGCTTTGGTTTTGAAAGTGGAATGGACTTCCAGAACAGATTCCGTTCGATTTCCAAGGTACAACTGTATAGAAAGAACACATTTTGAATGTGTTCCCATAGATCAGAACTGTATATTAGTGGATCTGGATACAAACCAGTTCCAACTTAGGTTCTACTGAAATCAACAGGATTCAAATTAGTCATTGATTTTTTATAGTATCTAAGTGACTAGCTTTGTCTCAATCCAGCCTATGGTCAATTTGAACAGAAGAACATTTGGAGGGTGGGTGGGTGTAGTGGGGTGAGTCCTTTGAAAATAAACCCAAAGAAATTAAAAAAATTTAAGAAAAAAATGCTGAGTTAAATTGAAGGATTTTCTCCCCTGTTCTCCTGGTCTCCTTTGTGCAGTTTGGTTTTGTAGTTAACAATTGGAATATGTTAGTACTCAAAACAACAGGGCACTGTCTTGTGGAAGAAAGTTTCACTGAAATCAGTGATACCCTTCCAAGCAAATTGGGATCCTAGACTCTTTTGAAGTCAGGCTTGTGTTCCAATGAAAGAGCCTAATGTTAATGACCTCTGTAGGTCATTAACAACAGACAGCTTTTAATGGCCTCCTTCTTTCTCCTTTTTCTGCAGCAACAGGAGGCATTGACCTCTGGGCTTATTTTCTTTGTAACAAGACCTAGAAGTTTATCAGCTTTTATTAGAAAGGAACTGCATCTTTCACACCAGAGTCTTTTACTCGCTTTTAAGAGTGGCAGTTGGAGATGGTGCTGAGAGATAAATGGCACCCTGAACTGAAATCCCAACAGTATGTATGTGTGTGTGTGTGTGTGTGTGTGTGTGTGTGTGTGTGTGTATATATATATATATATATATATATATATATATATAGGCCTCACCCAATTACACGTTCTATTTCAATATGCCTTAATGACAGGACTGATCGTCATTGTTCTCTTTCATTTGCTAGCTCATTTAGACAATTTGGTAGTAACAGGTTCTGAAAACTAAACTGCCCTCTTGTTAAGAACATTTTAAAAAGGATAAGTTCCCAGTCCTGCTTTGCTTATTGAAGTCACCGAGGATGTCAGCCGTCTAACAGTTGCAGAGTCAGACTTAACATTTTACTGGCATATGTTATGTCCTGGCTACAAGCACTGCTTTGTCTAGCTTTGTCTAGAACAGGGGTCGGCAACCTAAGGCCCATGGGCTGGTAGTGGCCCACAAGGCTTGTCTAACTGGCTCATGGCAAACCTTGCCGCCCCCCCCCCCCACCAGCGCGGCGCAATGCGGTGTAGGAACCAGCTTCCAGGTTGATTGTGCCTGTGCGCATGCATACGGGCGCTCCTCTGACCCGCATGTGCACTATTTCCAGCGCACTTCCGGGTCGGAGGAGCATCAGAAATTGCATGTGCACATGCACATGAGTCCTATTCCAACCAAGAAGAGCATGTGTGCACACATGCTCCGGCCCATCCTCCGATGGAAAGAGCATCAACCGGCCCATCCTCAGATAAGGTTGCCAACCTCTGGTCTTGAATTTGGGTTCTGAACTAGCAACATTCCTTGACTGAAGGCTAAGTTGGGTTCCTGCCTAGTGGAACTCGGAGGCTGGATACGCATTGCCAGGGATGGTGTAGCACCGTGCATTGCTGACTCTGCATTGAGCAGTGGATTGGACTCTTATACTTATAATGATGAACAGAGAAGAGAGAAAGAGTGTGAGTGAGGAGGAGAAGTGAGCGAGCCTGTTGGGGGGTTCCTGATACACAAACCATGGTTAGCCACTGGCCAGTGATTCCTTCCCAGAGGTGCCCAGTGCCCTAACAGCAATCCTCCTGTTTTATTTCAGTGCCTGAAGCATTGATGGCACTGCCGTGATCTTTGTGGCTTGTGCCAGCATTGGGGGGGGGATGCTCCTCTCTTTCCCCCCTAGATGCAAACATTTAAGAAATAAAGTATTCTCAGACTCTCCTTCCCTAAGACTCTCTATCCCCAGCAGTTTCATAAGGGGGAAGTGGAATGTACTCAGAGCAGCTTGGGGTTTTTTTTGGAAATGTAATAGGGTGCTATACTTTTTCCTTTGGTGGACTCTCAGTAGGTTACCCAAAAGAGAGATGGAATACTTGGTTAGGGCCAGTTTTCTCATTGGAAAAGTGGCACATCAAGGCAGTGTTTCGGTCCATATGTACCAATGACTGAGTTCCTGCTCCGGAAAGAATCCAAAACTGGCATTTTGCAAAAGCCTGTTGCAGAGATGATGAGCAGTATGTTAGATGGTCCATGGGACATTTACCGTAGTATCTTTCAAGTCAAATCTGAAGCCAAGTGGAATTTGGTTGTGGGTAAGTGGAATTTGGTTGAGGTTAAAGGAGCTGTCCCTGCTGGCTCTAGGAGAGTGTGTGTGTGAGAGAGAGAGAGGGATCATGATGGGAAAGACCTGGAGTGCAAGGGAAGTAGACCAATAGCCCAGGTGAGGAAATGAGCCATTGGTTGGCCAGTCATTGGAAGTAGTTGCTTTGTTGTTTCTACAGGATAAACAAAAAACAAAAAAAGTTATCAGCTCATGGAGGATTCTTGTCTCAAAGCAATCATGATTCTCATGAATAAAGTTCTCATGAAAGTGATAAGCCTGTGGCTTCAGAGTGCAGGTGGGCGCTTTTCCTAACAAAAGCCAGATGTTGCTCTTCCCTAGTCTTCTCACGAGTAGGACTGTTATTCTGTGAAGGAGTTTCCATCACCCCTGCCCCCGGGTTCCCACTTCAATAAGAACTAGGCTTAAGTCAGGCCATGTAACTCCGTATCATTTGTATGTGCTACAAACACCTTTGAGCCTTCTGTGATGAAAAAGCTTCCAATAAAAGCTATCGCCTGGTTGTAAATGGTTCAAGTTATAGCAGCCCAGAGTGGATTCAGTTATTTGATTTTAAAAATGCATTAAATTTTTTAAATGCAGGCAGATTATGAGAATGGGTAATCCTCGTAATCAATCAAAACATATGCTATCGTGCTCTACATTGACACTGCAATTCCAAACCTGCTTACTTGGGAGTAAGTCCAATGGAACTCTGTGGGATTTATCTTTGGACAGAACTATATAGGATTGTGTTCGAGAACAGAGTATTTTTATTACATGCTAAATGTTATCTTCAAATTTTAAAATGAGTGGTCAGCCTCTTAAGATTAGAACTGATACTTTTTATAATTATGTTGATAACGTGTCATGTTGCAAGAAGGTTAAAAAGCTGCCCTAGCAAAATCCCCCCATTTGTGCAACTGCTACATGTACTAGAGCCCTAATGTTGAATGCTTGGCCATTCAACTTCAAGAGTTGCATCTGTTTTGCTATCCCATTTTAGATATCCCATTTCATATGGCTCCCATCTGCCTAACAGAGGTGACAATAAATCCATTTGAAAACTGCGCAGTTACAGTGCAGAATCGTGAGGCTGCTGAGTTATTAGAAGCGGGCAGAAATGTGTTAAACTTCCATGCAGCTTCATCATAATAAAATATGATGCTCAGCTGAGAGATAGTTTGGCTTTTTTTTTCAAATCCTATGCATTTTGCATGATAGACTTAATCAGACACATCTACAACTGAAAAAACAACAACAACCCATGTCTCAGCAGGTATTTTTGAAGAAGTGTGTGGCTTATTCATGTACAACAGACCCTCCAAGTGTCCCTATTTCCCAAGGACAGTTTACAGAAGCCATTCCTGTTTCTGATCCCGGAATGTCCTGCTTTTACTTAGGGCTCCCCCATTTCCATCAGAGGGTATGAATTTTTGCAACCCTCCGAGCCAAGGAGCCTTTAGAATACAACTGATGGCAGCCCTGTATAGGGAAGTGTTTTTTATGTTTAATTTTTTTAAATGTTTTTATATATGTTGGAAACCGCCCAGTCAGATGGGTGGGGTATGTGTGTGTGTGTGTGTGTGTGTGTGTGCGTATGTATGTATGTATATATATATACATATATATATATAACCATGGAATAGGACTTTCCTATTTTAATTGGACAAATGTTGGAGGGTATGTGTACACCAAGCTGCAGAATGAAGTAGGATGCACTGTACCACTTTATATTAAATGTGGGCCATACCAGTTGCAAATATCCTGCTCCATCTAATAAAAACCTGCCTGACGGAAGCAGTACAGTCTATTCTCCTGCCTCATCTAGCTGCATTGTGTAGACCAGGCCTTAGAACACTGATAGAGAAAGACTTGGCCTGAAATGTTATAGCAATATGACATCTACATGCACAACACATAACTTCTGGTCAATCCGTAATCCTCGTTGTGGTAGTTTTCCAAGTTGGACATGCCACCGTGTAATTTGGGGCATGTCTGTTTTGTACAAACAGGCCTGATTTCCTGTCTTACGTGCTCTCATTCCATTTGGTCAGGCGTTTACTCCTTAGGAGAGATTTAAGGGTTTTTATTTAACAGATTCAAAGGTGCAATTAAGAAGATTTGTGGTCTCTGTATGGAAAGGGATGTTCTTTTCTACGCTCCATGCAGTTACCTTCATTCTGTCTGAGCTTATTCTAGGGAAGGAGGTGGTTTTCTGCACACAAACAACCCTCATCTCATTTCTAATACGTATAGTCATTTTGGCCATAACTGAAGACTGATTTATACAGGAAAAAGGCAACAGCATAGGATCACTGTGTCGTTCATTCAAGCACTGCAATCTCCTATTC